>NC_068346.1:3959709-4301180 GCF_014633365.1 Diospyros lotus | reverse complement strand
GTTTGCTTTAAAATTTGTATAAATAAATTTTTTTTTTTGTTTACAAAATTTAAAAACTAAAAACAAAACTACAGTGAAACGGTCACAAGCGAGTCAGTAAAATATCATGAGATTGTAAAATTAATATGAAATTCTAAACGTTTCAAAGAATCCCTAACAAAGAGTTACTAGATATTTGTTATTAAAAATAGGATTTGATGCAAGAGTTGAAAAAAATTATTTTGTGCATTTGAGACATGATAAACAAAAGTAGTGTCCCAATCAAATCACGTACTGTCACACCCATATTCATGATAAGATTAATCTCATAAACAGCAATTCTTGCCTACAAATTAGCAACATTTCTCAGCACACTGAATTGGCACACCACAGTTCAATCACACGCTGGCTGCTGCTGAACAAACTTCTAACCATGGGGTGCATCAAAATTACAAGCAAAAACCAGCAAAACAGCATTACATGAGACTTTACAATGCAGGTGTCAGAAGGCAGTCAAAAGAAATTGGGCAGCATCTCCAGTTTATAGTTGCCAGTCTATGGGATCCTTTCCCACTTGCTCCAAGAACTTGTTTGTGAGAGAAAAATGCCTGTTCAGAGATACAATTTGGGGACAATTACTTTAACGTAGAACAGAAAAAAATGTACATGGCTTATACCTTGATCTTGATGGACAAACAATTAATCGGATGGTGTCTTTAGTCAACAGTTACTTTAATCAAAAGGAGTTGAGTAACGGTGAACTGACAATAAACAACTCAAGGGCATGGAACGGAATCCTCATCTGTTTGGTAATGTGGGATAAACAACATCCTAAAAGCATGGAAACTACATCCTTGCCTATATGCAAGGGGCTTACAGAGAACATAGTAGAGCTGCTCTTGACCAAGGGATCTCCACCAACTATCTTTTGCCAAGACAACAAAATGAAAATCATTGCCGATCCCAAATAATTAAATTGAGGAGATTATCATTAGCTGTTCTTGTTTTTACGCAATCCAATAGGTAATCCAAGGGAACAGGATACACAATATCAGCTTTGTATGGAACGGGCTTTGGAAGAAAGCCTCTCCTAAATTTGCTCTTCTTTTTGGCTGCCTAGTATCCTTACTTAACTTTTGAGGGGAAAGAGGAAGAGAATCTTGGATTGGTGCTATATGGGCAACACTGTGGAAGCAGTCAATGATTTCCCCTTGCATTGCCCGGTTGCTAGAAATATATGAAGTTTGATGTACTTTAAGTATGATGTACTTTTTGTTTGGGATGGGAATGGATCATACACTCTTCAAATGCCACTTTAATGGTTTGCCAGATCATGATAAAATAGCCAACTACAAAGACAGACTTGAAGTGCATAGGGTTCCACCCCATTATATGGCACCACATTTAGCCTATTGGTTACTTGTCAAAAAAGATGGTTAAACCTTTATTCCCTGTATGTCACTTGAAAAATTTATTGCAGAAAGTTAATCAGTCACTGAGGAATGAACAAACCTGCACCCAAAGAAGCCTCTGTTAGCTGATAAACCAGAAGGATGAGCTGCTTTAAGGATATGGTGCTTTGTCTCATCAATCAACCTGCATAACATCTATAGTTTTAAGCATCGAAACAAAATCTCAAATCTTCCATGATAACTGCTTATTGAAATTTCCAGAATTTCATTATCCCTGTTTCCTCACTAGTTTAAAGGTGTTCATAAATAAAAGTCTAGTATTATTGAAAGAGCATTTCAAAGGCCACAGGACAAAAAAAAGGGGATTGGTTGGATCCTGATTGACCATCTTCTGAAGTTAAAAAGCTGCTGTTTAGAGTCATGAAAAGTTATAAAGGCTGGGCTGCTTTCTGAAAGAGACACAGCATGAAACCAATATTCAAGGGCTTCTAGATGGAAAAGATTGTAGATTGGCTTGATTTCTTTTGTTTGAGAGGCAAGTTAATCAGACTCAAGCTCTGAGTGTCCTTCAAGCTGGAATGCAGCCTAAGCTGGGGGTGCCCCCTTGGTAGAGTTTGCTTGACTTTCAGCAATTGGTTGTTGCAGGTTTCCAGACAGAAAATTTTCAAGGTTTTTTTTTTTCCAAATGGCCAAAGCATTGGAAGATGACTTAGAATGGATAGTTAAAGGAAGACTTGAGACTGAACTGTAGGGTAGGAGAAAGAACATAAAAGCCCCCAACCTAAATCTCAACATATGATTTACAAATTTGTGCCAGATTATATAAACTATAAAGTTAGACTCATTTGTCCTAATGGTTTAATATCTAAAAAACTAACACTAGAAAAAATCACAAGGTGGCCCGATTATGCTTTAAAAAGGTCACTGAAAATATATCCACGTTCTTCCCACCAAATTTGAGTAGTATGATTAGACAACATCAATGAATAACATCATCAAATGTATTTGAAGACAGGGAGAGAGAGGGAGGAGGGGGAATAAATCATAACTGCATTGATCATATTTGGACTTGCCACAACCCAAAACTCACAATGCGAGCTTACCTGGATTTTGCTTGAGCATAGTTTCCCCAAAGAAGAAAGACAACGCCCTTTTTCTTCTGTGAAATTGTTTTGATAACAGCATCAGTGAATTGCTCCCACCCTTTCTTTGCATGAGAATTTGCCTGATGCTGCCTAACTGGAGGAAGAAAATAAATAGCAAAAAGAAGAGACATATTTGAAAACCAGGCAGGAAAAAACATTGATTATAGCCTAAAATGAATAAGAAACAAATAAAAAGAATATATTTTCAAAATAAATCCATAATTCTATCATCATGGGAGCAGCTTCAGTAGTGAGTGCTTCACAAAATAAAAAGAATGAAATATATAACTGAGACTAAGGTATGTTCTGAAATGAGGAATCTTACCAGTAAGAACAGCGTTTAGAAGTAGAACACCCTACAATGCAGCATATTGTTGTCAGGTCACATTCACACACTCATATGTACACTTGGGGGCTCCGTGTGTGTGTGTGAAAGGGGAGAAAATGTCAACAGTAATAATTAGAAAGGACGCAATAAATACAGAGAAAACACGCACAACAACATCACTAGATGCAATTTTTACCTGGATAGCCCATCTTTCCAGATTTCCATGAGGTGGAATTGAACAGCATAAATCTTGCTGAAGCTCTTTATATATGTTTAACAGACTTGAAGGAAGCTTCACACCTTCGGGCACGGAAAAACAAAGGCCCATTGCTTGACCAGGTCCATGATATGGATCCTGCCGAGAGAAATTCTTAAGCATGTGAAGTCTGAAGAAAGTAGATAAAAGAAATAGCATCATATTTAATTGAGATGGAAATATTTTCATGTTTTCAACAGAATGGTAACAAATTGTTTTGAATTAGTTAATCCTGATCTAATGAAGGTCATTCGAGTAGCCAAGGCTCCACCACAGCAAGCTCTAGTGAGAATCATGCAATAAGTATGTTTTTATGCCTGTCTTTCACATCCATGTTGCTCTTTTGGATCACAAGTCCCACTTGGATTGTTAATATTTGATTTCCAAATAACAAAGACACCTTAAGTATACTAATAGCAAAGATCTACCAGGGATTGGAAATTTGTCTGGGCATTGGCTACATATGTTTCTTTCTCAATATTATGGAAGAACAAAAACAGTGCGTGGCCAAGAAAATAGTTGAGTATACCTGGCCAATGATGACAGCCTTTACCCTATCAAATGGGGTGGTATTAAAGGCATTAAATATCAAGTGAAGCGGCGGGTAGATTGGCACACCGCTGCCTCCACATATTTCACTTTCAAGAAGCTTGAAGAGCTCTTTCACATATGGCTTCTGCAGCTCCCCAGGGAGGGCTTCCAACCAAGTCTCCTCCACCAGGAGTTGTTCCAATTTCACAATACCCTTCCCCTCTGCAGATTTCAACCTCATCACTATCAAATATAAAAAAAAAAAAAAAAATTGAATAACATCTTCCCATCAAATGGAGGAAAATCCACAAGAATCTACACTATTATACAAGCAAACACTAGATTTGGTGTTCAAAGCCTTGTCAGGTTTTTTATTTTCAAAGATGCCCAGTATATATTTTACTTTAAAAAAAAAAGACACAGACACACATAACAAGCAAATAAGCTATTTCTTGGCTTTAACCTATAATCTCCAAGTCACAAGAAAGCAAAAGCAACTTTACCCTAACACCATGACCCATCTTTATTTAAAATTTGCCTGAGCAAACAAAAATTAAATTGCAAGCATAGAGTGCCACCCCTTAAAGGTGAACTTCGTTTGAAATTTTTTATTTTTACTTACATATCCATAACAGAAACCAACACCAACCCCACCCCCCCAAAAAAAAAAAAAAAAAAATCAATACAATATTAATTCAACGGTACTCTTTAGATTTATACATATTTATGTAGATTTCTTAAACGACCATATAATTTGCAAAAATATGTGATGCACAACGTAATTTAATGAAATCTCAGGGATGCCTAATGCAATTTACTAAAAAACATCATCGCCGTGTCATCTGTGCAAGAACGTTGGCAATTCCACGTTTCGCCTGACTGCACGAGGGGAACCAAAAAACGATACCTGAATTGGACTTGGAGACTGCATCGAGACAGATTCTAATATTTCTTTTGGATTGTGCGTGAAACTGGTTGAGCTCCATCCTCCTTTTCTGTTCCACGGTGAGATCGACGGTGGAAATCTTGGACTTGCCGGCATCGTTTGCCGATTTGCAGACGGCCGAGAAAGCGGCCGCGGGGGCGGTATTGATCGGCCTGGGAAGCGGAAGCGACGTCTTGGAGGGGGATGAAGGGTCCTTCTTTGGGCGCTTCGACGCGGGTTGGAAGAAGTCCGTTAGGGTTTTGGAGGTGGCCATTGATTTCATCGGAATAATCGTAGAAATCGACAGAGTGAGAGCGCGAATAATCGAACGAATAAGAAATGGATGTCACTCCGTCTCTGTATTCTGCTTATTAAGGAAGCAATTGGCGGGAAAGTATTGCGGGGCGGGTCCTGAGTCCTGGGGATGGACCCGAAATACGAGGTGCTCTGAAGGGATTCATTATTTTACAATTTTTTCATTTTCTTTTAAAAGAATTAGGAGGTATTACCCAAAATAAATTATATATTAAATAAAAATGCTACTTAAATACTCGCAAATGATATTTTTATACTAATATGTTATATTATATGAATAATTAATATAAATATATAATGCACTAATATAAAATGTCAACATTTCGTTACAATATTATTTTTTATTGAAATGATTATTTTTATTTAACATATATTTTTTAAAAGTTAATTAGAGACAAATATTGAGCCAGTTAATAAATGTTAATATTAAAATAATTAAATATATATTAAAAATTGAATCAAATTGATTGAACAAATATTAAAACTAAATAAATCAAAAATTAAAAAAAAACCAATAAATATAAACTGACTAAAAAACCCTAAAAAATGATAAAACTTAACAAAAATAACTAAAATGTTGGTAAAAAATTGTGTCATTTGACAATTTTAATTAGTTTGGCTATTTTATTTTTTTAATATGAAAATTAAATCAAACCAAAATAATTAAAGTGTCAAATTTAAAAATCTAATCAAATTGACTCTTAATTTAAATCAAATCGAATTGACAAATTTGATCAATTATATTCAATTATTTATGTTAAGCATAGTTTTTGCTTGCCCTTTTAAGTTAGCTTGGTCTAGGATGACTATTTTAAGAGTAAAGTCACATTATACAAAAAATAAAATAATATTTTTAATAATTTAAATGTATTATTTGGCCTTATTAAAATTGTTACATGATTGATGACAAAAATTCTACTAAAATTTATTTAGATTATGAAAATATATAGCCAACAATTTAAAAAAAAAAAAACCTCTATAGCAACTCCATATATAAAAAAAATAATAATACTATCAAATATCAATTAATCGTATATTTTTAATAGATGAATTGTCACTTTATGAGACACATTTATTTGTTGGTATTTTGTTCAAATTTGACAAATAAATAGTCATATCTCTTAAAAGTTATACATTATTTGGTGATCATTTAAAAATATATAAACAGTAAATCGCGTCTTTTCAAATTATTACACCTTTTTAATCAATTACCATCAATAACTTAATGCGCAAATTGTAGATAATTTTTTTTTTCAAATATAACATATTATTATTTAATTTCACTTATTCTTCTATTGTTTAGTAATATAAATTATCAAATATGTTATATGAAACTTATTAAGATTAATGAATGTACGGTACAGGTAGTCACGTACCTTAATTATGTACTCTTATTTAAAAAAAAAACATAAAAATATATTATTTACCTCATATTAAGTGTTCAAACTCAATAAAAGCACGTATAATTCAACAATGAACTCAAAACCAAATGAATCACCAATTTTCTATGTTTAACCACGAAAAATAATCAAATGAACATGATTAATTATCGAATCATGTAATATTTTAATTTTGAAAAATGAAGAATCATTTTACCCCTTTGCATGCCTTGCCAATGGGTTGGTCATTAATTCACTTTGTTACAATTAGATTCATATTTCTAGCAAAACTTTATTAGGTTCTATATTTTGTATTATTTGTTTTGGAAGCTCATACATTATTATATTAACAAGCATGACGAACATAACAATTATATGTTTATTGATTGATAATAATATTGTTTATTTCTTGTAACATTTCATATGATAAATTAATTTGTTGATTATTTTATTATATATTTGCCTCGTTAAATATGAGTTTATTATATTTTTTCAAATACATTGAATCTAATACATCAACACAATTGATGAATCAATTGTCACATTTTTTAAATTGATTATCTGCTTTAATTTTACGTAATAATGTATATGTTACATCTAACAAAATATATATGGTCATTTTTAAATACATGTGATATTCATAAGTTCCTTAATAATAAAATTTGCACAAAATATGAAAATTCTCTTATTGCTTACGTATAATATGGGAAAACTCGGGGACATAAAAGGTAAATAACAAAACATACAGGCTAAGAAACACATATTTCATATATTTGGTTCGGTTCTAACAAGTTTAATTAGGTTATATTAAGAGCATATTTGTAAGACTTATAAGTATTTATATTCCAATTAACAAGGCTTTGTCATTTTTATTATTTAGCTATAGTCGTATTCTTATACTATAGCTAATTTTATATTTGTCAACATAATTTAAACAAAAAGATAGTATGACTTGTGATAATTATAATAATTGATAAAGTTTTATGCATTTAGATAAGATTAGAAGTTCAGTACATCAATAGAATAACAAAAATGATATTATGGTATGTTTTATTTTTATTCGATGTTTCTTATACGAATAATTATATAGTGTTATGAATTTATTTTATAGTATAATTATTTATCAACTTTGTTCTTTATTGATTTATGATTTAGATTTTTGCATTAAAATCCACGTTTGATGGGTATTAATAAGCATCTGACAAGCATTCAAATCCATTTATTCACGAATTCCAACCTTAGTTTGATCAAATGATTTCAACACTTGTATGGTTAATGCTTAATTGCTTATTCCATAATTTGTCTTAAGATATCAATATAGACATTATAAAAGTTGTTGAAATAATCCCAAGGCATAACTTTGTTGGCAAATGAAGTACACTATAGGGTGTTGCTATTTGGGTTATTAGGTTAAGTATTCGAACCTTGTCCAATGATAAAGCTTAGTATTCAGAGTGATATTGAAAGTTGAAAATTGCTCGCCGCCCTTATGTTTGTGGTGGGATTAGGGATCAAATTGCTGCTGAGTTATCTGATTAAAATCTCTTGTTAATATTGTGGGGCCGAACAGCCAGGGATGCTCGTGATGATGCGTTAACAAAAAAAAATTATTAAAATAATTATTTTATAAAAAAAGTCAATAACCATTAATTTACGAAAATAATATATTTGTAAGAAACCTAGTAAATATATGATTAAGCAGAGGTGTCTTTCAATGCCAATTACTCCAAATTCGCATACAGACTAGGATTTCACAATTATGTTAATTATTTTATGGTGCTCCCGAGCAAGATCCCAGAAAATTGGGGGCAAAAAAGCAATATCGTAAACCCTTGGGGAATATATATCACCCAGAATGTGACACAGCGATGATGATTATTCAGGGTGGAGCTGAGCTGGAAGCAGTCTCACATCGGGCGTATTTTGACGGAAAAGCAAAAGCGTTCTGCAAAACCGGGGCGCCCGACTGTGTGGCCTTCTCGCACTCTCAGGGGAACTCTCCCTCTCCGTTCACCGGAGGTTCTTCCTCCGATCAGCCGTCAATTGGTCTCCGACAGGGAGATTGAGGAGGAAGAGCAATGTCTCGGCAGGCGGCGTCTTCAGCGTTCCACAAATCGAAGACCTTAGACAACAAATACGTATGAATTATCATTATTCTCTCTCTCTGTCTAGGGCTTTTGATCTCTCTAGTTCTTTAGGGTTGTGATCACCTCTGTTTTCCACGAAAAAGCGGTGGAAAATGGAAAATAACCGATGAAATTATAGAAAAAAGGTTTACCTAGTCTATGCGGAAATGTGCGTTCACTGGTCGAGCTGACGTTATGTCCTGTTCAACCGAGAGCATATTACCGGCACTGTATGATTTCGTTTTGTGTGTGCGTAGAACATTTACAAAGATACGAATTTACAAACCCAGTCTCGTGGAAAATTGGTATTTTGGGAACTCCCGCAATTCGGAGTTTCGTTCTGAAAGCAAAACTAGAAAAGTAGAACATGCACATTTTCTGGCGAATTCTCGTTGAATTATTTCTTACTGTTTTAAGATAATTTTGGTTGCAAAGAAAAGGTCCGGTGCTTGAGATTTGTTGTTGGCCTAGTACTACCTGATTTTGATCACTTAAAAGAGTAATTTAAGTAGTTTGTTTTAGTTGGATGATGGGTCTTCCAGTTTCCACAGCTTGAACCCAAAATGTACGAGATTATAACTACCAATTGCCAGTTATTTTCGATGCTCGTGCAACTTCTCATTTTGTTCTCTGGGAAATCTCAAAACAGAAGCTAGATTACAATTATTATTCAGTCCTTTTTTGTTTCTTTTTCATTATTGGGGCTGTATTTGTTGAAGATGCTTGGAGATGAGATTGGAAAAGGAGCGTATGGTCGAGTATACAAGGGTTTGGATTTGGAAAATGGAGACTTCGTGGCAATTAAACAGGTGTCTCTGGAAAACATTGCTCAAGAGGATCTCAACATCATAATGGTACGAGTTTAATTGCTCTCCTTCCAAGCAGATTGTTTTTTCTTCAAATCAGCAGGATTTTATAAAAAGAAGGAAAGCTCAAATTTGTTTCCTTAATACAATGTCTGATTTTCAGGGATACATTACACGGTTGTATATCTCTGTATTTTTTTTAGTGCAGTTGAAAATTTATGATTACTAAATCTACCACATGAATACATTTTTCAATAAATGGATCTCAAAGTTTTAGGTTAGAGAGTCTTGACATTTCACATAATGCTGAATGAACTAAAAATGCATCTGATTTTATAAGAGGCTTGACTCTTTATCTAATGCTGAATAAGCTAATGAATGAAAGGCATTTTTTAGTTACTTTTTTTTTTTTATACAATTGCTCTTTTTATTCGCATTATATGTAGCTCTTTTTTTTTTGTTATTATTATTTTTTTTAACATTTAGCTTTATGAACCGGTCTCTTATTACAAGCATGACTCAATGACATCACTTTTAGATACTAGCAACTTCTCCCCCTCTGTCTTTCTTCTTTACATCGTAGCTAATATTTGATTCAAGAAATGGGATGAATAGTTTGTCACGTATAAAAATGACTTATCAACTAATCTGAACAAAAACTATATGTGTATATATAGATTTTTTTCTTTGAGACACATGGACCTCTTATATTGTAAGGGATTATAAGTTTATTGGGGGAATCTCTAACCACTCAACACAGGCTTATAGTCCTTGATGTTCAATCAAAAAATGGTTGTAGAAGAATGGCACAAAGTGAAATCCAAGAATTTAATGGTAGGATTTAAAAGGTGAAAACAAGTTATTTTGAATGATAAAGTGTGTGGGAAAAGAGATTGGATTGTAAAGGTGAGGGTAACTAAATGCAGACTTGGGTGGCTATTGCTATTTTGAAATACAATAAAAATGGTTATAGGAGAGTCGAAGGGAGAAGCTCCAAACCATAAAGAGTCAAAACTATGACAACTCGTTACAAGATGTACATGCATCCCATAATGAGGAAAATCTGAAGAGGTATATTTTGGCAAACAAGCAAATAAGGCAGTTGGTGAAAGCAAAGTAAAAAACTTAAGAAAGCCTAAGCCTCAACTCGACACAAATGATGGGTAAAAATATATATACACGCATATTTATATATGAAAGTTAGCTAAAGCAAGAAAAATAAAAATGAGGGATTTGAGTCAAGTAAAATGCATAAAAGACAAAATAGAAGGTGCTAGCAAATCAGGGGCAATCAAGGAGAGATGAAATGGGCATTTCTTGAAGTTATTCAATGAGGTGAGAAATAAGTATTGTGCTAGACAGCTTTGTAACTCTGAAGAAGATCGGAATTACATGTTCTATAGAGGTTTTTGTCCAAATGAAATAAAGCAAGTTATGAAACAAATGATGAATAGTAAAGCACTTGAACTAGATAATATCTCGATAGCAGCATGGAAATGCATGGGAGAAGAGGGCTTTTTTGGTTCTTGAATTATTTAATGTGATTCTTAAATAAAAAACGGTACTGGAGGAGTGGAGAGAGAGCTTATTTATAAGAATAAAGGAGATGCTCAAATTTGTAAAAATTGTAAATGAATCAAGCTAATGAGCCACACTATGTAACTTTGGAAGAGGCTAATCAAGCAAAGGTTAGGGAAAGAAACTAAGGTTTGCAAAAAACAATTTGGTTTTATGCCTAGTAGGTCAACAACAATGGAAGCCATCTACTAATTAAGACCTGATGTAATAAACAAAAAGATTTTTTTATATAATGTTTATAAACTTGGAAAAGCCTTATGAAAGAGTTGTCATGTGGAAGGTGATAGAGAAGAAAGGAACCCAAATTACTTATACGTGGTTATTAAGAACATTTATCATCAAATATAAATGTGCTATAGAAGTTAAGATGTGGGGTATGCAATTAATATTGTTTCAACATGTGAGAAGAAGATTGATAGACACGCTTGTGAAGCAAGTGGATGAAATGGAGGAAGTTTGTAGTTACAGGGAGTGGAAGACCAAAGAAACCTGGTGGGAAACCTTAAACACGATACATGATATAACGGGCTTATGTAGCCATGGGTAGACTAGTATTTATCTACCTACCCACCTAGTTGTGATTTTTGCTGTACAGTTTCAAAACTGTATTTCACTTGATGACTATACCCTATATATAGCTTTTTGACTGGCCATAGAGAAAATTTCTAGTGAGTTCAAGGGTATTTTGGTTCTGAAGTTTTAGATGTATTATTCAATATGAAATGTTTTTTTATGCCCAGAACACAAATTTTGTGAAAGTTGATATTGCAATAATAATAACAATCAACTTTATAGTATCTTTTTTGAGAAAAGTTTACTTGGACATGACAAACTTGTATCTCTGTATAAATGTAGGTGTTGGTTTAAGTTGGTGGGATATTGAATTTTCATAGCTAATCAACGACTTTATAGTTATTTTGCTGCATGTCAAATTATTGGCTTTTTGGAGCAAATGTTAGTTAAACAGTGGAAATCAGCCTTATGTCACAGGGCCAGCATATTCCCCCATGCAACACCCTCCGCCCTAGTCCCCAAGTGGATGGGGGGGGGGGGGGGGGGCAGCCTTACCCCTTAGACCACAAGCTATAACAATACAAATAAAGCATCTCGAAGGCAATGTACCTGCACCCCTAGTAATATATCAGTAAACTTGTAGGAATAATGGAGACCACCCATGGTACTGTTAGTAACGGACAGTCCATGACAATCTTACAACCCCCTTGTTGTGTAGCAAACCCCTGCCTACTCCACCTCTCTGACTGCTTTGTGTGTCAGTGCTTCTAGTCCGTCTCGCCTTCTAAATATGCAATTGCTGAAGATGCACACCTCCTTGCTTGTCATCACCTTAGCCCAAAAAACACCATGCATGCACCCTGTGCTGCCATTGGGTCCTGCTTTGATACCACATTGTCATGGGCTATCATGTCATGATCTATGACACCTAGCACTTAATGATAGATGGATAGTTAAACCTCTATCAAGCACTTTTTTTCTAGATCACATTTGAGGACAATTTAACTTTTCCTTGATGTAGTGAATGTTCACGTATTTGTATATTTGTTACACCTCATGGCAAGGGAGGCGTTCTTAGGGGATCAATTGGCCTTATGCATTTTCAATTTCTTATGAAGTAGTAAAGCAATCCTTTTTTTTTTTGCTCCAAATATATATAATTTGGTGATGCATGCTTTCTGGTTTCTTCTTACTGAATTTGTCTAACAAGTTTTTTTTTCTTGTTAAATTATCCATGGTTCGTGCAATGTTTATTGTCTCAGCAAGAGATTGATTTGTTGAAGGTAATTTTTATCTTTATGCAGCTTTTAAATTATTAGCGTTCTTCATTTCATGTTTTATATTGTGTGCTTTGGCTGGGAAGAATGTGCATGTCTCTGGTGCATGCATATGTGCTGCATGTCTGCTTTGGGTTTACTGGCCACAATTTTTGTTGCTGTGAGATGCTGCTCAACTTCTAATAAAATCGGGTGAAAGAATGAGAGAATATTCTATTCTCCAGCCATTGTTGGAAGGATACTACAAGATCCAAAAATATAAATGATCAAATTATAGAGAACTCACCTGCCATATCCAATCCCTCCCTGTAGTTCGTACACAGCCACCAACACTCAAATAAAACATTCAGGATTTCTGATTTCCAATTCTCATCTTAGGATCCTGCCTTCTCAATTTTTCTTTCCTCATCAACAATCTTGCGATCTCTTGGGATAGCCTTAGGAACTCCTCACCAATTATAATTATCCAATAGGACCATTTTTGTGGAAACTATCATCTTTATAATGAATCCTCTTCTTATGTTGGAAATGTGATAATGTAGTGGCCCATAGGTCTTGCCTGGCCCCTTCTGTCTCCATAGCATTTATTTAAAACTTCCTCCCATCTTAAATAATTAAAGTGCCTTCTACATGGAACTGAATATAAATGTTGCCTCACCAGCACTTGGGAGGGGCTTGAGTTTGAAGGGGGATGATGTGTGTTCAATGGCTAAATAAATTAAAACCACATTATACGTTTTAGAGATGTGTTAAAAATCAACTTTTAGAATAGAAATAGTTAAAAAATGAACTATGAAATAGATATCATTTAGATTAGATTTATTGGTGCTCCTCAGTTAGAAATTTACTAATTACATGAACTTAAATTTCAAAACTTTTTATACAAGATGTTTCTAGAAGATATGTTATTACCTTTTTGATCTCTTATTTTCTATATACACACAAATATATAATTTATCATTTGATGCATCCTCTTCATGTTGTGTCTTTGTGTGCCTGTCTTGTCTCTGTTTGTCCCTGCATCTTGAGTTATGCTTGAACAAGCCTCAATACTCACATACCTCACTTTGGTATGCATTTAGGTTCCTAGCTCATTTGCTTGACAACTTGATTTGTCTCATAATCCATTAACAATAGTCATATGTATAAGATAAAACAACTCAAAAGCTTTATTTAGAGAATTTGGATTAGAGCCAATTGATTGAGGCCTTGCCACATCCAACTTGAAGTAGCCTCAAGATCATTTTTGACATAAAAAAAACTTGGCCCAAATTACTATACACCATTCTATTGAGGACCAATAAGCCACCAAGGTCAAACTTTTTCTACAATGAACTTGAAATAAATAAAACTAATTATAATTATATTTATTTGTTTCACTTGTTGTACTTGGATCTTACCAAGCCTGCTCAGGTGTCAATTTGCATGTGTTAAGCATGCCACTAGCATTCCTCCTCCTAAGCTAAGGTTGAATTCTCTATAAGATTAATTGGTGCATTGGTTATAGTTTTCTCGTCCTTAGACAAAGCATAATCAAAATTATTTCATTTCAAAGCATAACCTATACCCACGTGTTCCATACTTGCTCTTTGCTCCCAGTTAGTGGAGATTTAGTTCTTTTAAATTTTTTAATTTAGAATGAAGCAGCTGACTTTTGCCATTAAGTGTAGGCAACACATGTTTTCTTTTGTTGCTTATATGCATTAATGGTGCAATAACCCGCAATGCATACGCATCACCATTGCATAGTAGGCAAAATTGAAACCTAAGTGCTCTTTTTAGTAATTAGTAATCTTTTTGGCATAATTACTTCTAACATAGCTTGCTCTCCTTGAATGCTGTGGTTAGAGATTAAGAAATTTGTGCATGGTTAATCAAAAGTAACAGAGTCCTATGCCTGAATTTTTCCAAAGGCTTGCTAACTTTGTGGAACAAGGTTTATGCATTGATGGGGATGATTACATATTTTTCAATATAAGCAACTCAATTGCCACCTGTATGTTGGTTTCCATGTTTTAATTAGAAAAAGAGAAGACTATATGGAACTTTTACGAAATAAAGGCCCCCCCCCCCCCCCCCCCCCCCGCGCGGCTAAAAAAAAAATAAAAACTGGTTTTAGCCCTTTTAAATCCCTATTCAAATACATGGAAATTTACTTTTAATTGCATATGACTTTTAGAAGATTTTCCAATTAGGTTATTAGATAAATGGTAATGAATGCTATTTTAGTGAATGAAATACTTTAGGAACCTTAAAGTTCAACTATTTGAAAAAGAAAATGCTATGTGCCTTTTGTCTTAATCATTATGCCCCACATTTAAAAAATTTATATGGGGTGGGAGCAAACAATGTAATATAAAAGATAAAGTTAACCCTCTATCTACTAACTTAAGTGTTTAGATAAGATTGTGGTTAACAATTCAATATGTTATTAGAGCAAGCAAAATTTTGAGTTTAAACCTCATCACCAACCCAATATTTCATTAGTTTCCTGTGTTTGGACCAATTATGCATTGAAACCTGGCCACACATGAGGAAGTGTTGAGAGTAAAAATAATAATATTAAAGATAAAGTTAACCCTCTATCTACTAGCTTAAGGTTTTAGATTAGATGGTGGTTAATAATTCAACAGTAGCAACTGCCATAGGGACAACCAGATGATGTGACATAACTTGTCATTTTCTTTTGCTGGGAGGAGGGGCACTTGTCATTATTTATTTGTTTTTTCCTCCATAATGTCAGGGTTGAGGGAGGTGGGAGGCAAGTGTTCTCCGGCCTCCTTGCTCCATCCATGAACACTCTCTTGGCCTAACATAAAGACTTGCCCACTATATTCAGCACTAGTTGCCTATGTCTTCTAGCCTTGGTTAGTGTCTTACAGCTTGTTATGGTTATGGATCCATATGAAACAGGATCCTGATTATTCTATTCATATAGCCAGGCTGTCTGTTCCAACCTCTCCATCCTTTATTAAGCATCTTGATTGCCTAGATTTTGGATTTTGATTGATGCCATCAATCTGATCGCTTCATGTGCTTTGCCTCCACCCTAATAGCATTTATGTTTCTCTCACACATGCATTCAACATTCTTTATTAATATATTGACAACATCAATATTGTTTTCCTATACTTCTTGTTGTTCCAGTCTTTTTCTACATGGACCCCCTTTTGGTGCTCTTTGAGACATTATTTACATAAAAAAATATCAATATTGCTCTTGGAATCTCAGTATATTTATTAAAGTCATATCGCATACCAAATTATGTACCCCATCCTTGCACACCTACTTATCTACCCCCCTAAAACTAGGAAAAAGGTTCAGTTTTAGTTGCATGACAACATGAATTCCCATCATGATATTCATGAATTTTGGTGAACTTTGTTTTGTGACAGAATTTAAATCACAAGAACATTGTGAAATATCTTGGATCCTTAAAGACAAAAACTCATCTTCACATAATTCTTGAGTAAGTATGCTTGTGTTATCCATTTTGATGAATTCGTTGACATTTTGGGCTTTTTGTGTGCTAAAAATTCTGCAATCATGTTTTGGGTTTCAACTAAACAGATATGTGGAGAATGGATCACTTGCAAATATTATTAAGCCAAATAAATTTGGACCATTTCCAGAATCATTGGTGGCTGTTTATATAGCTCAGGTATGCTTCTTGACTCTTAACGCAGTGCATTTCTACCTTTTTAGTTTTAATTTAATGGTTGTATGCTTGTTATAGGTGTTATAATCCATGTAACTGACCCCAGTTAGTGGGATTAAGACTTCTTGTTGCTGTATGCTTGCTATAGGTACTGGAAGGCTTGGTTTATCTACATGAACAGGGTGTAATTCATCGGGATATCAAGGGCGCAAATATATTGACAACCAAAGAGGTACCATTACATAGTTTTCTTTGAAGCATTTGGTTGGTTATTTATATATTTATGCACTTTTAGTACCATGGCGATCAGTTATACTGTTCAACTTATGAGCTTTCTTATTCCTCTCAAGCCCAGTCAAGGTAGAATTTAATCCCATGGCGTGCATGCCAAGAGTCTTAACTGCTTGCTTAGCTGACAATTGCAATTTATCCTATCTGACATTCTTCTCTGTTAAAACTTGTATTACCTTTTAAATTACCTCTATTTTGCATCTCATTTAATTGCAAAATTGTTGTACAAGAGGTTTAGCTGTTCACATCTATACTTGATTACATCTACATAATTCTTCTCTGTTAGTCCAAGTTTAGGTTGCCAATTAACTGGAGCTTGTTGTGGGCTTTTGTTCATTGTGGGGATTATTGGAGAAATATCAAATTATTTTGTGGAGGTGGGAGGAACTCCTGGCTAATTTGGATGACTATGATTTATGAATGAGAATTTGAGTTTACCACAAATGAGGATAAGCATTATCTTATGTCTAGAGGGCATCCCCAATGCACTAGACTCCGTGCTTTGCTAGGGTTGGGGATGGTCGTTTTTGTATGCAACCTTTCCCTTGTTGCTGTTTGTTTTTTTTTTTTTTCCTCTGTAAAACAAAGAGGTATTTATTGTTTATGTGTGGGGTTTGGAAAGGGGTATTTACCATTTGAAGTGATATCTATCATAACACAGTTTCAAATTTGGAGTTAGAAAATATGATTTGAGTTTGCTTGGTTCTTTCTTTATTTCTTCATATTATTACTTCTAATTCAGGATAAAAAATTGTGAAGCATGAGATGGGGTTGCTAATTAGAATAGTCATAGGCGTAGGATGTGGACCCCACCGGACACCGTTTAAGCAATTATTATTTCTCTCTTGGTAAATTTTTCCCTTTGGTTGGGAATAAAAATAATAGTATAAAAAAATAATGTTAACCTTATATCTAATAGGTTAAGCTTTTAGATCAGATGGTAGTTAACAATTCAACACCTTTTAACCCTTATTTGATGAGAATCTATATTAAATTAGTATCTAGCTCTGGTTAACTACTTGTGTTCCAGCTGCATGTCATCTTCTTGTTCTCCAATCTTGTTTTCTGTTTATTTAACTGGTAGGTAGAGCAAGTTTGACTTGCATGAAGTTGTTTTAGATGGTCAAGAAGTTTTGCTAGTCCTATATCCTGCATCAGGTCCCCATCTCTTGCATTTGCTTATATTAATTTTGGAAAATTGCTTCTTTTTTGTCTATTACTTTTTTGGGACCAAGTATAACAGTCATATTCATTGTGCCACTTACTGCCCTTTTGCTTACTTCATCTTGTTTTCTCACTGTTTTTTCTTTTTTGGATCATATTGGACAATCAAGTTTTTCATATTATCTTTTTCAGTTTTTATAGAGTACTTGCTTGGTGTAATTCATGCTTTCAGGGTCTCGTGAAACTTGCCGATTTTGGGGTTGCAACAAAACTAACTGAGGCTGATGTCAATACACATTCAGTTGTTGGCACACCCTATTGGATGGCTCCGGAGGTATTTCATGAATCACCTCGTCATTACTGGCTGGCGTTTGAATTTTATATTATTGGTGTTGCAAGTGTTTTTATTCTATCTTCTACATTTGTCTATATACTTTTTCCATTAGAATTCAAAAACTGAATTATCTGAAAGCATATATTTACTTAGGAGAGCTTTTGTTAAGAATCCATAAATTTATTTTTATTTTGTTTCTGTTTTGGTATCTGGGGGAATGGACTTGTAAGGCACCATTTATGTTAGCTTTTTGTAAGCAACTGTCCCTGACTAGACTCTCGACCATGGAGTCCTGGACATACTCATGGGACAAAAATAGAATAGACAATTGATGTTTTATATGCAATCAGATGGTGAGTTTGCAAATAATCTCCTTGTTCATTTTTTTTCTATGACTTTCTGTTTGAACTAAATTTTCAAACAGCTATCAGAACTTTCACATGTCAGTGTTTGTTTACCTTTTCTGGAAAACGAACTCAAGAGACCATGGTGAATTACACCAGGAGTATCATTTTGCAAACCATGGTATCTATTTAAGCAAATAAAAGGATAGAGTTGTATGTGTATGTGCATTTGTTTGTGTATTTGATAAGCAAAGATCACTCAAATAATAAAATGAGGTGCAATCGTGAAATGTATCTGTAGAAATAGAAGTATTTTTGGATATAGAATATTCTTTGTATATTTTAGAAGCTATGTATATTCTGTGTATATTTCTTTTTCCTTTTGTATTATTCTCTTCCTCTATAAAGAGAAAAGAGAATCAACATATTATGTATCTTAAGAAATAGAGAAATACCTAGTTTATATGGTATTAGAGCGGGAATTAGGGATTAAATCACAGCAGTCCACTGTGAAACCCTAACTTCTCCTATTCCTTTGCTATACCCAAGATCTGCCACCGCCCTTACACCGGTCGCTAGTCATCGCTCAATCCTCACGCCGCCGCCGCCCTTACACCGGCCGCCGCCTCTGCGATCCGACATCCTTGTCGCTGCCGCCACCACGGTCGTTGTCGTTCTCCAGTGGGATTCCCATCTCTGGAATTGTCGTGGCCTCCTAGCCCCTCGCGAAGATCGACCTCCATTCGTCGGACCTATCGCTGCTTTTGTTGCCTTGGCATCGCGAATTAGAAGCAGCCCTTGTCCGTGCATCAGATCCGCTCCCATCCACCGTTCAGCGCCATCCCTGGTCGCTGTTCGTGATTCGCCCCTGTTCGCGCATCAGAGCCGCTCCCATCCTTTGAAGCGCCTAGATCCAAGCACCTAGATAAGTTCTTGTTTAGATTGGGCACCTAGATCCAAGCGCCTAGATCCGTGGGTCACTACTGGGTCTAAATCCGTGGGTCACTACTTGTGTGTCCAGATCTGATTGTTCAGCCACCAGATCTGGTTGTCTAGATCTGATTGTTTTGCTGCCACCACGCAGTGTAATACCCTGATTTGATTGTTTAGCCGCCATGACCGATTCTGCATCTTCAGTCACTCCGATCCAACAATCCTAGTCCTCTCAAGACCAATTTCGAGTTCCCCGAAGCTCCTCCGACTCACATCCGGTATAGATTACGACCATTCGTCTCAATTGTACCAATTTCCTACGTTGGTCGCAATCTGTTCGTATGTATATTCGAGGTCGGAGAAAGATTGACTATTTAACTGGCGCCACATCAGCCCCAAACAGTAAAGACCCATTGTATGACATGTGGGATGCTGAGAATTCAAGCTTGTTAACTCCATGGAGGAAGAGATAAGTTCAAATTATATGTGTTTCTCTACAGCAAAGGAACTATGGGATGAAGTCATTGCCATGTATTCCGATTTGGGGAATCAATCCCAAATCTACGATCTCAACTTGAAGCTTGGTGAGATTCGACAAGGTAGTGATACTATCACCATATACTTTAATTCTTTAAAGCGTATATGGCAGGACTTGGATCTCTTCAACACATGTGAGGGGAAGAACACAGACAATTGCAAACATTATCAGAAAATGATTGATGTTAATCGGGTATTTAAGTTTCTCGCCAGACTGAATGTTGAGTATGATGAAGTTTGTGGGAGGATCGTCGGTCACTCGTCTCTAGTGAAGCTTTTTCTGAAGTTCGGCGTGAAGAAAGCCGAAGAATGGTTATGTTGGGTAAGAAGAAGAGTGGTGAAAGTGGGTTATCTGAAAATATGGCGCTTGTGACTGCTGATGCTAATGCTAGTGGACGGCATATTGTGGGTCAACGAAAGGCGAAAGAAAAGCTTTGTGTTTGGTGTGATCATTGCAATAAACCACGCCATATTCGGGAAACTTGTTGGGTGCTTCATGGCAAACCAGCCAATTGGAAGCCTAGATCGAAGCGATCCCAACCTACTGCCCATGAAGCTTATGCAAGACCATTCAACAGAGAGCAGCTTGATTAACTTCTGCGAATGCTAAAGCCTAATCTGTCTCCTGGTACATCCAATTGTTCATTGGCCTATTCAGGTAGAAATTCTTTTGCCTTGTCTAGTTCATCCCAATCAGTTCCATGGATCATTGATTCGGGAGCATCTGATAATATGACTTGTTTATCACATCTATTCAACTCATATATTCCTTGTGCTGGTAATGAAAAAATAAGAATAGCCGATGGTAGTTTTTCACCTATTGCAGATAAAGGTCTCATTAAACTCTCTGATAGTATTGATCTTCAATCAGTACTCCATGTTCCTAAACTTGCCTGCAATCTTCTATCTGTTAATAAACTTTCTAAAGACTTTAACTGCCGTGTTATCTTTTTTGACTCCTATTACATTTTTCAGGCCTAGAACTCGGGGAAGACGATTGACAGTGCTAGAGAAATAAACGGACTGTACTATTTGAATGGGGATGTCTTGTGTAATAAAAAATCTCACGGGCTGAGTGGTACTAGTTCTACTTCTGTTTCTAATCAAATAATGCAATGGCATCTTAGGTTAGGCCATCCCAGTTTTCCTTACTTGAAATATTTATTTCCTACGTTGTTTAAAGGAGTGGATCCTTCTATGTTTCAATGCGAGAGTTGTCATTTATCCAAAGATCATCGTGTTAAATTTCATCCAAAACCCTATTGTCCTTCAAAACCATTCTATTGGATACACAGTGATGTTTGGGGCCCTTCTAAGGTCCCTACTTTGTTTGGCAAAAAATGGTTTGTTACTTTTATTGATGATCATACTCGAGTTTGTTGAATTTACTTACTTGCAAAAAAATCAGACGTGTTTAAACTTTCAAGGAATTTTTCCATATGATTGAAGCTCAATTTAACACAAAAATCTGTATTCTTCGATCTGATAATGACACTGAATATTTTAACGAATCTTTGGGGTTTTTTTTTTTAAAAGAAAAATGAATTTTACATCAAGCCACTTGTCGAGAAACTCCCCAACAAAATGGTATTGCTGAATGAAAAAATTGACACCTCCTAGAGGTTGCCAGGGCCATCATGTTTTCTATGAATGTCCCCAAGTATCTCTGGGGTGATGTAATTTTAACTGCTTCCTATCTCATCAATCGTATGCCCACTTGTGTTCTACAATTTCAAACTCCCTTACACTCTTTAAAACAACTCTTTCCTCTATGCCGTATATATTCTGAGTTACCCTTAAAAGTTTTTGGATGCACTTGCTTTGTTTATGTTCTTCAAATATTTCGTTCCAAATTGGATCCCACAGCTGAAAAATGTGTCTTTCTGGGCTATGCACCAAATAAGAAAGGGTACAAATGCTTTAATCATGTCATCAAAAAAACTTATATTAGTATGGATGTGTCTTTCCTCGAAACTGAACTCTACTTTACCACAAATCATCTTTAGGGGGAGCATATTGAGAAAAAAGATAATATTTTAAATTCTAATGTTGAGAAGGATAATTCCTTAAAACTCTATGACCCTCGTCCTACCATGATTGGTACTCCCATCCACTCTGATATACAACTCAAGGATATAAATGTTCCAAATGCTGTGGAATAGGTTGTGTCTGGTTCACAGGTGCCTAGCATGATGGGATTGGTACTAGGGGGAGAATTACCACAAATGGATCAAAATATTTCAAAATCGGAGCTTCAATTTTATACAAGAAGGCAAACCCTGAAGAATACTCCGAATATTCCTCTAACAATTGAACAATCGACGTCTTCGAATGATGGGTCTTCTGACAGTACTTCTTCTTCTCATGGTAACTCTAGACTCACTCCCTCAGATTATTCTTCATTTGACGTATCCGATCTTGATATCCCTATTGCTACTAGGAAAGGAGTGAGATCTTAACCAAACACTCGATTGCCAAATACCTGTAATACCAAAAATTGTCTAATTATCATAAGGCTTTTCTTTCAAATATTTCTAACCTGCATGTCCCAAGAACAATTCAGGATGCCCTTGGTGACCTAGATTGGAAGTAAGCAGTTCAGGAAGAAATGAGTGCTTTTAGAAAGAATGGAATTTGGGAGATTGTGAACAAACTAGAAGGCAAAACAACGGCAGACTATAAGTGGGTATTTACTATAAAATGTAAGGCAGATGGGAGCATAGAAAGATACAAAGTAAGGTTGGTTGCTAAGGGATTCACCCAAACATACGGCATCGACTATCAAGAAAAATTTGCTCCAGTAACTAAAATAAACTCCATTCGAGTTCTCCTCTCCCTTGCAGTAAATTTCGATTGGCCACTTCACCAATTTGATGTAAAGAATGCCTTTCTAAATGGTGATTTAGAAGAAGAAGTGTTTATGGATCTCCCTCCAAGATTTGAGAATGTCATGACCCTAAGGTTTAGCTAGGGTCTAGGAAGGAATTGGGAAGAATTTGGGAGAGAAACGGATAAGAATTGGGGGGAGATATATAGCAGAAATTAAGAGAAAGGGAAGGAAATAAGGAAGAACTAGAGAGAGAAAGTAAGGAGGGAAATATGAATTCACTAAATCATTCCAACATACATTTCTCTACATGCTATGGCCTATTTATAGGCTGTTCAACTAATAGAATATTGTAGAACATCACCCATGTGCACTTTAACAGAATGAATAGCATCTCCTAACCAACAATTGTAACTAATGGCAGCATTGTCCCTTTAATTCCTCTTGGGTCATGACAATTTCCCCTCCTTGAAAGGTTTCTTGTCCCCAAGAAACTTATTACCATTGAATCGTTGTTATTCATCTGATGCCCATCTTCACCAACTGGTTTCTTCTTCGCCTTTTCTTGTTCTCCTCTCGTATTACTCTTTTCTTTTGCTTTCTCTTTCCTTCTTTCTTAACAGAACTACGACTAGCGATAAGCCTAAGTCCAGCCATCCACCTCTTCCTTATTGTCATTGAAAATGGTTCCAATGGAGCTGTCAATCCTGTAACCATCTCATTTCCAGGCATAAGAAGAAATTTAAACTTCTCTTTAAGCAAATCAACCTTTTTTGCAGCTGCTATCTTGTTTTGTGTGCCCGTGCCAAAGACATACGTATGAGATGTTCCAAACAAGGTGGCCGGTGCAATCCTTTCCTCCTTCTCCTCAAGTACTTGGTAAAGAAACTTTTCAAACTCCTTCCTCTGCTGCTTCTGGAGATCAATAAGATCAGCAGGGCTGTCCTCCTTCCTTGCAGCTATCATTCTCGTTCTTAGTACCTCATCAGCCTCATACTCCTCCTTAGTTGTATGAACACCACCTTCCTCTTCCATGGCTACCATATCAGCTCCCTGCACTTCTTGATGAGCAGCCTTAGGAACTCTTATGACAACATTAGTTTTGGGCCTTTCTCCAAACCAGGTACACAAGGCATTTACAAACTGTGGCCAGCTCCATTCTACCCTTCCCCAACTCCAATTTTGGAACCAAACGGATGGAATTCCACTCAAATTAGTTGCAACCATTTTTACCTTCTCCTTTTCAGCTACTCAGTGTTGGTAGAACACCTGTTCACATTGTCGGATCCACCATTTTGGCCTATCCCTATCAAACATCGGAATAGCCAATGGAGCAAAAGTGGGCAAATCGGCACTTGGAATTGAGATCGATAAAGTCCAATTAGCAGTCTGAAATTTATGTGAACACATAATCAAAAAATCGTCCAGTTGCCTACGAAGGTCCTTAACTTCCTTTGTTGCAGCAATTAGTCCTTCGGCCATCTCCTCAGTTCAATTCCTTGAAATTACACTCTATAACAGCTTCTTGATCAGCCTCTAAGGATCCCTTCGGAAACTCCTCCTTGAATTAAAATTCAGCAATCCTTAATTCCCAAAATCTAATTCAGCCATGTAATGGTTGCTTCCAGTTCAACAACCTCAATTCTTGCTGCTGAACAGGATCCAACTCAGATTCTCCAAAATTCGACAATGATTACAATGACTCTAATTGCTCAATTTCACTTCTCATCGCTTCCCAATCTAAGTTGAGAACCACAACTGAAATCAAAGTGATTCAAGGATCACCCCCGTCTCACCCACTCACCGAAGTGGCAGCCACAGGAGCGCACCCAGATCTGAATCCTAGCGCCTTTAATTTGAGTCCTCTCCTTGGATCGCCTGAGTAGCTTGGCCTTGCTTGCTGCCAAAACTCACCACCCCAGCCAGCAACCTAGGGTTGGTTGCTCTTGAAGAATCACTTCGGATTGCCCAGATAGCAGTCGCCTAAGAATCTGCTTCCCAATTCGCAATTGGCTGCTCTAGATCCACCTTATTTGTTGATCGATTCTGATGCAACCAATAAAATCTGCTAGAATCTAGTCAGAAATAACCTGGAACTCGCCTTTCTCAGCTTCCAAAGAACCAAGCAGATCCACTTCACTAGGATCACTTCTGATAAGCAATTTGCTGATGTTCCACAATCACACAAGAGATTGTTTCTTGCCGTTGCCTTCCTCAAAATCCAAATTCAGCAGTACTAAGTTCACCTCAATCAACTGCACATGACCGCATATGTTCGTAGTCACCGTCAGAATCGCCTTCCGAGTTTCAAACACAATTTACCAGAATTCACAGTCGAAATCAACTCCTAACTCTGCCTTCAAGATCCGTTTCCGATCCAAAACCCGTTACGCCACTCTGATAACAATGTTTCTGCTGCGCACATACTTCCGGAACTTGATTGCATCGGTTCGGCCTCTAGATTCATGTCACGAAATCCATTGCACATGCAACGATTAGATCTAGAATCACATAATTGGAATCACCGATCTATTTCACCTTTAAAATCGCAACAACCACATACTGATCGACTCTGCTTCCATTCGCCTCAAGCCTGCATACTTGCTTACCCAATCACCGACCAAGCTCTGTAACCACCGAAATTCCTTGTCTCTTCCTTGTCTCAAATTGCAGAACTCCGCTTCCAGATTACAACTAAGATCAAGGTCGGTTGCGTTAGATTCCTCTCTGAGGAACATCGCCTCCCATTTCAAGTCAGATCAGATTACGGAACCAGCTCCGCCTACGCAATTCAAATCTGAGACGAAATTTACAACCACAAGACTACCTTACCTCTCGATTGAATCAAGTCAGAGATCACCTGGCCACAATTCGCCCTTCCACCTTGAGCAAGACTTACTGCAATTCGTGGCCGAACGTCCTCTTCTTGCTTAGCCTTCCAAGATCGACCAATAGTTGCTTACTCACCTGGTTACAATCGGCCCTTGGTTCCTTCGGAATCGGATCGAAAATGTTGTCCGATTTGATCCGTTGAAGCTCTTCGAGAGTTCGACTGTATCGCTAAAAATTCACGGCTAAGGATTGATCGGCCTTCTTCGCCTTCAGTTCCGAGCCAACACTCACCTCCTCGTGCGTCGGAATCAAATTCCGAGATTCAATTGGAAGTCGGAATTGCCTAGCCAAGTTGCCTTCAAATCCCGAACTAGAATTACATCCAATAGTCGATCGGAATTCACCAGCGGATCTTGGTTTTGATCAATCCTTGTTTCCTTCCTACTTAGATATGAAATGCGGACAAAATCGCTGCTCGAACTCGCCTGAACTACTGGTTTTCGTAATTGCCTCGTCTTCGCGTCTAGATTGATTGAAATCACAACCGAGGAATGATGGCTCTGATACCAAATGTCATGACCCTAAGGTTTAGCTAAGGTCTAGGAAGGAATTGAGAAGAATTTGGGAGAGAAACGGATAAGAATTAGGGGGAGATACATAGCAGAAATTAAGAGAAAGGGAAGGAAATAAGGAAGAACTAGAGAGAGAAAGTAAGGAGGGAAATATGAATTCACTAAATCATTCCAACATACATTTCTCTACATGCTATGGCCTATTTATAGGTTGTTCAACTAATAGAATATTGTAGAACAACACCCATGTGCACTTTAATAGAATGAATAACATATTCTAACCAACAATTGTAACTAATGGCAGCATTGCCCCTCTAATTCCTCTTGGGTCATGACAGAGAAGAGCCTTGGTACAAACAAGGTATGTCGTTTAAAAAAATCCTTGTATGGTCTAAAATAGTCTCCAAGAGTATGGTTTGAAAGATTTGGAAAGGCGGTGAAAAGCTATGGCTACATTCAGAGTCAAGCAGATCACACACTATTCTTCAAACACACTAGTACGGTAAGAAAGCAATTTTAATTGTCTATGTGGATGATATAATAATGACTGGTGATGACAAGGGAGAGATTGAAGAGCTTAAGAGGAGATTAGCTCATGAGTTCGAGATCAAGGACTTGGGTCCTCTAAAGTATTTTCTTGGGATGGAGTTTGCAAGATCTAAGGAGGGGATCTTTGTCAACCAACGTAAGTATATTCTGGACTTACTCAGTGAAACAGGAATGCTTGGGTGTAAGGTTGCTGAAACTCCCATTGAATCCAACTTAAAACTTCAACCTATTGAGGCCAAGAGTGTGGTAGAAAAGGAGAAATATCAAAGGCTTGTGGGTAGACTTATCTATCTATCCCATATTCGACCAGACATAGCCTTTGCTGTAAGTGTTGTAAGTCAATTTATGCACTGTCACGACCCCAAGGAACCCCAAGGATATATTAGTAATATATGTCATGTATTTTCCTTATTAGTTGCATTAACTGCATTTTATGTTGTTGTTATTAGCATCTTCAATTGAAAGCCTATAAATAGGCTTTAGTAGTTAGAGAAATGAGCTTAATGCATGATTTGAATCTCAATTCCCTCTCTCAATACTCTCCCACGACTTTTCTCTCTCTCTCCCTCAATTCTGTTATGTTCTTCCTTTCCCTCCCTTTCTGCTCTTCCTTCCTCTTAATTCTTATCCAATTTCCTTCCTAGACACTAGCTAAACCCTAGGGTCATGACATTTGGTATCAGAGCTATCGTTCCTCGGCGATTTTCTTTGTGAGAAATTCCGACGATTATCGACGGTGAATTCTGGCCATTTTGGTTTAACTTTTGAAGCAGAAGTAAACCAGGTTATCCTTGGCTGTGATCCGGAAGTTTAGCCATTGACCAAGGTGATTCCGTGCAGCAAATTCTGAAGGTTGATTTTCAGAATTTGAAGGCTGTCGCGATCGGAAGCAAAGTTTGGGAATAAGCAACGATTTCTGACGATGCAAGCTTGAAGTGGACGGTGATTGGGTGGCGAATCCACTGCGAATCTTGATTGGCGTTGGTTGTGAGTAGATAGCGACCAGTTGCAAGCCGGAGTTGAACTCAGATTTGGAAGGCGAAGCCGAGCAAAGCAATTTCCACTCAGAATTGAAGATGACGCGTGTCGGGAGAGTTCCGACAGTGATCAACGAATTCTGATTGGTTTTTGGCAGCCACAGAAACCAATCGATTCCTTAGAAAGACTACCGCAAAGCAGGATCGTTACAATTTAGCTACAATAGATCCGATAGTCCTCGGCAGATCAGTGAGGGTCGGAATTGCAGGTAACACAAGGTGAACGGCTCTCGGAACCAGTCTAGGTCACTGTATGTGACCAAGGTGGGAGTAAGGAAGGTTGTCGATTGCGGATTAGTTGCTAGGAGCAAAACAAGGCTAGGCAATTCAAGCAATCCAGAAGCTGAAGACGAAGCTGGTGGTAGCCTCATGGATGGGAACTCGGTTGTATGGATAGCTGCGGTTCGATTGTAATTCCGGCAGCTCTTTGCGGTGAGACTCGGAATTGTTGAAGGTGCAATCAATCAGCTGCATCTCGGTGGCTACTTGGGAGTAAGCGAATCAGGATAGGGCTGATCGAGGCAGATTTGTGAGGTTCCAATGACGGAATTCTGGTGAAGTTGGAAGCTGTGAGTAGGCGAAATTGAAGGCCAAACACAAATTCGATCCTCAATTGTTGAAGTAAGATTGAGGCGAGAAGGAAGCTTAGGTCAAAAGTGAATATTGAGTAATCACTGCACCTCGGAGTGTGATTCAATTCGGAGAAATTATCAGCTGACTTGATCGAATTAATCGAGCAACTCCTTGGCCGCTGATTCTTGTTTGAGTTAATCAAGCAAATCCAGATCCATATCTCAATGCATTTCGTTTGAGGTGGAATTAGGTTGGCCAAACTTGAAGCTGCTAAGGTTGCGGATTTGGAAGCGATCGATTATCAGTAGGTCTTGGCAATTTATCGAAGCAATTTCAGTGACTGAGTTTTCAGTGAATGAATTCCGGTGAACTTGAAGGCCGAACAACCTGATCAGATTTCGGAAATTGATTTGGAGGCCATTCAGCAGCAACTAAAAAGATGATTCAGATATAGGCTATTGCTAGGGCAATGTCTGAAGCGGATTAAGGTTGCTGAATTGGAAGTAGCAATTACATTGGCTTGGGTTGCTGATTTTTAGTACCGGAATCAATTTTCGAAGAGATCCTTAGAAGGTGAACAAGAGGTTGTTACAGCAGTGAATTTTCAAGGAATTGGATGTAGGAGATGTTGATGGACTATGTGCTACAACAAGGGAAGGGGAGGTCAGGTGGACTGACTTTGCTAAAGATCTGTGTGACCAATTTGGGGAGAAGAACATGATTGATGTGATTGAGGAGTTCAACAAGCTTAAGCAGGAAGGATCAGTGACTGAATATCAAGAGAGGTTTGAAGAATTAAGGGCATTGATGTGGAGCTTTCAGCTAGCCTTGTCAGAACATTACTTTGTATCAAGATTCATTAATGGTCTTGACGATGCGTTAAGTCTTAGTGTGAAAATGTTTTGCCCTACTACGGTGGAACAAGCTGCGAAGAAAGCGAGGCTGCAAGAATTGGCACTAGAAGCCATTTGTAGAAAGCATAGACTGCCATCGGAAAGTTATCGTAAGAGCAGCTTGCATGTTTGTAAAGGACCATATGTAGCTAAAGGAGATTTAACGGAAAAATCTGGGCTGGAACTACTTAACGACAGTTCTAAGGAAGCTGATACTGAAGTTGTTGAAGGAAAAAATGCAATCGATGAAGATTTAGACCAAAGGAAAAAGCAGGAGGCTGAGGACTTGCACAATATTGCAGCTGCTGAGAACATCCATGTGGTTTAAAAGATGAGGGAAAAGGAGGCTGCTGCCACACGGTTTAGAAGTTCGGATATTGGAGAAGGGATAGTTGACATGGAGGTCCAGGAAATCTCTATTGAAGATAAGGAAGGAGAAGAGGTTGTGAAGAAGGGAGAGGATATGACTACGCCAACCTTGGAGTTTGAAGATTACAATGAAAATTTTGTTGAGGGGAACAAAACTCTTGCTGTTTTATTTATTCCTCTTTCAGTTGGAGAGCTGGGAGAGCTGCAACGCCGAATCAGATTTTGGCCTGCAACAAAGTTGGAATTCCTTTCTATGATTGGAAGTGATATGGGTGCAGCTATAACGGATCAATTGGAACCATTCTCAATGGAAATTAGAATGAGGGGGATGGCTGGACTTGCTGTTGCAGCAAGTCATAGTACTGATGTTTTGGAAGAAAAAGACACAAAAAGGCAAAAGAAAAGGAAGATATGAGATAAGCACAAGAAAATGCGAAGAAGAAACCAGATTGCTAAGGTTGGAATCGGCTGAGGAATGGGGTCAACAACTATCAATTCTTGAGGACAAGAATTGTTTGAAGGGGTGGGGATTGTCACGACCCCAAGGAACCCCAAGGATATATTAGTAATACATGTCATGTATTTTCCTTATTAGTTGCATTAGTTGCATTTTATGTTGTTGTTATTAGCATCTTCAATTGTAAGCCTATAAATAGGCTTTAGTAGTTAGAGAAATGAGCTTAATGAATGATTTGAATCTCAATTCCCTCTCTCAATACTCTCCCACGGCTTTTCTCTCTCTCTCTCCCTCAATTCTGTTCTATTCTTCCTTTCCCTCCCTTTCTGCTCTTCCTTCCTCTTAATTCTTATCCAATTTCCTTCCTAGACCCTAGCTAAACCCTAGGGTCATGACATGCACTCACCTGGTTCACAACATTTTGAAGTTACCTACAGAATTCTGCGGTACTTAAAGAGAACCCATGGGATGGGTTTACTTTTTAAAAAACGTGGACATCTTCATATAGAGGCTTATACAGATGTAGACTGGGCAAGCAGTGTAACTGATAGAAGATCTACATCAAGGTATTGCACCTTTGTGGGAGTCAATCTTGTTACTTGGAGGAGTAAGAAACAAAATGTGGTGGCTAGAAGCAATGCTGAAGCTGAATTTCGTGCAATTGCCCATGATATTTGTGAGGTCATGTGGATAAAAAAGCTTCTATCAGACTTGAGGGTCTCCACTTCTCCACCAGCTAAAGTTTACTGTGATAATAAAGTTGCAATCTCTATTGCTCATAATTCAGTTCTCCATGACAGGACAAACCATGTAGAGGTAGATAAACACTTTATCAAGGAAAATATTGATAATGGAGTAATTTGTATACCCTACATTCTAATAGTTGACCAAGTGGCCGATATTCTTACAAAGGGATTACACAAAACTCAGTTTGAGAAACTTGTGAGCAAGCTTGCCATAAAAGATATCTTCAAGCCAGCTTGAGGTGGAGTGTAGAAATAGAAGTATTTTTGGATATAAAATATTCTTTGTATATTTTAGAAGCTATGTATATTCTGTGTATATTTCCCTTTCCTTTTGTATTATTCTCTATAAAGAGAAAAGAGAATCAACATATTATGTATCTTAAGAAATAGAGAAATACCTAGTTTATAGTATCTTAGTGCTTATGTTGCTTAACTTGAAAATGCTCAGGTCATTGAGATGTCTGGTGTTTGTGCTGCGTCTGACATATGGAGTGTTGGCTGCACTGTGATTGAACTTCTTACATGTGTACCCCCATACTATGATCTCCAGCCCATGCCAGCTCTCTTCCGGATTGTGCAGGTTTCTATTCTGACATTTTCTTCATTTTCTCACTCCCCCCACCCCCCATGCATACTTGTGAAGAGTTGGTTATGTTATCATGTTGAATGAACATTCTGTAAGGGACCTTATTTTGTGGTGGGTATTTGATGATCTTTCTTTTGGTCCTTTAACACTCAAACAGGTTTACCATTTTCTATTGATGCTTTGGAATTGAACTAGATTCCTTTAAGGTTCTTGCTTAAAACAAAGAAACCTTTGAAATAATCAGTCACTGCATTTTACCTTTTTGTTCTTTCAGGATGAGCATCCGCCAATACCAGACGGTCTATCTCCTGACATTACTGATTTTCTGCGTCAATGCTTTAAGAAGGTGAGGTAGAGGAAGATCTTAAGTTTATTTTTTTATGTGACTTTTTAACTTCTGTCTTAGACTTAGTGAAATTCTCCTGGAACTTTTGTCCTTTTGTGGCTTTTGTTTTTCAAAAAGGAGGGAAAAACTACTCCAGAAGAGTAGGAAAATATTAAAATGGAGATCTCTTGTTAAAAAACAAGATCTCTAAGGCAGAAATATGCTGATGAACAGCAGAAAAGCAAGCTCAAACAAGTAGATATCACTGTTTTGTTAGAAATTCAGTTGGATTTCATGCATCTAAATGAGTCACAAATGCTTTCAGTGAGGAGCCCTGAGCTTGATTCATGATTGAATGTCTTTGCATGTAGTTTAACGATTTTTAAGTTCCCTCTGTGGAAGAACATGTTACTTGAGTTATTTGTAATCATGTTGTTGTTAGTTAGCTGCTGTAATGTTATATATATGTGCTGTTGATTGTATTGTTATAAGAGTTAGTGGTGTGTGTTAGGCAGTTTGACAATCTGGCATTTAGGTTTGCTGAGTATATAAACTCGGCAGTGCCTTCTCCCTCTTGTATCTTTCTTATCATTTTTCAGTCAGTGAATTACACGAGAGTTCTTTCTTTTCTCTCTCGCTGCGATCTTTTGTGCCCTAGCTTTTCTGTTACATGGTATTAGAACCATTGACTTATGTCCGTGGCATCTAATCTAGATCTCAGCTCCTCTTCCTTGTCATCTGCCTTGTAGTCTGATTTTGCGGCAGTGGCAAAGGCTTTTAGTTTCATACCAATTAAATTGGATTCGAGCAACTACATCTTTTGGAAGGCTCATATCTTAGCAATGATCAGAGCCTTTGATCTCCTACCGTTCCTCAACAAGTCACCGCCTCCAGTGAAGCTGGATCTCCAGTAGTGAATCCAAAGTACTTGAATTGGATGAGGTCGAATCAGCTACTGCTTGACTGGCTGTTCTCTACGATTGACAAGGAGGTGTTAGTGCAGGTGATTCATCTGCCAAGGTACGGTCGTCTCGTGAGAGTCTTTATTCTTAGCAAATCATAGCAAAGTCATTTCAATTAAAGCAGTAGTTAAAAAGGATTCATTGTCTATCAATGACTATATTCTGAATATCAAGACTATAGGTCATGTGCTTGCTGTTATTGCTGAGTCTTTGAATGATAAGGATTTGCTTCTTGTAATTCTTAATGGCTTAGATTATGAGTATTAGACTATTGTTAGTCTCATCACTTATTAGATGGATGGTATTGACCTAGAGAAAGTACAATATTTGTTGTTGATGCATGAACATAGATTAGCCTCTAAGAATATGCCACAATCATCTGTAAATTTTGAGTCTGTTATGCCTTTTTCTATGCATGTCAACATGACTTCATATATGTCGAGAAATGTTAGTGGTTCTATGAACAATAGAGGCGGTTTTGTAAAAAGAGGAGGTGGACATATAAATAGAGGGGGAAGAGGTCATGGTAGAATGTCTGGTAGGAGAATTTATTGTCAATTGTGTGGAAAACCAAGGCACTTTGTGGATAAATGCTATCATTGAGTTGATAGGAATTTTCAAAGAACGTTTAGTCAAAATCTTGGAAAATCTCATGTTGTTTCTTAATCAAATTCAAGAGCATATTTAGCCTCCCTTTATGATTCTAATGAGGCCTTCATGGGTGACATAGGATCAGTTCGAGGGGCTCATTATGGTCATTTTTCTCAACCATCTGAAAACTTATCTCAGTTTTCTTTACCAGACCCCTCATGGTTTGTTGATTTTGGGGCAACAAATCATATTACCTCAAATCTCAACAATTTATCCTTGCATGCTCCTTACAACGGTGTTGATAAAGTGTCCGTTGGCAATGGTAAGTTGTTTTATATTTCTAATATTGGTCTTAGACAATTATACACTCAAACCAACCCTACAAGAGACCACAATGTTGTTGTTGAATTTAGTTTTAATTCTTGTTTGATTAAGGACAAGAGTTGAGGGCTGGTGCTACTTCGAGGACATCTTAAGGATGGGCTTTATCAGTTGATTTCAGCATTTGATCATGCTGCTCACAGCACTTTGGCCCAACTTGTCAAGCTTAAACAATTTGCGAGCAGTACATTTCCTTTGAAAAATTGTAATGCTTTTTCTTTGAACAGCTGTAAAATACAGAATCCATTTTTGTCATGGACTATCTCCTAGTGCTCATGGCATGCAAGGTTAGGGCATCATTCTTTCAATGTACTGCAATTGGTTCTAAATAAAATTCATATTCCTTGTTCCCGTTCAGTTCTTCCTTTTTGTAATTCTTGTAAAATTGGGAAACTTCATCAGCTCCCATTTGTTGATTGTGAATTCATAGCTAAGAAACCATTGGAATTGATTTACTCAGACTTATGGGGTCCTTCTCCTTCTTTGTTTATTGACGGATACATATATTATATCATATTTGTTGATGCATACACAAGATATACATGACTATATCCTTTGAAATTAAAGTTTGATGCCTTGCCTACCTTTATCACCTTTCATAAATGTGCTGAACTTCAATATCAGACCAAAATTAAGGCCATCCAAACTGATAATGGAGGGGAATTCAAAGCCTTCTTACCTTACCTTTATAGTCATGGCATACAACCTTGATTTACTTGTCCCTATACCCACCAACAGAATGGTGTAGCTGAGAGGAAACATAGACACATAGCAGAGATGGGACTTACATTGTTAGCCCATGCTCACATGCCTCTACAATTTTGGGTAGAAGCCTTCCAAACTGCAATTCACACCATCAATTTACTTCCATCTTCTCCTCTCAAATTTAGCACTCCATTTGAATTGCTTTACCACAAATAGCCTAATTATCTACTACTGCAACCTTTTGGGTGTCCATGTTTCCCTTACCTAAAACCTTATATCAAGCACAAATTTGATTTCCACTCAACCAAATGTGTCTTTCTTGGATATTGTCATGCTCAAGTTGGTTATAAGTGTTTGCATCCATCAGGAAGGGTTTATATTTCAAGGCACGTGCAGTTTAATCCCAATGATTTTCCATTTCCTACTTTGTTCTCATCCTCTTCTACTTCTTCTTCTACATCTTAGTCAATTCCTAGTGGTTTTTCTACTCTATTCTTTCAGTCTCTTCATTTCTCCCCTTCCTCTTCATCTTCTTCTCAGGTGGCACAACCTTTAATTCCTTCCTTGTCAACCCCTATTTCTACTGATTCTTCTACCTTACCTACTGATCCCTTGCCTGCTATTTCTGCCACACAGCCTGTGCAGACTTCCTCATCTAGACCTACAGTTTGTGTACCTAAACACAAAGCTGTCCCAGCTCCTTCCTCTCATCTTATGCTTACCAGGTCTAAGGCTAAGTGGCTTCTAATCACCTCCCCTCATGCCTTAGTGAGTTCTTTAGAACCTATTTCCGTTCATGAGGCATTTTTAGACTTACGATGGGTTAAGGCTATGGAGGAAGAGTTTTTAGCTTTGCAGCTCAATCATACATGGGATTTGGTTCCCTTTTCTAAGGATATGAATCTCATTGGCTGCAAATGGGTGTTTAGAATCAAGTACAATTTTGATGGGACTGTGCTTAAACACAAGGCTCGGTTAGTAGCCAAGGGTTTTCTTCAAACTCCAAGGATTGATTATGCAGAATCTTTTAGCCCTGTTGTTAAGACTCCTAGTATTCGAGTCTCATTCTCATTGGCTGTTACATTTGGATGGAATATACAACGGGTGGATGTGAATAATGCTTTTCTTAATAGTGATCTCACTAAGGAGGTTCTTATGTCTTAGCAGGATTTGTAAATTTTCAGTTTCCTTCCCATGTATGTAAGCTGAAAAAGTCTCTCTATGGCCTAAGCAAGCTCCTCAAGCTTGGTACACCAAAATGAGAGCTGCTTTACAGTCTTGGGGGTTTTCAAGGGCTGTGTCTAATGCTTCTTTGTTTATCAAACGGACTCCTAAGTTTGTGTTGTTCATTTTGGTTTGTGTAGATGATATTCTTGTTACGGGGTCCGATTCTACAGCTCTACGAGCGTGTATTCAGGATTTGGATACTCATTTTGCTCTTAAAACTCTAGGATTTGTCAATTATTTCCTAGGGTTTGAAGCTCATAGGGATCATAGTGGCATTTATCTCACTCAGTTTAAGTACACTTTGGATTTATTGAAGAATGTTGCTATGCAAGATTGTAAATCTTGTGCAACTCCTGTGAATTCTGTTGTTTCTTTGACTGATGAGGGTGAACTTTTCTCTAATCCATCATTATACTGAACTATTATTGGGTCCTTACAGTACTTAACCTATACTAGACTCGATATTGTCTTTGTGGTAAACAAGTTAAGCCAGTTCTTGCAGCAGCATTGGTTAGCTTGTAAGAGGCTGTTTCGATATCTTAAGGTTACTCTTGGTTTGGTTCTATTGTTTTCTCCATCACATACGGATTTGCCCTTAGTTGTGTATACTGATGCTAATCATGCTGGTTGTAAGATTACCAGGCGATCTACCAGTGAGATGTGTGTGTTTTTTGGAAGTAATTTGGTAGTTTGGGGTTCCTGAAAACAATTAGTGGTAGCAAGATCTGTTGGGAAAGCTGAATATAAGGCTATTGCTCAAGGTGTTACAGAAGTTTTGTGGCTGAAATCATTATTTTCAGAATTGGGGTATCCATGTGTTCATACTCCAATAATATGGAGTGATAATCTAGCTGCCAGGAGTATTGCTGACAATCAGGTTTTTCATTCTCGTACTAAGCACATTGAGATTGATGTGCATTTTGTTTGAGAAAAGGTGGAGAATGGTGAAATTGAGATTCGATATGTTCCTACTTCTTATCAGCTAGCTGATATCTTTACTAAGGGCTTGCCAAGGAACATATTTCAGTTTTTGTGTGACAAGCTGAATCATAAATTGTCGCCTGTTCATTCTGATTCTCATGGCTCTTCAGGCAGACAATTATCCAAGAGGGAGTCTGATTTGAGGGGGAATGTGGAAGAACATGTTACTTGAGTTTATTTGTAATCATGTTGTTGTTAGTTAGCTGCTGTAATGTTATATATATGTGCTGTTGATTGTATTGTTTATGAGAGTTAGTGGTGTTAGTTAGGCGGTTTGACAATCTGGCATTTAGGCTCGCTGAGTATATGAACTCGGCAGTGCCCTCTCCCTCTTGTATCTTTCTTATCATTTTTCAGTCAGTGAATTACACGAGAGTTCTTTCTTTTGTTGAGGAAGTCTAATGTGGTGCTGGTTTGAGGGAGTCTCATGCTGCTTTGCTTCTAAGTTTGATTTTATTTTAAAATTTGTGCTGTTTGTTGGTAGTTTATTTGCAAATGGTCTTTGTAGTTTCAAGTTGAGTTCTCTAAATTATGTACTTAAGAATAATTATGCACAGGCCCTCATATGTTTGGGCAACAGAATTAGACGAATCCAATACTTGCACATGCCTACACCTAACACCATATCCTAATCCATGTAAGATGGCATGTAAATCAAGCCAATCTGTTAGGGTCACACTAACAGTTGTGTTTTCCCATTGCTCATCAAGATTATGAAACTGTTAGTGTCAAACTACCAAAGGCATTGCTATAATTAGGATGAAGAGCTTTATTCATTTTTCTTGGGAGGGGGGTTGGGTTTAATGAAGGTTTTGAACTGAAGTTCCAATAGACAGCAGCCTTTGGGATCGATACATGTAAAACTGAAGAATTTAACTGAAATTGAGCTTTTTCATGATAAGAGAGTATTTTTTACTGAAGTTGCATGTCATCAAAAAAGGAAAAGTCCGAACTTCTATTTCATCGAAGGTGTGTCAATTAGGCACCCTTCAAATGCACCAAATATACTACATTGGTACCATTGATGAAGCATTTATCACCTTCCTTCAATGTAATTCTCCCCTTGAACTCTTATATGCCAACAGTTAGCAGAACTCCACAACTTTTTAGGGACATTCCACATATGTAGTACATTCTCGAGATATGGTATGCATGGGATATTTCCGAATTACCCAGTATTATAGCATGCACCAAGGAGGAATTCTCTTCATCCTTTTATGGACTTTTTAATATTGATATTTCTTCAGAAACATGCACATACATTTATGTCTGAATATTAAGCATAAAAGCAGATTCAGTAATTATTTGTTTGTGGTTACAGCAATTTGGTTGGGTGAATTTAAAATAAGAAGTTGTTATTTAATTCAGTTGCTGGACTTCTTCTCTTGGTGATAAGTAATTTAAATTGATGGATTTTATGCATTCCATGGATCAGATTGCAATATCTTTGTGGTAATCCTGTGTGCAAGTTGTTAACTTATCAGCTGCTGCATTTTACTTTGTGCCACCTGTTTCAGGATGCTAGGCAGAGGCCTGATGCAAAGACTCTGCTTTCACACCCCTGGATACAGAACTCAAGGCGTGTTCTGCCGTCTTCCCTCAGGCACAGTGGTACAATGAGGTTGATAATATGGATCCCATGAATGTATAGTTTATTGTGATTACATGGACAGGAATTTATGGGCTTATATAAGTAATGCTTTAATAGTTGTATTACCATTAGATTGCTTACTCTTTCTTTGCAGGATAATTCAAGAAGTTCATTATTAGGAATTCTATTTATCAAATTTCTGAGTTTTGCCAGCTAATTTAACTGCTGACCCCCCAAGTACATGATCTGTTATGTAGCAACGCAACTGTTTTACCCTTATGAGTTTGTCTACTTGCTTATAAAGATGTAATATATCTGTACACATGCATTCTTGTATCTTAGATATATTTGTATGGATATGTGGAGAAAGGAATTCACTTTCATTCATTTCAATCAACTGTACATGCCCAGTCTATATATACACACAAGGAGATTACAAATCACATCCCTAACGGATTGTGATCTCCTAAGAATCATCAATCAATTGAAAAAGGAAACAAATAATATCAAAGAAGCTGTAAATCCTCCTAGATAGAATCCTACTGTACATAGCCTAAAATAGAGAAGATTCCGTGTCTTAAATGCTGAGATATTTGATCTTCTACAGGATACGCATGCATAGATGTACTGCATAATGCATGTCATGCATGCTTCTTATGCATGTACTTGTAATGGTATAAGGGAAAAAATTTTGACATGCTTGCACAAGAAAATACCGAAGCTGTCAAACCTGTGTTGCATAGCATACCATGTTTGTTGTACCTTATTTCTACTTCCATTTTGGACATATCTTTATAAATGTTAATTATTTAATATAAATAGGTGTAGATTATTATAATGGAAGAAAACTCATTTGAAAGGCTGAAATTTCCAACTACGAACTGTTTGCTGCCTTCAAAACCTTTTTGATTTTGTCCATAAAGTATCATGTCAAACAAATGAAACTGCCTCCTAAGATTAATTCTCTCCTCTGGCGCAGTTGGTCTGTTAAGGGATAGGTAGATTCTTACTGTACATGACATCTCCTCCAGACCAAATACTGAATCAATTGTACTCCACACTGGCCTTGCAGTTTGGACAATGAAAAAGCATCATTTCTCCTCAGATTATTAGTTTGCTATACTCAATCCTCAGTCCTGAGTTGTTGTCCATGCAAAGAATACCACCTTAAGATGGGAATTTATATGCTAGGCACTTCCCAAGGGAAGGAAGGATTCCTTTCCATGAGGAACCTGTAAAAGGAGGCTGAAAGTTGCCAATTCTTGGAAACCACTTCAAGCCAAAGTGTGGCCATACCCTCTCCTAGAGCCAAACACGCTGAGGGTGCCTTGACAACATTCAATAGCCTCAACTCCTATGTTGAACCACCTGCAAAATGGTGGAGACTGGATCCCATCAGAACTTCGAAGTTGAGCTTGTGCTTAGGCAAAAGCAGTATTAGGATGGGTGACCCCCTGGGAACTTCTCGTGTTGCAGCTCTTTTTAAAGATGTAAAATTTACAGAAAAAAAAAAAAAAATGATGGAGGAAGATGAATGCCAATTGTCAACCTCCAGGATCATAGTGGCATTGGTAAGCCTATGGAGGTCTGGGGATGCTTCCCTAAGCAGCCTCTAAGCCATGTGTAAGCCTGACAATGTAATATGGGCCAAAATGCATCAATTAAAAACTGCATTCTCTTCTTGTAGGAAGGTTAAACAGATTGTTTGTGGTGGGTCTATATATGAGGTACTTGAGTAACTCAAATTTGGCATGGCTCTCAAATAGTGGTGGAAGTGGAGGAAATGCCAGGTTTTGTACAGTAAATTGGATTTCATTTATTGTCCTATACATTTTTATAGATTCATAATAGCTTCAAATTCATTCTGCTGTTTTGAAACATTTGAAAATATTTCCTATTATTGCATTCCGATCAGATTAATGAAAGTACATGTTTTCTCTTGGAAAAGCTATGTGAAAATACCTAAATAGCCACCTATCATGCAGGAATTTAGAGGAAGATGGTTCATCAGAAGCAGAGATTTCAAATGGAGATGATCCAGGTGCTGGTGAAAGCCCTTCTGGGGAGAAAGTTAAAGTAATGCCTCCTGAATTTGAAAGCTCAATGATCTTGTTGTTGGAACATTACTTTGTTGCACATTCTAGCCATTTGTTGATAATGACAATTGCACAACTAAGAACGATGGAGACTACTTAGACTGTTGAGCATATTTGGTCATTATCTTTGTGTCCGTGTTTTACATTTTTACTGATTTTTGTAACTGAAACAATAAGAACTTTGAAAATAACACACATTTTCATATAGTTTATGTTTGGTATTCAAACAATTGTTTGAACCAGAAAAAGAGCTCCTTTTTTTTTAGACAAATTTCATTAAAATAGTCTTAAAACCAATTTATCCAAGGGGTTTTCTCTATGTTATTTGGTTCAGAACCATACAAAATTTTTCCTAGCTATAACCAAATGGACCTTAATTCTTTGCGTTCCTAATACTGACTTTTGCATGTCAGGCCTCAGCAAATGAATTATCTCCAGATGTTGCTGAGATTGACAAATCCGATAGTGATAATGTCTCAACCATTAATCCTGTTGAGGAAGGACATGATAATTCTGTGGATAATGTTTTGTCCGATCAAGTGCTCACCTTATCTATCCATGAAAAGCCACAGCTATCCACAACCTCTGTCAAATTACCGACTGGTAATGATGTGGCTCCCTCGCATCCAGGGGAACTCCATGAACCACTACATGATGATGAAGGAGAGGTACTGGCAAACGGTGAGATGAAACCTACTGATTCAGAAAGGAAAAACATCACAGCCGAAGAAAATGGAAGTTCTACACATGTTGAGCACAGGTCATTTGGTTTTGGAACAAAAAGCCAGGATTACAGTCCTCGAAAGGTAAGTCTGAACTAGTTTCTTTGGCTTCTATGCTGTTTGCTAGATAAAGAACGTCTCTGTTGTTAAATGGAAAATTTACTTTACCTTTAATAGAAATAGGCCAATGTAATCACCCATCTGGAATTGTATTGTGCTATAAGGTTTTTTTCTACCATTGCCTTTGAATCCTATTGGCAAAACACCATATCTTAAGAGGGAATTAGAATTGTAGCTCCAGCTTGTGGAGCTACTAAAACTTGCAAACAGTCAATCTATCAATTGATTGCCTGAGTCCTACAAGTATAATGCATGCCATAATGTCCAAAAACCAAATATACATGTTCCAACTCACCCTTGCCATGAATACATTCACAAGTCCCAAAATCTCTTGTACCTGCAAACACCCTTTGATGCCAGTCTAGATCCTCTCCCTTCATTATTTGTATGAGGAAGGCATGGGTCCAATGAAACATCTCACATGATTTTGTGGGGCTCTGGGTGCATTATTCTTTACTAGTCAAATTTAGTATGAAGCCAATAATGCAATTGGTTATCTGAAAGGTTCTACAAAACATAGGAACATGGATCCCAGTAATATTTTTATATAATTTTAAATACCATAACAGTTACAATCATTCCAAGTAGCAACAATCATAGTACTGAATAGTCCGAGGTAGATTAAATTATACAATGCTATCAAATAAATCTAATCAACATATCCAATATGTATCAGACAAATCAATTGTTTATAATCTGACAATGAATATGCCTAGCAAAAAAACAGAAAAAAGGGTCAGACAATGAATATCAAGTTATTGATGTCTGTAGCTTTTAAGGTCGCTGCCAGTAGTGTCACCTGTCTAGCTCCTAATGCGATGTGCGGTTTGTCTTTCTGATGCTGTGAGGATTTGACATTTGTGGAAACTGCCAAGGACAGTATCCATTGTCAGCTGTCATTCTTATCTTTTTTCTAATGTTTTTTTGGAGGGGGATCAAATGTAAATATGTATAAAGATCAAAATGTACAGTATACACCAGGTATACTCAGGACGATAGAGGCAACAAAAATAAAGCCCCTGAAGAAGAGTCTCATATTGGATCAAAACATGGGGATACAAAGAAAACATAGCTTTGTATACAAATGTTTTAATCTATATGAAATACTCTCACTACAAGGCTTTACATTCTCAAAAACGCTTCGATTTCTAACACCCCAAATGTGGTAGACCGTGGCTGCCAAAGCCATCCTTTTAACATGGCTCTGCCAAGAAGACCCTTTGGCTTGCTTCTGAATATACTTTAATGCCCTTGACAGTGTTGACATTGTGCGGGAAAGGCCTAGCCAAGCCCTGATCAAGCTCCAAATGTCCGAACTAACATGGCATTGAAAGAAAAGATGTCTCAAAGACTCTTCAGCTATGCCGCACATAGGGCATGACCGATCGATATTAAGAAACAAAAGCTTGTCCTTCGTGAGAATTTTTGCCTTAGCACATAGCCACAAAATGAAAGCCTGCTTGGGGATCAGGTTGGACTTCCACACCACTGAGAACCATTTGACTCTCTGCCCTTATGTCTGAAATAATCATACGCTGCCTTAGATTTGAAGGCCTCATTCTCAATCCAACCCGATATAATGGCCATAGCGCCATCGGGGGATCCTCCATCCTGTAATAAAGAGTTCCTAATACATAACAAATTTTTTAATAAGGATGAATCATCCTCTCTATGCTCCCTTTCCCAAATGGATGCTGTCCTTAAGTACTGGTGGCCAATCCATTTAACCCATAGAGAATCCTTCTTGGAGTGAATGTTCCGTAAGATCTTGGATAACAACCCAGTGTTCCAGCTTTTGAGATCTCTAAGGCCAAGGCCTCCTTCAGACTTCGGCATACACACGGACCTCCAAGAAACTAATGAAAAATTAGAGTTCCATAAGAAAAGCCTACATAAACGGACAATGTTATCAATCACCGCACCAGGGACATTGAGAATTGAAAGCCAATAACATTTAGTCCCTTGTAGAACAGCCTGGATGAGCTCAAATCTCCTAGCATACGATAAAGAAGAAGCTGTCCATGAACTGATACAATCCGATATTTTATCAATAAGAGGCGCATAAAAGCTCACTCTAAGCTTCTGAGCTGCAACAGGAAGCCCCAGATACCGGAAGGGCATGTTGCCTCTCTGGAAACTCGTAATGCTAAGGATATCTTGCAGATCCTCCCCTTGTAACTCTGCAGTACAAATGCTAGACTTCCCCATATTTGGGGATAGACCCGAGACAACAACAAAATCTTTTAAGGGCAATCCATGAGCATTGAAACAGAGATGGGATCCCCCTTGACAAGAGCATAATATCATCAGCAAAAATAAGGTGAGAAATACAAAGTTTGTTGCACTTGGGATGGAAATTAAAATCAGGTTGCCTGGCAACATAATTCAAAGCTCTTGAGAAGTATTCCATGCATAACACAAAAATGAAAGGAGATATTGGGTCTCCTTGCCTGATACCCCTTGCCCCCTTGAAAAAGCCACATAAGGCACCATTGACCACAATCGAATATGAGGGGGACGAAATACACTCCATGACCCAACCAACGAACCGAGAATGAAATCTAAGGACTAGTAAAATCTGCCTAATAAAACTCCAATTTACCGAATCATATGCCTTGCTTAAATCCACTTTAAGTAAGCATCTAGGAGAGATTCTCTTGCGGCCATACTTTCTCAATAATTCTTGAACCAGGTGGACATTATCTGCAATGCTCCTACCTTTAACAAAAGCGGCTTGAGCTTGGTCAATAATCGACCCAAGAACAGGAACCATCCTGGCTGCCAAAATTTTAGATATGACCTTATACAGCACATTGCAACAAGAAATAGGCCTATAATCAGTCACAACCGAGGCATGGGCATTTTTAGGAATGAGCAACAGCCGTATGATTAATCTGCTTCAAAAGCAAGCCCGAGCTAAAGAATTCCTTAACCGCTTGGCAGAATTCATTTCCCACAACATTTAAGGCTTTTTTGAAAAAACATGAAGAGTACCCATCCGGCCCAAGGGCCTTGTCATCCTCAATATCAAAGAGGGCCAACTTGATTTGCTGATCCGAGGGATCATTAATCATCCTATCCGCTTGCATTTGGGTCAACATAGGACCAGAACACAGGATGTCCATGGAAACATGCTCACACAGGGAGGAAGAACCCAACAAGCCCTTAAAGTTCCTAACGAACTCCTCAGCAACCTGCTCCGAGGAGGAAGTGGCCTCCCCATAGGCCTTTAAAACCATAGGAATGAAATTGCGCCTGGCATTCCTTTTCACAATATTATGAAAGAACTTAGTGCTTCTATCACTAAGCCTCAGATTACATTTGGCTTTCTGCCAGTAGAACATTCTTTCAGCATTCGAGAGAAGAAAAACCCTCTTACGCAGACTAAGCACCTTCCTCTGAGCTTCACTATCATGTGGCTGGTTTTGAACAACCAGCAACCAGCTGAGCCTCCTCAAGATCCTTTTTAGCCATCTCAGCCCTCACAGAAATGTGACTAAAATGCTTAACATTCAGCATTTTAAGAGGACCCTTAAGCTGTTTAAGCTTCATGCAAAAAGTGAACTGGCTTAACCCATGTAATTCGCTTTCCCAACACTCACGAACAGTGGGCAGAAATTGATTGTGCTCGGACCACATATTAAAGAACTTAAAGGAACTCCTGGGAATACTCCTCTGTTGAAAAAGAGAAACCACAGCAGGGGAGTGGTTCGATAAGCAATCTGATGGCAAGAACGTGGCTTGGCTTTCAAACCCCTGAATACACCAACAATTGTTGATGAGCACCCTATCAAGCTTGGAGCACACTGAATTGTTTGTCCAAGTAAAGAAACAGCCCGAGGAAGTCATGTCTGATAAACTAGCCAAAAGGCAACACTCCAAAAAATCTTTAATCTCGTAAAAATTGATCGCACATCCATTAATCTTCTCATTGTCCTTCAACACACATTTAAAATCCCCTAAAAGCATCTTGGGCCCCTCATAATGCCGAGCAAAGTTAGAAAGATTGCACCAGAGTTCCCTCCTGGTTGTGATCGTGTGAAAAGCATACACATAACTTAGATGAAAAACAACTGAAGAAATCTTACATTTAACCTTGCAATGGATGACCTGGGACGTAATCTCCATGGGAGTGACCTCCACAGTCAAGGGGTTCCAAAGAATCAAAATCCACCCGCCCCTTGCGAATCAAAATTATTTTCCTGCTCCCAGTCCTTAAACCTGAACCTGAGTACTCGCGAAAGCTTCTCATGGTTGAGCTTGGTTTCCAACACACCCATAATGTCCACATGCTGCATCTTCATTAAACTTCGTTGCCCGATCTGCTTCAAGGGCATATTAAAACCCCTGATGTTCCAGTTGGAGATCTTCATGGTGGTGAAGGAAGGGCTTGACCTGCCTTTCATTCTGTTAGATTTGATTGGTGGAAGATCCTGTCTCCGAGCAGGACTCCTTTTGACATTCTCTACGTGAGGTTTGCTTCCAATCATCTTCTTGGATGCATGCGACTTATTGCTCCCCCCACCCCCATCAACATCATCAACCTTCTTATTTCTCTTGTAAGTGACCATCTGGAAAGGCCTCTCCTTATCCAAGACAGTGGTGGTCACTGCACATGGCTGAACATCGGCGGATACCTTTTGCTTCCCATCCCTTAAATGAACCACCTTTCCAGGCTAATTGCTGGGCTCTGGCTCACAATCCCTTTGATTTTGATGCTTCGTCACATGCATCATCTGAGGTTCCAATGGCTCAACATCATTAACCTTACCAGGGTGCTTCTGAGAATCCTCATTAACAACATGGTCTGGCCTTCTCCTTCTCCTGCGGAACCTGCTCCTTGCTTTTACATGAACCCTTTGAGTGACCCATCACTCTGCATTCCACACAAAATTTAGGTTCAAACTCATAGACTACACGTTGGTCTCTGTATTTCCCCGTAGGGAGATTAATCTGAACATTTCAGGTTAGCTCTCTCGTTGCATCAATTTCCACCAACACTTTAGCGAATGAAATTCTCTCTAGTGTAGCTGTCATCTTATCCGTGGCAATAGGATTACCCACCTTAGACACAATTTTACCTAAAGCAATCGGATGCCAACATTCAATCAGCAGCCTAGGGAGATTAATCCACACCGGAACTGAACAAAAGCTGTCTACTCCAAACTCAAAGCAATTCGGCATGATTTTAAGCATGAGGGGTCTACCAAATACAAAATACGACCCACCTTTTAGAACTTGATCCCTTGCATCATCATTTGCAAATAAGCCAACCACTAGCGTGAGGAAGGTATTGATACTTGACATTCCAGCTTTCACATAGTTTCAGAAGAGCCGCTCTTCCTAGAAATTTTCCAGCAAAGTATCCCACCAAAGCAGACCCCCAAGTCTCTTGAACATCGTAGACATCCTTAGCCCCAAGGGTCACCTGCTGATGATCATCTTCAAACCTTTTCAATGTATGTCCTTGGTTGCACTTCCTGTTATCCTTAAAAAGACCTACCCACGGAGCCATCTTAGCGGCCTTCACCACTTTTTTTGCTTCTTGCGCATTATCAGCCATCGGCATAGGGGAAGGCACAGAAGCAGGGGTAAGCAATGGAACCTGGGTCGGAGCTTCCTCCACTAGATGATGGTCGCCCGATGGAGAAGATTCATTGGACGGGTCTCGGGGCTTCTCATTGGACCGCCCTACGCCCACCTCGTCTTCTGGAGGAACTCCAACTGCGGCTAAATCTGGGGCCATCTCCTTCGCCTTCTCCGCTTGAGAAACCAGAGGCTCTTGAAGCTCCTTGTCCTTCCCAGACGCCCGAGCACCCAACAGAATGCTGTCCATCGGCTTAATCCCAAATGCCTTAAAGACATCTTCAGCTGATGGCCCAACCGCCTTAGATGTTTCCTTCTCCTTCTTCCTACCCATCCGGAGAGATGGGTAAGATCAATGAAATAGGCCAGCCCCAGGAAGCTCGACACCACCGGTACCCAGCACCACACGACAAAAAGAAAAGGCTGACCAAACTGACCCCTCGAAACCGGTCGCAAGCCCAGGTCGAGGAGTAACCCACAAAACCAGTCACGAGCTCGGGCAAAACCTCCGTTACCACATACTGCAACCAGCTCCTAGGCGGGAAAACTGGAGTTTGAGTTTTGACCGAGAAAATCAGCGCTTTTAGAATCAGGAATCAAGACCCACCTCCTTAAGCACACGCTACCTTGACCAAAATCTTACAGAGACAAAGCCATTAGAACAAAAAGATCATCAAACCCAGGAGTATCCATACGCGCAGAACCTGCATTTGGTTGAGAGCTTCTCTCTCTAAAACACTCCTTTTTGTCTAATGTTGTTAATATGATACCATACTGGAAGCTTTCCAGTAGACAAGACTTCAAAATTCCATTTTAGAATATTGCCCCCCCCCCCCCTCCTCTCTCTCTTCTTGCCTGCATGCCATCACTCTCTCAGATCAGGTAACTTCATTTTTTTTTTTAACTTTTTAAATATCTTGGTCTTCAGTCTGAATAAGAGATTGATCTCAGGTTCAGACCAGATGGCTTTGCTATTTATCTTTTTACTATTTGTTCTTTGTTTTCCTTCCCTCTTTTCTTCTTTTTGGTTATTTATTTATTTATTTTTTTTCTGGCCTCTTGATTGAGGGCCTGCCTAGAGGCCTTTGTACCTGCACCGGGGCCTCCTCACTGTGCCCTCCCGTCACAGGTTGGAAGGGAAAGTTCCTCTTTGTTGCAAGTCCCTGCAAAACTGGATTTTAGTTTTTTATTTTATGCATATAATATTATATTACTAATTATATAATTGTGACTCTACTTTTTTGTATGTTTATTTAGAGACATTGTTATATTATTGTGTTAAATTGTTGTGTTTAGGACATGTCAGCAATAGTGACGGTTTTATGTTTTTATAATTGAACAAACTTAGATGTTTTAGGAAGAAACACTCTAAGTAGCAAAGGGGTGATCGGAACAAACTCAGTCACACTTTGCATTAGATCATATGATGCATATATATACAGAAAACTTCCATCAGCTATCTCCTAAAATCTAGGAATTCAAAAAACAAATTTGAATTTACAATACAACAACAAATAAGATAGGATTTAAACTTGAAAGTTAGTTGTTAACCTTAGGACTATTAGATTATACCCTTAGGCAAGAAAACCCTCTCATAAACCCTCTCCAACACTCACGGATGCAGTGGAATTATAAGAACAAAAAATGAACAATAGAAATAAATTAATAGAATTGAAAAGATCAAACCATAAAGGAGAAACTTGTAAATGTAACCCTAGGATCTAAATGAAGCTGTAAGAGATAACAGCGAGATCGAGAGACCAGAGAGAGAATGAAATAAACTACTGAAAACTTAATCAGAAAGAGAGTATATAAGCTGTTTAAATAGACAGCTTATTACAACCGAAAGAGGCACCTCCTCAATACAACAATAACTAATTAACTACTAACAGAACATAAAACAGAAACAACAATAATAAACTTCAGATGCTTCCACACTCCCCTTCTAATCAGACTCCATGAAGCTTGATCACTTATTCTTAGTTAATCTTGCGTCACCACTAGAACCAGCACACACAGGTGACACCTTCAAACCAAGCTTTTGTCTCAAAAATACAAACCGGTCTTTGGGCAACCCTTTGGGAGAACATCAGCTACTTGATCTGCTATTGGAACGTATCTAACTTCCACTTCACCATTTTCTACCTTCTCACGAACAAAATGGACATCAATCTCAACATGCTTGGTTCTAGAATGAAAAATCGGATTTTCAGCCATACTTTTAGCAGCCAAATTGTCACTCCACACAATAGGAGTTGCAGTACACAATAGGACTTCAACCACATCAACTCAGTTACTCCCAAGGCAATTGCCTGATATTTAGCCTCCCCAACTGATCTAGCAACAACCGACTGCTTCTTAGATCCCCACACAATAAGATTGCTGCCAAGATAAACACAAACGCCACTAGTAGATCGACGAGTGACTTTGCAGCCAGCATGGTCTGCTTCGGTGTAGACTTGTAAAGACATATCATGCAACGAAGGAGAAAATAATAACCCGAAGTGCATAGTTCCTTTAAGGTATCGAAGTAATCTTTTACAAGCTAACCAATGCTGAGTCTTAGGATTAGACAGAAATTGACTCAATTTGTTAACCTGTGAATGCTATATCAGGGCGAGTATATGTCAAATACTGCAAAGAGCCAATAAGGGTTCTGTATAATGATGGATGAGAAAAGAGTTCTCCTTCATCAGTTAAAAAATTTCCAGCAACCATAGGAGTTTCACAGGGATTACAATCTGTCATAGCAGCCTTTTCCAACAAATCACCAACATATTTTGTTTGAGTTAAATATAGACCACTGTTGTCCCTGTATGCCTCAAATCCTAGGAAGTAATTAACCGAACCAAGAGTCTTGAGAGCAAAATGGGTATCCAAGTCACAAATACAAGATTTAAGGGCGGTGGAATCAGAACCAGTGATGAATATATCATCAACATATACTAGCACAAATAGAACATAATCAGTCGTCTTTTTGATGAATAACGAAGCATCCGAGACAGCTCTAACAAATCCCCAATTCTATAATGCTGTTTTCAGTTTAAGATACCAAGCTCTAGGTGCTTGTTTAAGCCCATACAAGGATTTCTTCAGCCGACACACATTATTAGGAAATTGAGAGCTTATGAAACCTTCCGGCTGGGTCATGAAAACAGTTTCAGTGAGATCACAATTAAGAAAAGCATTATTGACATCAACTTGTTGAATTTCCCAACCAAAAGTGACTGCTAGAGAAAAAAGAACTCTGATTGTTGGAGCTTTAACCACCGGGCTGAATGTTTCACCATAATCCACACCCAGAGTTTGAAGAAAGCCTTTGGCAACAAGCCTAGCTTTGTACTTAAGTATAGAACCATCAGCATTATACTTTACCCGAAAAACCCACTTATTTCCAATCAGATTCATATTAGGAGAAGAGGGAACCAACTCCCAGGTATCATTCTGCTGCAAGGCCAAAAACTCTTGTTCCATAGCCTTAACCCATTGGGAGTCTAAAAGAGCCTCACGAATAGAACTAGGTTCAATGGAACTCACTAAGGCATTTGGGGAAGAGACAACTAACTGTTTGGATTTAGATCTTGTAACCATAGGGTGAATAGATGGTGTTGGAACAGTCTTACGTTTTGGAAACTGAACTGAAGAGGCTGGTAATTGGCTAATAGGCAGTGAAAAGGTTGATGAGACAGTGGATGGAGAAGGCAGACTGTGACGAGTATCATTGGAAACATCACAAGATTGAACTTGAACTGGGAATTGTGCTACTTGAGGACATCGTGAAGAATTAGAAATAGAAGAAAATGGTTGTAAAAAGGCAGTAGAAAATCCAGTTGATTGAAGAGGAGGAGATAAAGAGGTAGAAGAAGAAGAAAACAAAGTAGAGTAAGGAAACTCATGAGGATTAAACTGAACATGCCTAGAGACATATAATCTACCTGATGGATGCAAGCACTTATAACCAGATTGAGTGTGACTATAATCAAGAAAAACACACTTGGTGGAATGAAAATCAAATTTATGCTTGTTATAGGGATGAAGATATGGAAAACAAACACAACCAAAGCGTTGAAGAATAGAATAGTTGGGTTGTTTGTGATAAAGCAACTCAAATGGGATATCGTACTGTAAGGTTGCGGAAGGAAGCAGATTTATAAGATGTACTGCTGTTTGAAATGCTTCAACCCAAAACTTAAGAGGAATATTAGCATGAGAAAGCAATGTTAGACCCATCTCAGCTATATGTCTATGTTTTCTTTCTGCCACACCATTCTATTGATGTATATGACGACAAGTAAACCTAGGTTGAATACCATTTGCATGAAGATAAGGCAAGAAGGCTTTAAATTCCCGACCGTTATCAGTTTGTAATGCTTTGAGTTTAGTGCAATACTGAAGTTCAGCAAACTTGTGGAAAGTGATAAAGACTTTCACAGCATCAGATTTGAGTTTAAGAGGATAGATCTAAGTATATCTAGTACATGCATCCACAAAGATTATGTAATATCTAAAACCTTCAATGGATAAAACAGGGCCAGGACCCCATAGATCAGAATAAACCAACTCTAGAGGTTTAACAGCAGTGATTTCATGGCGAATAAAAGGAAGTTGACTCAGCTTTCCAATCTTACAAGAGTCACAAAAGGATAGATCGGAAACAGAACAAGAAATACCAATTTTCTGTAACAGAGATTTCAGTACATTTAAGGAAGGATGTCCAAGTTTATTATGCCACTGCTGACACAGACTAACATTCTGAACTACATTTACAGTACTTGGCAACTCATGACAAAATGAAGGTTGCCTGTTACACGAATCATGTTTATTACATGTAATGAATGAATGAAAAGTTGAAGAAACACGTGAAGAAACTAGAGATTGAGCAGAGTTGCTGCCAACAGCAAAACAAGACGCTGGTGTCAGTTTATAAAGCCCATCCTTAAGATGTCCCCAAAGTAGCACCCGTCCGGAAGTTTTGTCCTTAATAAAACAAACATCCGACTGAAATTCAGCCACAACATTATGATCATGAGTAAGTTGAGACACAGTAAGTAAATTTTTCTACATGCTTGGGACATGTAAAACTTTAGGTAAGGAAAGAACAACATTTGAATTAGGTGTGGATTGTAGATAACTCGTACCAATATGTGTGATAGGAAGTTGCTTACCATTGCCTACCACAACTTTATCTCCACTAGTATATGGAGAATGCAAGGAGAGATTGTTTAGATTTGAAGTAATGTGATTAGTTGCCCCAGAATCAACAAACCAAGCAGGATCTGAAAAGTTAGGCTGAGAAACATAGTTATCAGAAAGGTAAGGGGTAGGATTAGAAGGACTACCATAGTGAGATCCTTGTATTGAACCTGTATCATTCATGTAGGCTCTATTAGAATCACTAAAGGAGGCCATGTAAGCTCTAGAGTCTGTCTGATTTCCATTACTTAACCTTCCAAAACCTTGATTAGGCATACGTTGAAAAGTTTTATCAAACCGATGATAGCATCAGTCTACAAAGTGGCTTGGTTTTCCACATAGCTGACAATACACTCTCTTATATGATCTCTCGCGACCTCTTCCATTTCCTCCTCTATTAACAAATCCATTTCCTCTCGGATTATATCCTCCTCTATTTGTATTTCCAAAATTGTTATTCTGTGTAGGAGGAACTGAAGCCACATTTACATGCATAGTAGACACAGAATCAAAATTTCCAGTTGGATTAGGTGCATTTTTTACCGATAACCTTTGTTCATGCATCAACAACAAGAATTGAACCTTTTCTAGATCTATATCATCCATTTGGTAGGTTATAAGGCTCACAACGGTATCATACTCCTGATCCAATCCGTTGAGGATAGCATGTAGCAAATCCTTGTCGTTTAATGGTTCTCCAATGGCTGCCAAAGCATGTCCTACTGTCTTAATCTTTAGGATATAATCATTGATGGACAGAGTCTTTCTTTATAGATTTTAATTGTTGTTTCAGCTGGAAAGACTTAGCCGTTGTTTGACAAGAATATAAACTTTCTAATGAAATCCATATCTCAGCAGATGATTCACAGTGAATCACCTGCGCAAACACCTCTTTATTGATGGTGGAGAAGAGCCACCCAAGCAAAAGTTGGTCTGATCGAATCTAGTGCAGGTATTCTGGATTGATGACAGCTTCTCCTCCTTCGGAATTCGGCAAAAACTTTAGAGGAGATGACTTGTTGAGAAACGACACAAGATCAAACGCACGAACCGTGGCAAGAATTTGTGCTTTCCAGAATATGTAATTACTGGAATCGAGTTTGATTGGGATGTAATTGAAAGCTTTGGCGACTGCTGAAAATTCCGACTGAGTAGCGGTTGATAAGGAGGAAGAAGATCAAGGAGGTGAGGAGGAAGCTAAGGCCATTATGTTAGAGCAACCTGGCTCTGATACCATGTAAATGTAACCCTATGATCTAAATGAAGCTGTAAGTGATAACAGCGAGATCGAGAGACCAGAGAGAGAATGAAATAAACTACTGAAAACTTAATCAGAAAGAGAATACATAAGCTGTTTAAATAGACAGCTTATTACAACCAAAAGAGGCACCTCCTCAATACAACAATAACTAATTAACTACTAATAGAAACATATAACAGAACATAAAACAGAAACAGCAATAATAAACTTCAGATGCTTCCACAAAACTGATCAACATAACAACAGATTTATCTGGTTCAAGCCAATTTAATTGGCTCTACATCCAGCAGTCCAACACCACAATCAAGCAGCTTTTATTGAGAAGAAACTAATCAGTACAAAACCTAAGCTCTCATACAATCCTATCGCTCAAGTACAATCCCTTGTTCACTCCAAGAAAGCCCAATAACTCAATACACAAGTCTCACTTTCTCTAGAGCAAAGGTACTCACAATAGTAACTGAGAACTTGAAAAGAAAAAAGATGATGATCCTCGACTGTCACCCTGTTCTCTTATTTATAAAAAAGGCGGAACCCCTTTAAAACTAACAACTATAGGGAATTTATAGTTAACCCCAAGGTTTACATTAATTACACTTTGGCTTAAAAAACCCTAACTGTCTAATAGCTTCCACTGATCTTCCAATTGAAAAAGTCTAGGCAAACCTCAACATTAGTTTTATCCTATCTTTATGGAATAGCTTTAACTTGTTATCTTCTTTTGAATTCATCCTCTTCTTCTTTATCACCTTATCTCTTATTCATACCATTTATCCACTGTTCTTAACCTCCCTTTCAATTCGGAATTTCTTCCTCAACAATAATGTTATTATGATATGAAACTTTTATTTTAATTGTATACATTTTTATAAAATATATATTACTAATTGATTATAGCAATAAATCCAAAACCATGTCTGTACCAATGGAAAATCAGATACTTTTGTCCTGTATGGTACTGACAACTATGCTTCTTTCTAGGTCATAATGAAGTATTCAGCTGGCATTGGTTGTTTATAACTTCTTTTAGTCATATCACCTGATCTTAAGATTGTGAACATGTTAAATGATTGAATATTTTACCTTTCCACTACTAGTGTCCTAGTATTCATGTATGTGCTTTTGACTTTAGCTCATAGATTTAGTGTCTCTGCAATTTGATTGTTGTTTTGTGAATTCTTAGTATACCCTTCTATTCAGCCTGACACGCGCAAATATAATTAAGTTTAACAGACTAATGCTTACAGGATGTCCAATTAGTGCAATCTTTTCTCTGTTGGTTTGTCCACAGTTTGCATTTTCTTTTTCTCCTCTATGTCTTGCAATACTGTTTTTTGTTCTTTTCTTTCTGTATTTAGGTGCTATGCAATCTTGAAATATAATTGGAAATTTTTGAAGTTAAATTTGTCTTTTCATAAATCTCATTACTTTGAGGAATGATTGCCTTTTGTAGACGGCAAAGGCATCAGTCAACGTGGGGGGAAATGAACTGAGTAGATTTAGTGACCCCCCTGGAGATGCTTCCTTGGATGATTTATTCCATCCATTGGAAAAGACTATAGGGGACAGGGAAGCTGAAGCTTCAACATCAGCATCCTCATCACGCATGCATCAAGGCAATACAATTGTAACAGATGCTGGAAAACATGACCTGGCTGCAAAGTTAAGGAATGCAATTGCCCAAAAACAACTGGAGAGTGATATGGGGATTGGGAAGTCGAATGGCGGAGACCTAATAAGCATAATGATGGCTTTAAAGGAGGAGGCAATTGACATTGATGGTTTAGTATGTCTTCTATGTCTATTAACATGGTTGATATTTTAGCTTTCTAATCCTTACAGTTTCTAGACTCTTGAATATATATATATTTTTTTTTGGCAGGGTTTTGATGATAAATTGCCTGCAGAGAACCTTTTTCCTGTACAGGTAGCATTGATTCTGTGGTGATCATATATTGTGCACTGAGCACTTTTAGATTTGGTGCATTCATGGACTATATTTTCTAATTCTAGAACTTGACATTTTCCTCAATTGTGGGATTCACTATAAGTGACGATAATTTCAGTTAAACAACAATGCATTATATCTCTCTGTTAATCCTAATACAAGTTTATTGTGTTTTTCTACTATTCCCTCTGTCAGTCATCCTTATGAACATAGATATATGTTGGAAGATATCGAGATCCACAAGCTATCATTACAGATATGGTGGATTCTTTCCCACTGTTAGAATGTGATTATGTTTCCTAAATCATTGTTGTATATATAGTTTCCTTGTATGATATGTAGAATATTTCTTTTCCTTTCTTAGACTTTCCTATAAGTGTATTCTCTTCTCTATTAATAGGGCATGTAATCTATGGATTAATATACAATTTTAGATTGAGAAATTTCTCTTGCTTGGTTTCACTAATTTCTACATGGTATCAAAGCCAAACCTAAGGAAATTCTGAAATCATTTTTTGTTTTTCCCTCGACCTTCATTACCTGTTCTTTGTTGTGTCCTTCCAGTTGTCATTCCCTTTGTTTGCCTTCTGCTTTTTCTCGATTATTTCCAGAATGTTAGAAATCACAGAGGCTACATCTTCTATGCCAGCGAAGGAGACGGTGCTGACTATACCTGCAGTTGGAGGCGCATCTCCTGGCGAGTTACCCAACATGCATCCATCATACCGATTGGATGGTAGCAATTACCTCCAATGGTCTCAGCTGGTGAGGACCTTTTTGAAGGGAAGGGGGAAGATCTCTCACCTTATTGGAACAACTCCCAAGTCATTAGATCCTCTGTTTACAGCTTGGGACATTGAAGATTTCATGTTGATGTCATGGTTGTGGGGATCAATGCAGCCCAAGGTAAGTAAAAATAACATGTTTTTATCTACGGCTTGGGATATATGGGAGACAGTAAAAAGGACATACTCTAAGGTGCAAGATGCATCTGTTGTTTATGAGATCAAGACCAAAATTCGTAGCATAAGACAAGGGGCTATGAGTGTGACGGAATACTATAACAAGATGAATGGTTTTTGACTTGAGTTAGATCACTACCAAGACATTAAGCTGGTGTGTAGTGAAGACACTATCATTATAACCTCTATTTTTGAAAGGGATAGAATAGTAGAATTTTTGGCTGGGCTCAACACTGATTTTGATCAAGTTAGAGCACAAATCCTTAGCCAAGACAAACTGTCATCCTTAAATGAGACTTACTTCATAGTCCGGAGTGAAGAACATAGAAGGATTGCCATGCTTAGTGATAAACATATGGAGGGTTCTGCTATAATTTCTAACAGAATGCAAGGTTCAGGGGGTCACCTTATGTACATAAAAGAAGGAATCAGCCTACTTAGTGTGCTCAACAAGAACCAACTTCCTCTCCACAGTCAGGTATGGAATTCTCTCAGTCAATTGAACCTTCACCTACTACCGATCACACTGACTTAGATCTACCTATTGCCATTCGAAAGGGAGTTAGAAGTTGCACTAAACACCCTATAGCCAACTGCATTTCCTATCATCGCTTGTCTCCTAAGCATAAATGTTTCATCTCTTCCCTTGACTCTATAGCCATTCCTAAGACTTTGGACAAGGCATTAAAAGATCAGAATTGGGTATATGCTATGCAAGAAGAAATGAGGGCCCTAGAGAAAAATCATACATGGGACTTGGTGCCCAAACCAAAGGGGGTGCAACCTGTGGGTTGTAGGTGGGTATTCAATGTTAAGTATAATGCTGATGGCACTTTGGAAAGTTATAAAGCAAGGTTGGTAGCCAAAGGATATACTCAAACCTATGGCGTTGATTATTTGGAGACTTTTGCACTAGTGGCAAAAATGAATATTTTAAGAATCCTTCTATCCTTATCCAATTGTTATGGTTGGCAATTGATTCAATTGGATGTTAAAAATGCTTTCTTACATGGTAATGTAGAAGAGGAAGTCTTTATGGAACCACCCATGTGGTTTAATAAGGGTGTTGCAGGGCAAGGTTTGCAAGCTGAAGAAAGCTCTTTATGGATTGAAATAGTTTCCAAGGGCTTGGTTTGACAGATTTTCGAAGACTATGAAATCTATGGGGAACAGGCAAAGTAGGGGAGATCATACCCTCTTTATCAAGCACTCACAGAAAGGTAGTTTGACTGCTTTGTTGGTATATGTGAATGATATCATTGTTATAGGAAATGACATTGAGGAGCAACAACTAAAGAAAGATCTAGCTCGCGAATTTGATATCAAAGATCTGGGTAAGCTCAAGTATTTTTGGAGGATAGAAGTGGCCTACTCTAAAGATGGTATTTTTCTTTCTCAAAGGAAATATACCATGGATCTGTTGAAGGAAACGGGGATGCTTGGTGCTTGGACAACAAGCACTCCTGTAGAGCCTAATTACCAATTGGGAAATTTTGATAGCCCGGTGGAGAAAGGAAGGTATCAGCAATTAGTGGAACGATTGATTTACTTATCTCACACTAAACTTGGCATCTTATTTGCAGTAAGATTGGTAAGTCAGTTTATGCATAATCCCACTGAGGAGCATATGCAAGCGGTGAGAAGAATCCTATGCTACTTTAAAGCCACTCCTAAAAAAGGCTTGTTGTTCAGACCAGGAAAGGAAATGGAAGTGATAGGATATACGGATGCTGACTATGGGGGCTCATTGGTAGATAGGAGGTCAACTACAGGGCATTGTGTCTTTCTTGGGGGTAACTTGGTGTCCTGGAGAAAGAAAAAACAGAATGTGGTGGCCCGGTCCAGTGAAGAGGGTGTGGTGGCCTGGTCCAGTGAAGAGGGTGAGTTTAGAGCAATGGCTTTAGGTCTATGTGAGCTACTATGGCTAAAGATAGTGCTGGAAGACCTGAGGATATCTTGTAATGGATCTATGAAGTTGTGTTGCGACAATTAGTCCGCTATCAGCATTGCACACAATCCTGTACAACATGACAGGAGCAAACACGTGGAGATTGATCATCACTTTATTAAAGAAAAATTGGAATCCAAGGAAGTTTGCATACCCTTTGTCACTTCAGCAAACCAGATTGCAAATATATTAACAAAAGGCGTGCCTATTAAGAAGTTTGAAGCACTTATAAGCAAGCTGGGAATGATAGATATTCATTCACCAGATTGAGGGGGAGTGTTGGAAGATATAGATCCACAAGCTATCATTGCAGATATGGTGGATTTTTTCCAACTGTTAGGATGTGATTATGTTTCCTAAATCATTGTTGTATATATAGTTTCCTTGTATGTTATGTAGAATATTTTTTTTCCTTTCTTAGACTTTCCTATAAGTGTATTCTATTCTCTATTAATAGGGCATGTATTCTATGGATTAATATACGATTTTAGATTGAGAAATTTCTCCTGCTTGGTTTCACTAATTTCTACAATATGTTTTCTAATACTTCCCTAAAATGATATTTTGTGTGCGTCCTATATGCCATCTTCCAATTTGATTGTGGCTGCTGAATGAATTCAGAGATCTGATCTTTTGAACTGATAATATGTAATTAATAAAAGAAGGAAAGAAAACTCTCTAAATGCAGTGCTAGTTGGGGATACTTATATAATAAATTAATAATTGTAGACCATATAAAATTTCTTATGCTTTTAGTATCTCTATGTCTTGCTCTTCAATGAGAAAATTTATTGGGCTTTACTCCCTCAAATCATTCTACACTGTATAATTTGATTTCCTTGCTAGCTGATTCCGTTCTGGTTTTCTAGTATTAATTACCATAGCAAGGGTTAAAAAGCTTTGCCAAGATTTCTGCAAGTTGCCATGATTTTTTGGTTTTAGTTGGGAGGATATTGTATTATTGAACTTATTTATTTTTCTTTATTTTGGACAATTTGGATTCATATTCTTTTTAAGTCCATACTCTACTGGTTTAACTGTACATTACTGTTTACATAATCCAGTTACTGGAGAGGGTTATGAGTCCTTTAATTGTGTAATTTTGAAAACTTTGTGTTATTTCTGTCATCTTGCCCCTATATGTGTATCTGGAAATCAAATTTGAGAATTCCATGCAAACTTGTTTTATAGGGGTCTAGAATCTAGATCATGGAGTAAGTCACGTTGATCATTTCATGCCATCGTGGATGGTATTAGAGCTATTCTAGTTTTCCGGTAGCTTCCTAAAGTTCAAAGGGCCTGGCAATTAACGTAATAAAACTATTTTGACTATGGGAAACTAGAGGGATGTAATGTAGGGCTCCATTTCATGTAGTCGTTCAAAGCTAATGATAAATGTTGGCTGAAGGTCTACTAAACAGCGTTCTGGTTATTCTTCTTGTGGTTTTCCACTGATGTGTCACTTGATCCCTGATGGTTCTTAGGGCATAAGTACTTTGGCTTCTATTTCATCTAACTCTTTGGCTGTGTGTATAATTCCTTGTCTAGTCCCTCCCCATCCCCAAGAAAAAAGGAAAAAAAAAAGAAACAAGGGAAATTGAGGAACAGAGGAAGATCTTTTGCTTCTTACTTGAATATTTTCCGTACTACTCTATCAGCTCATGTGTATCTTTTTTATTAGTGAGACTTCATATATATCTAAGACATGTTCTTTATACACCCCTATTTTGATGTGTGAAATTCTCATGCAAATTAATACTTTCCATTAACTGTACAAAAAGCCATTTTCTTCTTGTTTTTCTCCCAGTGGTTAGTGGTAAACTTATTCTGAAGTTATTTATTAGGCTGTTGAATTCGGGAAATTGGCTGGGTCATTAAGACCAGAGGAATCAGAAGATGTGATAGTATCTGCCTGTCAGAAGTTGATAACTTTCTTTCATCAGCGCCCTGAGCAGAAGATTGTTTTTGTGACACAGTATGGTTTGCTCCCCTTACTGGAATTACTTGACATTCCACGAACTCGTGTATGTGAGCTCTTAGAAATTTTCTAGATTTTTTTTATGTTATTGTTAAACAGTTAAATTTTCTTTTTCCTCCTCGAACAGAACTAAAGATAATTATCATTTATTCAATTTGCAGGTTTTATGTTCAGTGCTTCAACTTCTAAATCAGATAATCAAAGACAACACTGATTTTCAGGAAAATGCTTGTCTTGTTGGCCTTGTAAGTACTATAGTTAACGTTTTTCTTGCTCCAGCCGGACTATTATCAAGTGAATAATGCAATAGTAGCACAATATTAATGCTATTTTGGGAATAACATATTGTTGTGTCAAATTATTTGTCTTTGTTCTAGGGGGTTCGTTGCAGTCTTAATGTCCTGATGTATAGGTCTCTAAATGTCATATTTTGTTCTATTTTTGTTTTTAATTTTTTTTATTCTTCAAAGATATTGCATCTGGAGTATTTTTTGCAGTTGTATTTATGCTATCTTATCTGTCAGATACCTGTTGTCATGGGTTTTGCCGTATCTGATCGTCCACGTGAAATTCGTATGCAAGCAGCTTATTTCTTGCAGCAGCTTTGTCAATCCAGGTATCTGTTTTTTTTTTTTTTTTTTTTAATTAGGTTGTCATATTTAAGTTATATCACAATGTAGGATCGTGGATTTACTTTGAAACCTACTTGCAGCTCGTTGACATTGCAAATGTTTATTGCTTGTCGTGGAATACCTATTTTGGTGGGATTTCTGGAGGCTGATTATGCAAAGTACAGGTTTGTATCCCATGTGGTACACATGAAACAATTACATATTGGTGTCAATTGTGAAATTTTGTTTCATTTTGTGGTTAGTTTGCTGTGGGAGTAGAAACTTGGCAAATATGTTGAAACATCTAAATCTATCTGTTTCAGATAAACAAACCTACTTTTTATCAAATATTGGCCTTAGGATATTAGAATAAAATTCATTGTTGGCTAGAATTGCCTCCATCTATATAGCTTATCCTGAAATTAGCCATTTGAAATCCATTTGCTTAACTTAGCAAGTGGTTGTGGTGGCATGGAAGTAGCGTATTAAAATGTTAGTGATGCAGTGATGCTAGAGTAATCTATGTAGAAATCGATGAAAAGAATGGAAGTTCAAAATCGAAATCATATATCGAACAATAGGATACATTCCCTATTAATAGGGAAGAGGATACACTATAAGAAAGTTCTATGAAAGGAAAGATAAATATGCTACACAATATACAAGGAAACCATATATACAACTTTACAGATTTAGGAAACTATTTTAAATTATGATCACATCCCTAATCTTGGAGAGAATCCAATATATTCTTGGAAAGGCTGCTTGCAAACTTTCTCCTCCAAATGATGTGTAAATCCCGTGATTCATCCAACACTGCCTCTCAAGCTGGTGAATGAATATCTATCATTTCTTGCTTGCTTATAAGCTCTTCAAATCTCTTAATAGGTAGGCCTTTTGTTAACACATTCGCAATCTGATTTGCTAAAGTAACAAAGGGCATGCATACCGCCTTGGATTCCAACTTCTCTTTAATAAAGTGACGATCAATCTCAACATGTTTGGTCATGTCATGTTACATTGGGTTATGTGCAATGCTGATAGCGGATTGATTATCACAACACAGTTTCATAGGTCCATTGCTAGGGATTTTCAGGTCTTCCAGCACTATCCTTAGCCATAGTAGCTCACATAGACCAAGGGTCATTGCTCTAAACTAAGCCTCTACACTGGATCAAGCCATCATACTTTGTTTTTTGCTTCTCCAGGACACCAAGTTACCCCCGAGAAACACACAGTATCCTGTAGTTAACCTCTTATCCACCAATGAACCCCCATAGTCAGCATCTGTATATCCTACTACTTCCATTTCCTTCCCTAGTTTGAACAAGAAGCCTTTTCTGGGAGTTATCTTAAGGTAACATAGGATTCTTCTTACTACTTACATATGTTTCTCAGTGGGATTATACATGAACTAGCTAACAACAAATGCAATGCCAGGCCTAGTGTGAGATAAGTAAATTAGACGTTCTACTAATCTTTGATACCTTCCTTTCTCCACAATCGGGCTATTAGAATCTCCTAGCTTTAGATTAGGCTCTAAAGGAGTGCATGTTGTCCTGCCACCAAGCATTCATGTTTCCTCTAGCAATTCCATGGTATATTTCCTTTGGGAGAGAAAAATGTCATCCTTAGAGTAGGTCACTTCTATTCCCAAGAAGTACCTAAGCTTACCAAGATCCTTGATGTCAAATTCACGAGCTAGATCCTTTTTTAGTTGTTGTTGCTCCTCAATATCATCCCTTGTAACAATGATATCATCCACATATACCAACAAAGCTGTTAGACTATCTTTTTTTGAGTGTTTAGTAAAGAGGGTATGGTCTCCCCTACTTTGCCAATACCCCATGGACTTCATAGCCTTTGAAAATCTGTAAAATCGAGCCCTTAGGGACTGTTTCAATCCATAAAGAGCTTTCCTTAGCCTGCAAACCTACCTTGCAACACCATTATTAAAACCTGGAGGTGGTTCCATAAAGACTTCTTCTTCTAGACCACCATGTAAGAAAGTATTTTTAACATCTAATTGCATCAATTGCCAACCATAACAACTAGCTAAGGATAGAAGGATTCTTACAATGTTCATTTTTGCCACTAGTGTAAAAGTTTCCAAATAATCAATATTATAGGTTTGAGTATACCCTTTGACAACCAGTCTAGCTTTATATCTCTCCAAAGTGAATACTCATCTACAACCCACAAGTTGCACCCCTTTTGGCTTAGGCACCATGTCCCACGTCTGATTTTTCTCTAGGGCCCTCATTTCCTCTTGCATAGCATGCACCCAATTATGATCCTATAATGCCTCCTCCATAGTCTTAAGAATAACTATAGAGTCAAGGGAAGAGATAAAACACTTGTGCTTGGGGGACAAACGATGGTAGGAAATGAAATTGGCTATAGGGTGTTTAGTACAGCTCCTAACTCCCTTTCTAATGGAAATAGACAAGTCCAAATCAGTGTGATCAATAGTAGACAAAGGTACAATGGACTGAGATAATTCCATACCTAATTGTGAGGAGGAAGTTGGTTCTTGTTGAGCACACTAAGTAGGCTGATTCCTCCGTTTATACACATAGGGTGACCCTTTGAACCTAACTCTTGAGATGTTATCTCTTTAGGAGCTGGACATGGAGTAAGAGAGATAGGAGACGAAGAATTAGTGGGAAGAGAAGACTCGGTGTCAGTGGGAAGAGAAATTGTGGACTGGGGTTCATAGGATTGAGTGGGAGATGGCTGAAACCTTGATTCCAAACTTGGCAAGACTTGGTCACCACCTAGACTCTCCCCTTGGTGACTAGAAACACAAGGACGAAAGAAGGCTTGTTTTTCCGCAAAGGTGACATCTTTAGAGATAACAAACTTCCTAGTGGGAGGATAGTAGCATTTATAGCCCTTTTGAGTAGAAGAATGGCCAACAAAAGACACAACGAAGAGCCCTCAGGTCAAATTTGTCTCAATTTTGTTTAGACACATGCACAAATGCCACACACCCAAAGACCTTAAGTGGGAGAGGAGAATGAAGAGAGAGATATGGAAAATGGGTGGCGAGACAATGATGAGGACTAAGATTTTCAAGCACTCGAGAGGGGACCCAATTAATCAAGTGGGTAGCAGTTAGCACAGCCTCACCTCAAAGGGTTTTAGGAACAGAATTCTGATGCAAAAGAGCTCGAGTCACATTGGGAAGATGCCTCATTTTTCTCTCAGCAACCCCATTTTGTTGGGGGGTGTCAACACAAGAGAATTCATGGAGAATTCCTCGTTGTTGAAAAAATTGATTGAGAGTCTGATTAAAGTAGTTTCGGACATCGTCAGTTCAGAATTTTTTAATTGATACCCCAAATTGGGTGAGAATCATCATATAAAAAGACTACAAGACACTATTAAGGGCTGCCTTCTTTTTTAATAAGTAAACCCAGGTCATTCTAGTGCAATCATTGATAAAAGAAACAAACTATTTTGCCCCTGAACAATTAGGAATTTTTTAGGGTCCCCATATATCAAAATGCACCAATGAAAAAGGAAATAAGGACAATTTATTACTGACAGCATAGGGAACTCTATAATGTTCGGACACTTCACACACATCACAGTGAAAATCACTAATATTTAGACCATGAAAGAGTTTAGGAAACATGAATTTCAATAGAGGAAAAGGAGGGTGCCCTAGTCTAAGATGGTGAAGCCATATATCCTCTTTTGTAGAATTTGATTTGGAAATATGGGTTAGTATAGGTTGATCTCCTGCAGGGGAATCATAGGTTTGTTGTTGTTGCTGTTGTAAGTAGTACAATCCCTTGTATGCTCTAGCAACACCAATCGTCCTCCTCGTGGCCAAATCCTGAAGCACGCAATTATTGGGTGAAAATATCACATGACAATTGAGGTCTTGTGTCAATTTACAGACTGAAAGAAGATTGTAGAAAGACTAGGAACATAAAGAACATGTTGCACTTTAAAAACAAGTGTGAGGCTCACCTTGCCATGCCCAACTATTGGAAGATATCAAGATCCACAAGTTGTCATTACAGATGTGGTGGATTCTTTCCAACTGTTAAGATGTGATTATGTTTCCTAAATCATTGTTGTATATATAGTTTCCTTGTATGTTATGTAGAATATTTCTTTTTCCTTTCTTAGACTTTCCTGTAAGTGTATTCTCTTCTCTATTAATAGGGCATGTAATCTATGGATTAATATATGATTTTAGATTGAGAATTTCTCCTGCTTGGTTTCACTAATTTCCACATGGTATCAGAGCAAAACCCAAGGAAATTATGAAATCGTTTTTTGTTTTTCCCTTGGCCTTCATTGCTTGTTCTTTGTTGTGTCCTTCCAATCTTCATTCCCTTTCTTTTCCTTCTGCTTCTTCTCAATTATTTCCAAAATGTCAGAAATCACAGAGGCAACATCTTCCACGCCAGCAAAGGAGACGGTGCCAACTGTACCTGCAGTTGGAGCGCATCTCCTAGTGAGTTACCCGTCATGCATCCATCCTATCTATTGGATGGTAGCAATTACCTCCAATGGTCTCAACTGGTGAGGACCTTTTTGAAGGGAAGGGGGAAGATCTCTCACCTCATTGGAACAGCTCCCAAGTCATCAGATCCTCTGTTTACAGCTTGGGACATTGAAGATTCCATGTTGATGTCATGGTTGTGGGGATCAATGCAGCCCGAGGTAAGTAAAAATAACATGTTTTTATCTACGGCTTGGGATATATGGGAGACAGTAAAAAGGACATACTGTAAGGTGCAATATGCATCTGTTGTTTATGAGATCAAGACCAAAATTCGTAGCACAAGAACTATAACAAGATGAATGGTTTTTGGCTTGAGTTAGATCACTACCAAGACATTAAGCTAGTGTGTAGTGAAGACACTATCATTATAACCTCTATACTTGAAAGGGATAGAATAGTAAAATTTTTTACCAGGCTCAACAGTGATTTTGATCAAGTTAGAGGACAAATCCTTAGCTGAGGCAAACTGCCATCCTTAAATGAGACCTACTTCATAGTCCGGAGTGAAGAACATAGAAGGATTGCCATGCTTAGTGATAATCATATGGAGGGTTCTGCTATGATTTCTAGCAGAATGCACGGGGCATGACCTAAATCATCCCACGGCAAGGAGCAGTCTTCAGTGAAACAAGGTAGGGACAGCTTGTGGTGTTCATTTTGCAAGAAACCTAGACACACATGTGAGACATGCTTTCGATTGCATGGAAAAGCAGTCTTGAACAAGATGGGAGGTGGATCCAAGGAGACCAGTAAGTTGCAGTCCAAACAACCCACTAGAGCCTACCTAACCACTAACGAAGGAGAAGATACTACTGGAAGAGAGGAGGTTATGGACTCCACTGCTTCGGGAAGACTGAAACTTGAGGACATCAGCAAGGAAATCAGTAAGTTGCAATCTTTCTTGCAGACTCTTCAAGGAGATTCATGCTCCTTAGCCAAAGCAGGTATATGCCTAAATTCTGAGAGTTTAATTGCCTCCAAAATACCTAGGAATGAGTTATGGATCTTGGATTCTTGAGCAACTGATCATATGACTCCTAATCCACATTTTTTTGAGACATATGAACCCTTGAACAATTCTAGAAATATTACAGTAGCCAATGGCCACCTTGTTCCTATTGTTGGGCATGGTAAAGTGAGTCTTACCCCCAATTTCAAAGTGCAGCAAGTTCTTTATGTTTCTAGCCTTTCTACCAACCTTCTTTCAGTCTATAAATTAACCCAAGACCTAAATTGTCGTGTGATCTTTTCACCCCATGGCTGTGTGTTTCAGGACTTGACAACGGGGAGGACGATTGTTGTTGCCAGGGCACAAAAGGGGCTGTACTTCTTGCAGCAGCAGCAGCCCTATGATTTCTCTGTAGGAGAACAGCCGATTCTCTCCCATGTGTCTCAATTCAATTCCAACAAAGAGGATGTATGGCTTCATCATCTTCGATTTGGGCATCCTCATTTTTCTTTATTGAAATCTATGTTTCCTAAACTCTTTCATGGTCTTAATGTTAGCAATTTCCATTGTGATGTATGTGAAATATCCAAACATCATAGAGTTCCCTATGCTATTAGTCACAAATTATCCTTGTTTCCTTTTTCATTGGTACATTATGATGTATGGGGACCCTCAAAAACTCTCAATTGTTCGGGGGCTAGATGGTTTGCATCTTTCATCAATGATTGCACTCGCATGACTTGGGTCTACTTATTAAAGGAAAAATCAGCCCTTAGCAGTGTCTTGCAGTCTTTTTATATGATGATCCTTGCCCAATTTGGAGTCTCCATTCAAAAATTCAAAACGGACAATGCTCGAGATTATTTTAATCAAACTCTAAATCATTTTTTTCAGCAAAGAGGCATTCTCCATGAATCCTCTTGTGTTGACACCCCTCAGCAAAATGGGGTTGCTGAGAGAAAGATGAGGCATTTTCTCAATGTGACTCGAGCTCTTTTGCATCAAAGTTCTGGTCCTAAAAATTTTTGGGGTGAGGTCGTGCTTACTACTACTCACCTAATTAATCGGGTCCCCTCTCGAGTAATTGGCAGTGTTAGTCCTTTTCACTATCTCACCACTCATTTTCCACATCTTACTCTCCATTCACCTCTTGCCCTTAAAGTCTTTGGGTGTGTAGCCTTTGTGCACGTCTCTAAGCAACACCGAGACAAATTTGATCCTCGAGCCCTTTGTTGTGTTTTCTTGGGATATTCTTCCACTCAGAATGGATACAAATGCTACTATCCTTCCACTCAGAAAATGATTATCGCTAAGGATGTCACCTTTGCTGAAAACCAAGCTTTCTTTCATCCTTCTGCTTCTGGTCACCAGGGGGAGAGTCTAGGTGGTAACCAGGTCTTGCCCATGCTGGAATCAATTTTTCGGCCATCCCCATCTCCCACTCAATCTGATGTTACCTCTAATTCTCTGCCCATTGCCACTGATTTCTCTCTTCCCACTTATTCCTCTCCTATTCATCTTGACTCAAGCTTAGTTCCTACAAAGGTAACATCTCAAGAGATACCTCCATCAATTCCAGATTCTCCTGCAAGGTTTAGAGGGTCATCTTATGTATATAAAAGAAGGAATCAACCTACTCAGTGTGCTCAGCAAGAACCAACTTCCTCTCCACAGTCAGGTATGGAATTCTCTCAATCAATTAAACCTTCACTTATTACTGATCACATTGACTTAGACCTACCTATTGCCATTAGAAAGGGAGTTAGAAGTTACACTAAACATCCTATAGCCAACTGCATTTCCTATCATCGCTCGTCTCCTAAGCATAAATGTTTCATCTCTTCCCTTGACTCTATAGCCATTCCTAAGACTTTGGATGAGGCATTAAAAGATCAGAATTGGGTATATGCTATGTAAGAAGAAATGAGGGCCCTAGAGAAAAATCATACATGGGACTTGGTGCCCAAACCAAAGGGGGTGCAACCTGTGAGCTGTAGGTGGGTTTTCAATGTTAAGTATAATGTTGATGGCACTTTGGAAAGTTATAAAGCAAGGTTGGTAGCCAAAGGATATACTCAAACCTATGACATTAATTATTTTGAGACTGTTGCACTAGTGGCAAAAATGAATAATGTAAGAATCCTTCTATCCTTATTCAGTTGTTATTGTTGGCAATTGATGCAATTGGATGTTAAAAATGTTTTTTTACATGGTAATCTAGAAGAGGAAGTCTTTATGAAACCACCCTCGGGGTTTAATAAGGGTGTTGCAGGGCAAGTTTGCAAACTGAAGAAAGCTCTTTATGGACTGAAACAGTTTCCAAAGGCTTGGTTTGACAGATTTTTGAAGGCTATGAAATCTATGGGGTACAGGCAAAGTAGGGGAGATCATACCCTCTTTATCAAGCACTCACAGAAAGGTAGTTTGATTGCTTTGTTGGTATATGTGGATGATATCATTATTACAGGAAATGACATTAAGGAGCAACAACAACTAAAGAAAGATCTGGCTCGCAAATTTGATATCAAAGATCTAGGTAAGCTCAACTATTTTTTGGGGATAGAAGTGGCCTACTCTAAAAATGGTATTTTTCTTTCTCAAAGGAAATATACCATGGATCTGCTAAAGGAAACAGGGATGCTTGGTGGTCAGACAGCAGGCACTCCTATAGAGCCTAATCTAAAATTGGGAAATTCTGGTAGCCCAGCTGTGGAGAAAGGAAGGTATTAGCAATTAGTGGGACGACTGATTTACTTATCTCACACTAGGCCTGACATCGCACTTTCAGTAAGCTTGGTGAGTTAGTTCATGCATAATCCCACTGAGGAGCATATGCAAGCGGTGAAAAGAATCCTATGCTACCTTAAAGCAACTCCTAGAAAAGACCTGTTTTCAAACCAGGAAAGAAAATGGAAGTGGTAGGGTATACGGATGCTGACTATGGGGGCTCATTGGTAGATAAGAGGTCTACTACAGAATATTGTGTCTTTCTTAGGGGTATCTCAGTGACTTGGAGAAGCAAAAAACAGAATGTGGTGGCCCGGTCCAATGCAGAGGCTGAGTTTAGAGCGATGGTTTTAGGTTTATGTGAGCTACTATGGCTAAAGATAGTGCTAAAAGACCTGAGGATACTTGTAATGGATCTATGAAGTTGTGTTGCGACAATCTGTCTGCTATCAACATTGCACACAATCCTGTGCAACATGACAGGACCAAACACGTGGAGATTGATCTTCACTTTATCAAAGAAAAATTGGAATCCAAGGAAGTTTACATACCCTTTGTCACTTCAACACATCAGATTGCAGATATATTAACAAAAAAGCGTGCCTATTAAGAGGTTTGAAGCACTTATAAGCAAGCTGAGAATTATAGATATTCATTCACCAGCTTGAGGGGGAGTGTTGGAAGACATCAAGATCCACAAGTTGTCATTACAGATATGGTGGATTCTTTCCAACTGTTAAGATGTGATTATGTTTCCTAAATCATTGTTGTATATATAGTTTCCTTGTATGTTATGTAGAATATTTCTTTTTCCTTTCTTAGACTTTCGTATAAGTGTTTTCTCTTCTCTATTAATAGGGCATGTAATCTATGGATTAATATATGATTTTAGATTGAGAATTTCTCTTGCTTGGTTTCATTGATTTCCACACCAACAATAGGAACAAATTGGCCATTGGCAATTGTAATGTTTCTGGAGCTATTCAAGGGTTCATAGGTTTCAAAAAAAATTAGGTTAGGAGTCATATGATCAGTAGCTCCGAAGTCCAATATCCATAACTCATTCCTAAGTATTTTGGATGCAATAAAATTCTCAGAATTGAAGCATATACCTGCTTGAGCTAGAGAGCATGAATCCCCTTGAAAGGTTTTCAAAAAAGATTTCAACTTACTGATCTCCTCAATATTTAGTCCTCCTAAATCAGGTATGTCTGCAGCCACTTCTTTTCCATCAGTTTCTTCTCCTTCTTTAGTGGTCAGATAAGCTCTTGTGGGCTGTTTGGCCTGCAAACCCATGAATCCTCCTCCCATCTTGCTTAAGACTGCTTCTTTTCCATGCGATTTGAAGCATGTCTCGCATGTGTGTCTAGGTTTCTTATAATTACAACACCACATGCCTTTCCTTATTTTGTTTCGAAGAGAACTGCTCCTTGCCTTGAGACGATTTGGACCGTGCTCCCTGGATTCTATTAGAAACCATAGCAAAACCTTCCTTATGATTATCACTAAACATGGCAATCATTCTATGTTCTTCACTCCGAACTATAAAGTAAACCTCATTCAAAGATGGCAGTTTTTCTCAGCTAAGGATTTGTCCTTTAACCTTGATCAAATTCAGGATTAAGTCTAGCCAAAAACTCTACTATTCTGTCTCTTTCTAGTATTGAGGTTAGAATAATAGTGTCTTCACTACATACTATCTTAATGTCTTGGTAATGATCCAATTCAAGCCAAAAACCATTAATCTTGTTATAATAATCTGTCACATTCATGGATTCTTGTTTTGTGCCATTAATCTTGGTCTTAATCTCATAAACGACAGATGCATCTTGCACCTTTGAGTATGTCCTTTTTACTGCCTCTCATATATCCTTAGCCGTAAATAAAAACATATAATTTTTACTCACCTCGAGTTGCATTGAACTCCACAACCATAACATTAACATGGAGTCCTCAACATCCCAAGCAGCAAACATAGGATCTAAGGACTTAGGGGCTGATCCAATGAGGTGAGAGATTGTCCCCCTTCCCTTCAAAAAGGTCCTTACTAGTTGAGACCATTGGAGGTAGTTGCCACCATTCAATCGGTATGATTGGTGCATGCGGGGCAACTCACCAGAAGATGGGCCTCCATTCGTAGATTCAATAGGTATTGCCTCTTTTGCTGGCATGAGAGATGTGGCTTCTGTGATCTTCAACATTCTGTAGAGAGATAATTAATTGAGAAAGGATAGGAAGCAAGCAAGGCAATGAAGGCCGGAAAGAACAAGATCGGAGTAGGGGGCAATGAAGGCCAGGAAAAAAAACAATTTTAGGACTTCCTTAGGTTGGCTCTGATATTGTGTAGAAATCGATGAAAAGAAAGAAAGTTCAAAATCAAAATCATATTTCAAGCAATAGGTTACATTCCCTATTAATAGGGAAAAGGATACACTATAGGAAAGTTCTATGAAAGGAAAGATAAATATGAAAGGATACACTATAGGAAAGTTCTATGAAAGGAAAGATAAATATGCTACACAATATACAAGGAAACTATATATACAACTTTACAGATTTAGGAAACTATTTTAAATTATGATCACATCCCTAATCTTGGGGAGAATCCAATATGTTCTTGGAAAGGCTGCTTGCAAACTTTCTCCTCCAAATCATGTGTAATCCCGTGATTCATCCAACAATCTATAGTATTTTTATGATGTACAAAACCTCTAGTGATAATTATTAGTATCCCTGACATATCTGTCCTGAGAGAAAGAACTACGGATTGCTGGATATTGGAGAGCTAATTTATGTTACTTCCAAATATAGGCATAATCTTGAAAATCATATTTGTTATTTATATTTCTTATGTGTAAACTTAAAGCCCTTTTCTTTATGAATGTCTCACTATCCAATCAAACACAAACATCTTATGAAGCATGCAAAACAGGCAGATTGAATTTTTGGATTAGTCGGGAAATTTTCTGTTGTTTGACTCCCTTGCAAATTGCAAGACAAGTAGAACATTTGTTTCTGTATGTATATGCATTTTCTTTCCTGCTTTCAAATTCAAGATGAAAAAGCCACTTCTTCAGTGCTTTTTTTGGTTTGTGTTGGCCAATTCCCTGGTGAGCTTTCGTTAAAGATGTATTAATTTTGTTTTTCTTGAATCCAGGGAGATGGTTCATCTAGCTATTGATGGCATGTGGCAGGTCTTTAAGCTTCAGCGATCAACTCCTAGAAATGATTTTTGTCGCATAGCTGCAAAGAATGGGATTTTGCTAAGGCTTATCAACACTCTATATAGTTTAAATGAGGCAACTCGGCTGGCTTCCATATCTGGTGGGAATGGGTTTCCAGGAGATGGAGTGGTTCCGCGGCCTCGTTCTGGTCCATTGGATCCTAATAATCCTGCTTTTGCTCAGAATGAAATGCCTGCTCATGGAATTGATCAACCAGATTTCTCCAAAGCTAAGCATGGCACTTTAGATCATCCCTTATCATCTGGAACACAAGAACCTTCACGTTCATCCATTTCATATTCCCCGGATTCCAGATTCTTCCCTGTTGATAGCGATAGGATTCAATCAAGCAATGCAGAAGCTTCAGTTGCTTCAAGATTGTCAGAGTCAACATCTGTGGACAAAGTTTCTAATGTATCATCTAAAGAACGAGAAAATTCAGACCGGTGGAGAATTGATCCTTCACGAGCAGAAGTTGAGCTTAGACAGCAGCGAGTTGCTAATAGAACATCCACAGACAGGGCTCCCAAATTGAACGATGGTGCATCAAATTGGCTTGCCACTACGACAGCCACTCAGCAAGAGAATGTGCGACCTCTTCTTAGCTTGTTGGAGAAGGAACCCCCTTCAAGACATTTTTCTGGTCAGCTCGAGTATGTTCGCCATATATCTGGGCATGAAAGTATATTGCCTCTTTTACATGCATCTAATGACAAGAAAGCAAATGGACTAGACTTTTTAATAGCAGAGTTTGCAGGTAAATTTTTGTATTGATCTACATCATACTTTATAATCTTTCTACTACTGATTGTTTCTAGCCCCCACTCCCCCCTCCCCCCCCCCCCCCCCCAAAAAAAAAGGAGAGAAAAAGTTTCACCTGTGTGTGGTGCTCACCACTTTGTGAGGATGAGGGTCGAGGGAGGGTTGTGGGGGTCGAGGGAGGGTTGTTTTGTAAATAAGTTGTTTTCACAACTTAAACCCCTAACCTTGAAATCACACAGGAGCAACCTTACCCTCCAAGAAATTTGTGGAAAAAAAGAGAACCGCATTTAACATGATGTTTGGATTATTACCTCCATTGAACCATCTATAGAGATTTCATTTTTGATTAGCAGTGCTTCATTTTGTTATTCCCTTTTTTTTTATCTCCAATTGTAGATTGGCATTCCTTGCATGAGTTCTTCTTTTTTTTGCTATTTGTGCAATATTTCTCTGTTAAAGGTGTGTCTGTTATTCATGCTTCCACAGAGGTCACTGGACGTGGAAGAGACAATGCAAATGTTGAGTCCACGCCTAGAACTTCCCATAAAGCTGTAAACAAGAAAGTAGGACCAGCAACATCTAATGAGGGAGCTGCTTCTACATCTGGACTTGCATCTCAGACAGCATCTGGTGTACTTTCTGGTTCAGGGGTTTTAAATGCTAGACCAGGAAGTACAACATCATCAGGTTTACTTTCTCATATGGTATCTACTTTTAATGCTGATGTTGCCCGTGAATATCTTGAAAAAGTGGCAGACCTTCTACTTGAGTTTTCTGGAGCAGACACTACTGTGAAATCCTACATGTGTAGCCAAAGTTTGCTTAGTCGTCTTTTTCAGATGTTCAACAGGATAGAACCACCTATCCTTTTGAAGGTATATAACTACCTTTGCTGGGGCCATAAATTTTAGTGCTGTCAAACTCTTGACTACATTTTTATATTGCTGCTCTTCTTATATGTAGTTGCTGAAGTGTATTAATCTTCTTTCAACCGACCCCCATTGTTTGGAGAATCTTCAGCGGGCAGATGCAATTAAATATCTGATCCCAAACCTTGACCTCAAAGAAGGCCCTCTTATATCTCAAATACATCATGAGGTTTTCCCTCCTGACTTTACATGCTTTTTCCATGAATATCAAATCATGATGCTCCATGCTATGTTTATCATCCATGTGATTTTGCAAAGAGCAGCTAAAACATCAGATCTCATCTTGATTTTTGCGATATTTGTTCTATTTTTAGTCCTTCTTTATTCTCTTTTACTTTGCCTCTTTTTTTTTTTTTTTTTTTTTTTAATTAATGTGTTTTTGTGAAGAGGCAATGCAGACCAAGTGTTTAGTGATTATAACCTAGAATGCTCTTAAAAAAACTGAGTTTTGAAGTTGCAAGAAATAAAAATAGTAAACTTAAGTTTTTATTTTACCTTTGGAACTCCATTGAAGAAATCCTTTTGGTTATGGATGTGATACCTTCTACTCCAAATTGTTACACCATATTTAGCATAAACATCTTAGTGTCCTTTCCTACTGCTTATTTAGTATAGCATGACTCTTTATTGCTCCTGGAGTCTCCTGAATAATTTCATCGCATTCATTCTTTGGAAGGTGAAACTTGAAAACCAAGAATGGCTGCATCAGTGGTTTTGGACGTGTACAATGACAAACTTTTCCTATAATAGACCACTTTTTTTGTTCTATAATATACAAGATAAGGTCTCCAACTATTCCAACACTTGCCATACCACATTGTTATCCAGGCATACAATTTATTCTTTTGAGTGCCCACGAAATGTCGACCTTTTTTACTTGAAAAAGTATTTGTGGAACATATCATTGATAAGGAACTTTTAATCCAAGTCTTACTTTTACATCATTTAAACCTTCTACATTTGTAATTACCAAGGAGATTATAGAAGTAGGAATAACCTTATCTCCTGACTGACTTGTCCCCTTGTTTACAGATCTTAGGTTTCTGCAACTATTTCTATTCTTCTGTATCAAGTAGTCAATCAATCTTGTTTTGTTTACTATTCACATTTAAATGAAGAAGCTAATCGTTCAATGAAGCAGCTGCTTTCTTCTCTATTCCTCAAGTCAAAACTGGATGATTGCAGCATGTTTATATCTCTGGTTGCGTGCTTCTTCCTTAGATGTGTATATACAATTCTGCACAATCAGCTCCTGATTGGTATTTGTTTAATCAAGGTCCTCCATGCACTATTTAATCTCTGCAAAATAAACAAGAGGAGACAGGAGCAAGCTGCAGAGAATGGAATTATCCCGCACTTAATGCATTTTATCATGTCAGATTCACCGCTGAAACAGTATGCATTGCCACTACTATGTGATATGGCCCATGCATCACGTAATTCAAGAGAGCAATTAAGGGCTCATGGTGGACTGGATGTGTATCTAAGCCTACTTGAAGACGATATATGGTCTGTAACAGCATTGGATTCCATTGCTGTCTGCTTGGCTCATGATAATGACAGTCGAAAGGTAGAACAAGCTTTACTGAAGAAGGAGGCAGTTCAAAAGTTGGTCAAGTTCTTCCAGTGCTGTCCAGAACAACATTTTGTACACATATTGGAGCCCTTCTTGAAGATAATCACGTATGGCTTTTTTAATCATTATTTTTATATTATTCTATTTCATCTTTCATTGAAAAGGATGTGTGTTCCAATCTTTTTATGTTAAACTACTTCCTGTAAAATGCTTGGTTAATAATGAATTGGCAATAAGGACCAATACTGCAGAATGGACAGGCTCATTCGAGCTATTGGTAATGTGAGCAAAATTGGGATCAGAAATTCATTTCTGAGGATGATAATTCTTTTTCTTGTCCATAATTGAACCTTGATGACTAACCCTGCTCTCAATTGTTTTTCTTATGAAAATTGCGACCATTTGCTTCAGACCTACCAGATGTTTTAAGTCAAGATGTTCAAAATTTCGAATGGTGGCTTGTCTATGTAGCACATCATTTCTAGATACTTTATTATTATTGAGAAATCTAACTACATGACTGAAAATTATCAACCTAATCATTGAATTCTTGCCCTACAGGAAATCATCAAGGATAAATACAACTTTAGCTGTCAACGGCTTGACACCGTTGCTCATTTCAAGGCTTGACCACCAGGATGCTATCACTCGTCTCAATCTGCTCAAACTAATTAAGGTGGGAACATGTGCATTCTATGTATTATAATGTGCAGTGTGTGTTTGTTCTTTGTGTATTAACAAATCTTTACCCCGGAAAGGATAATGTGCTCTTCCAATGTTTCATGTCTTTATAACCCTCGTCATGTTAATTGCCTTCATAATTTTATTGCCTTATATTATAGATTATGGGTTAGGCTGGGTAGTGGAATTACATAAATTGGCATTATGTGCTTTTTCGGTCCTTCAGTTACTGATTTTCTTTTTTATTGGTAATGTTCTGTTAAACTTGTTAAGAAAAGTTCTCTCTCCTTGTTACAGAAGGCAATTGTCTTAAGTTGTTATGTATCTGGTAATTATGAGTAACCTACAGAACCCAGACATAAACATTTGGGCTAGATTAGATGGACTCTTGGTGGTGATGGTCGATCTTTTGGATTATATGGCTAGATCTGTAAAGCCACTAAACTTATGGTGAATTAGATATCATTCTGTTCTTGGACTATATTGTGGAAGATGCTTTAAAATCAAAGTTATGACAATAAGCAGCCTCTGCATGCTCTTCAACTTGCATTTGTATTGACATATATACGCTCTATAACTTGCAAATGCGTTAATTAGGGTGAATCTTTTAATCATAATTTTTGTTAAGTGTCTTGGTTACAGTTTGGTTAATCCAATTTTCTTGTAAGCTACTGTGTGAAGTATATGCTGTTGTTACTGCAACTCAAATTAAAGCTCATTGTGTCAGGCTGTGTACGAGCACCACCCACGTCCAAAGCAACTGATTGTGGAGAACGATCTGCCTCATAAACTTCAGAGTTTGATCGAGGAGCGCAGGGATGGACAGCGCTCTGGTGGCCAGGTTTTGGTGAAACAGATGGCAACATCTTTGCTTAAAGCACTCCACATAAACACTGTTTTGTAAATTTAGGGGTCCAAATATAGCAATCGTGTATATTTTCGTTTTTAGGAGATATATAGTGAGGTGGTCTTTCATTTTTGGTTTGTTTTCTTCAGCTTTTTTTTTGTTCCCATTTGGTTGTGGTTTTTGTATCTCTCCCTCGTTCTCAATCTGTAAAAAAAGTACGTGAAATTATCCTCCTCCTTGGTCTGGATATCTTCAATGTGTGAAGGTCCTTGTTACTTTCTCGAGAAAGCTAACCTGCCAATATGGCAGCAATTGGAAGCTGTAATGCATGTTTACTTACACATGCTCGTTTTGTTTACTCCAGAAGACACTTGCTACCTTCATAACTATTCTTCTCCCCCCCCCCCCCCCCCCCCCCCCCATCCTCTGTCTGTAACCATTCTTCAAAAATGCATCACTTTGCCTCTTTTTGAGCGCTCTGATAGTCGATTTATATGTAACCTTATCTTTTTAAAGTTATTTTCGTGACTTAAAAACTTTTAATTTTTCAGTATAAAAACGCAATTCTACCGTTCCAATCAGGGGTTGGTCTCTCTCTCTCTCTCTCTCACTTTCAATTATTCTTTGTAAGACACTATCATGAACATTTATTAGTTTGTATGCTTTGCTTAGAGATCCACAGCCAGAAATCCGTGAAAAGGAAGCTCGTGAGGCTGACCTGATGGTGACCTCGGACCAATCATGATGGTATTTACTATTTATTGACAAAGGAAAACACTAAGAAAAGGAAATTGTCTAATGTACAAGTTATGTGAGATTCCTCTTCGCTCTTACCACATGTCTTATGACGTGTGCTCTTTTCTCGACTTTGCCCATGCCGGGCCTTAGACTATATAAACGTATATTTATTACTTCTCTAAATTAAAATTGGCATGTTTTAACATAAAATATATAATCCATATACATATATTATGAATATACGTAAGCTGGGGCCTTTCCCCATGAATTTGTTACATCATCATCAGAAAAGCCTAAACTCTGCCCATTTTTTAGATCTAAAATCCAAATCCGGTAATACGGCCTATATGGTATAGCCTTGGGCTCCTTAGGCTCTCAACAGGAAATCACAAACCCTTAACATATGAGAGTCACTCAATGGAAAATGGTTAAAGACAGCCCGTACGCTTGGTTATCTCTGATGTATTCATTCACTATTTACATTGGGCCCAGCCGCAATTGCTTAAACTCTGAAGAGTCGTAATGAATATGAAGTTGGATAAGAAAGAAGAGGCATCAACATAAAAAATGCACACAAGTGTTAAAAAAGTCAAGTCAGAAAGTAAAAACAGAGAGAATGCCTTTCTACAATTTGTGGGGCACATCAAACCTGGACTGGATTAAATGACAAGATCACTTTCCATGTTGTGCCCTTGAGAAGATTATGTCACAATGCAACATTAGAAACCTACTGACTCAACACAGGCTCGCAATATCATTCAAACGGCTACTTTCGTTACAAATCCTGTAATTGCAGACCACCAGCACGAATCACATATGCGAAACACGCGACGCAAGCAGTCCAAAAACCGCACTCAAATCCTGTCCTCGCATAATTAACAAGCTTATATCAGATCGGCCACATTCATTGGCATTTCATCAATCTGAGTACTGTAATACTGCTCAATGTCTCTCAGAATCTTGATATCATCACTTTTGACGAAGTTGATCGCAACACCCTGCACACCATAAATAAGCCCATTTCCAAGAGTATCAGCAAATTCTAACATATATAGTTTCAAACATCCAATGTAAACACATGAATCCACACATTGGGCAAAAAAACAAACTGACAGTGGAACAATCTGCAAATCCTTTACAATATATCATACTAATATATATAATATGTATTAATGCATGTTTTTCATTTTGTATTTAGTTTTTTCTTTTCTAACAGTACATTTCTATGACATGTAGTTTGCCAATTTGCTTTTGTAGTTTTATATCCAACAAGCAGAGATGTTTTACTACCATCCCAACCTAATATTAGATTTGTATATATCATATGAAGCATGCATACACTTGCCATTTGAGAATTAGTTCATGCCTTGTTCCCCAACTCAGAATCAAATAAATCACATTTAATACATACCTGGACCAATACAAGATTTTCTTTTAGTCTTCTTGTGATTGGGATCACATGATAGAAGTGTACGAGTGAAATTACTTCTCAACCCAATTAAATTTGCTACCATAAGATGACATCAAGGCCACCAAATCCTCTACCAAGTGCAACAATAATCAAACCAAAGTTTCTTTATGCCACATTTTGAACTAGGATTTGTGCAAGGAAAGAGAAGAAAAGAAAAGGAAAATTAACGTTCTGCATAATAATTACATCATTTTCTTGTCCTTTTTCTTTCCATCAATATCTTATTCCAAAGATAGCCTAAAGGAAATGACAAAACAACCTATGAAGCAATGAATCACAATATTCAGACATAACAAATATCAAGGAGACAAGCTATCACTAAGAAGTTTCATCCCCGAGCTAAGTTCAAATTCTAAAACACATACCTTGCGTCCAAAACGTCCAGACCGCCCAATACGGTGAATGTAAAGCTCTCGATTATTTGGAAGGTCATAATTGATCACCAGGGAAACCTAGAGTGAAAAAGTGAAGAGAACAAAGAGTAAGGATTCAATCATAACCAAACTGCAAAAAACTTGTCTGACATTGTCACAAGCCTTAATTGCATATTCTAGGTGGCATACAAGCAAACTTAGTCCGTGATCATAAAGAACACAGAAATAAGTACTTGCCTGTTGAACATCCAGGCCTCTAGCCCAAACATCTGTAGTGATCAGTACACGGGTTTCACCAGCTCGGAACTCTGACATAATTGCATCTCTCTCCTTCTGGGGCATATCTCCATGCATTGAAGAGACAGTAAAGTTGTTGCTACGCATCTTCTCCGTTAGCCAATCAACCTGTCCAAAAATTGAGTGCATTAAATCCAAAACTCGTTATTGAATAGAAATAATACTAAAGCCACAAGGTTCAGGTCAAGGGCTAAAATTAAACCATTTCCCTAAAATGAATAATTATTGACAACAACTGATATCCAAGACTAACGGAGGAAAAGTAAACTGTACAGCTCATAGCATCTGAGAAACTGTCGAAAGAACTGAACAAAAATTACAACAGTCAAATAGATTCTTGATCAAGTTGCACTGGCATGAAATTGCATAATGATTGATGTAAAGCCATGCAAGATATGAACACAGGCAATAAGATCAATGCCCTAAATAACAGAAGCCCCAAAAAACAAAGACTGAAAATACCACAAGGAACACAAGCTTTCAACATAAATACCAAGTTTTCTACATGCATGCGCAGAGAAATATTTTTGGCTAATTATGGTACACATCTCATTGTATGTTCAGAATTATTGGATAAAATGTTTTTTCACAAGTTACCAGCATAATAATTTGAAGATATGCAATTAAAAGGTCACCCAAAAACTGAATAAAGAGAAATCAGAAGCATCCAAATCCATTTTCAATGCGAAGACTCAGATTTGGCAAATATGTTCGTTCCTATTTTGACTCTTGTATTAGGACTTACAATTGGTGTACTAGTAGTTATTTGGTTAGAAAAAGAAATATCCACGGGGACACAACAACATATTGGAATTTGAAACTAAATATGCTCGCCATTTGGGAACTGTTCAAGCTCTAGCCAATGGGAAAAAATTGCTTCCCAAAGAGAATATTCACTAGAAACAAAAGATGAACGATTCCAACTGTAAAAGAGCCTAGAAATGTAAACATCTCACTTATTACACTATCACGTGCATTTAGATCTGCAAAAATATTAACTTTCTGTCAACCATGTCAGGTTGTGTATGCATAGGCCCATCATGTGGAATACGCAAGCGTAAATGGATTTTCAGTAATATGAACAAGAAAGCTTAAAATATTACCTTCCGCTTCGTGTTGCAGAAAATAACAGCCTGGGTGATGGTAAGAGTATCATAAAGATCACACAGAGTATCAAATTTCCACTCCTCCCTTTCTACTGCAACAAAAAATTGCTTGATACCCTGTCATGTTGAGCTAATATAGTTAAAATACAACAAAACAATAGCACGGAAGCAGAAAAAGAAAATCAAATTTTTAGATTGCTCAAAGGCAGCTGATAAAAAGAGAAACATTAATTACCTCAAGCGTCAACTCATCACGTTTCACAAGGATTCTAACAGGATCTGTCATAAATTTGCTTGTAATCTCCAAAATCTCATTAGGAAGCGTAGCAGATATCAAAACAACCTGCAAGAGAGATCATAAATTTAAATTCAACAACCCAACCATGAAGACCGGCACCATACTTGTCTTACTTAGGAAAACAATAGTATTATCGTGTCTTTATATTATGCACAAACAACCAGTACATCCATGCCAATGAATAATAAAATGAAATTCCAGAGTGCAGATCAGGAATACATGAAGCAATACAAGGATTAAAAATTCATAAGCAACCATCAACACACACACACACAGAGAGAGAGGTGATTACTTGAAGCTCTGGTGGAAGATATCTATAGACATCATAAATTTGATCCTTAAAACCCCTGCTCAACATCTCATCAGACTCATCCTGTTGGAAGATCAATGATATTGACAATGATTACATACAAGAATACCTTAATATGTAAAAAGTGGCGTAAAGGAAAATAAAAGGTTAATATAGAAAGCAACTAGACAAATAACTATAAAACCTAACACAATATAGTGACAGGAAGTCATATACTCACAAGAACCAACAGTTTGATAGCTCTGGTCCGTAAAGTCCTCCGCTTGATCATGTCACAAACTCTACCTGGAGTTCCAGACACCACGTGAACTCCATATTCTAGTTTTCTGATATCTTCGCCCACGCTTTTACCTCCAATGCATGCATGGGCCTGTATATTAATAAAATTACCAAGGGCTAATATGACTTTCTCTGTTTGAGATGCCAGTTCCCTTGTAGGTGACAGTATTAATGCTTGGACCCTGGAAAAGGCCAAAAAAATAAATAATGAAAATTAGTAAGCAGTAAAGGCTGGCACTTAGGGAAACAAACATTGCCTAGCGACTGTAATATATCATACCAGTCAACCACTAAGGTGAAGTTTCTTATTGAGTAAGAATATGATTATGGAAAAGAAAAAAGTTAAAACTATTACGCACTGTCATTAAGTCTATAAAATGCTGAATCACAACAATATTCAACTTCAAAAATAATTAAATTCACAAGTAGGCTGTAGCAATAAAATATCTCAAGCTATACATTTTTAAAATCTAAGATACCAATACACATCTAACATTCATAAAAGAGCACCAAAAGAAAATTAAGTATTCTGAATTCTCAACTTATCATCGCCAGATGTGTCACTTGATGAAGCTCACCTCACAACTGTTTTCCAATCACTATCTAGCAATTATGAAATTCAGCCATGCACGGGGGTCCTTAGAAGTGATGATTATACACACACCTAAGCATCCATGTAACACGGCAAAGGCTTGACAGAACAGGGCATCAGAATACCACAGATTCTCATTTATGATGGAATAGCTATATTACAACAATGAGACTTGATAATTCAATTTTTGGTATCACAGCCCAGTAATTCAGGAAACTGTTTATATGCGATGAATTTAGAGAATGAAACATCCATTGTATTCATAAGTTTAACGGTTCTTCCGAAGATATATGGAACAAATTAAACCTAACCACAGCGCCTATTAAATCATGAATTATCACATAGTGCTTATTAAAGCTAAAGATATTTGTTGCAACAATTCTACAGCAAGACAATGAAGGTGGCCTCCAGCAAAAACAGATACTCAATGGAAACCTTAAACTTACATAACAAGAGAGAGAACTAGAACCCTACTAGACCACAGAAATATAGAAGCTGTGTGTGTGTGTGTGTGTGTAATTCTGGGAGTGAAATTCCGGCTTACGTACTCTCGGGAGGAGGTGTCGACCATCTGGCAAACAGTTAGGGCAATCATGGAGGTCTTGCCTGTACCGGACTGGGCCTGGGCGATGACATCGCGGCCTTGGATTATGGGAAGCACCGCCCTCTGCTGTATCGCGGAGGGCTTCTCGAAGCCGTAGTTGTAGATCCCCCGGAGCAGATCGTCCTTTATCCCCATCTCGTCAAATGTCACGATCGGCTCCACGCCCTTGCTCGTCTCGAACACCAGCTTCTCCTCGTCCTCCTCCGCCATCCTTCCGCCGCCGCGCCCTCTGTTCGCCGGTACCACCGCCGTCGCCATCTCCCTTCCAAGCGCCCAAAGCACAAACAAACCAAGCCCTAATTGATAGGAGAGAGAGAACCCGAGACTCCTTTGATTCTACCAGTTATTGAAAGCTTAAAACGCAGAAATCCAAATCCCGATTTAAGTTTTAGGTTTTACATATATATATATACAATACATATAAATAAAATATATAAAAAAAATATTTTAAATATCTTTTAATAAAACATATAAAAATAAATAGTTGTTAAGGGCGTTTAAAATATTTGATAGCCCAAATTATCAAAAAAAAAAAGTGTAATTCAAATTAAAATAATCAATCTATATATTGAGTTATATTCCGAGTTGGAAAATGATTTTTAGTAATCAAAAATTCTATTTGAAACAATTCATGATACTTTCGACAATATTTGTTATGCCGTATTTTGTATCACATTAACATAAATGTAACACATATCAATGCTTTGAGATTTGGTCTAAAATGAGATAGTGCTCTTAAATAATGTTTGTTAACTAAAATATAAATCAAAAAATATAAGATATGAAAATCATTTCAGATTTTTATCATTTTTAATATATTTGTTAAATTTATCTAACGATCATTGAAAAATAAGTCACGTGACTTTTTATTTTACATTTTTCAAATATATTTATCTCTCTCCCATTTTCAGATAAATATATATTAGACTTTATAGATAAGAAAAAACAACACATATGTCCTCTAAGGCATTTTAAAAAATTTAACAAATAATTTGATAAAAATTTTATAATATTTCATAAGCTTATTTTGATCATTCCATATCTTGGTGCATAAAATATTTTAACATTATTTTAATACAATATTATCTTACTCGTTTTGACAAATACTACCTTAATGTGTGATAAAGTATAAAAAATACTATTACTATATAAATCTTAATACAATTTTGCCTATTTGTTAATTTAATTTTTTTTTAAATGACCAAAATTATATTATCTATGCCTTTTTGTGTATTCCTGTATTTCTATCTCTCTATCTCTATCTTGCAATTGCGCTTTATTTCTTTTATCACGATTATGGTACCATATATTGAGGCGATGTCTGTATCTTTCCTTTTGTTCTTGTTTTTTTCATTTGTCAAATGATTAAACCATTCAAATAACACAATAAAAAGGTTTTAAAGCTCATAAAAAATGTTATGAATGTTAAAACCATTATCCACTTAATTCTTAGAGATACATCATTTTCTTAAACTTTATGCACACTTAGAAACTCAAAGATATCAATAAAGTCGCCAATGGTGGGCGAATTAGGTTGAAAATGGCTAGAGACCAATAACCAATCAAATTCCAATTAGTTTGTCGTATAATGAGAATAGATAAAATGAGAAATAAATATATGATGTTCCTTCTTGACCCAAAAGAGGACGATTGAAGGCGAGGTGCGGACTCCGATGACGGGTTAGTCTGGGAGACGACTGGCGCCTGTAAACACTCTGACGATTGAGTGAGTAAGAGAGTAATGAGAGACAATATATCAATAGGTCAGAGGTCAGATAATACTTTGACTCTGAAGAGAGCTAATTGATATAGAAGGAGAAAATGTCCCATTGCATGCATGCGTCGTGTGTTTGCAAGTGATAGGACTGGCTATGAGGACAGGATCTAAGACGGCCGCGTGGATATCCAATGGAATTGCAATTATGCTGCGATAAGTTGGTGCTGGGCCAAGGCTGGGTCCAGAAAGGGGACCAAGATTGGGCCTAAGGAGAGGGCCAAGATTGGGTTTGGACGGTCCAAATACAAATAATAATAGAGAAAAAAATGTAACTAGAATTGTAAAATTGGTAAGAATCTCTTATTTCTCAAATATTAAAACTAATTATGTCTTTGTATCAAACTTCAATAATAACGAATCTAATTTACCTAAAAATAAGATAATATTTCATGCGTCAATGCACTATTTTAAGGTTCATTGTTTTAATTACTCTTATCACCTATATTGATTGATAATAAATATATCAACTCTAATTTACCTAAAAATAAGATAATATTTCACTCGTCAATGCACTATTTTAAGGTTATTGTTTTAATTACTCTTATCACTTATATTGATTGATAATAAGTATATCGTACTTTAAAATAATTGATAAATTAACAAAAATATTTAAATATTTAAAAAAACATTAAATATACCTCAACGAGTGTTGCACTCGTTAACAAAACTCTTAGACAATATTTGTTAATCAATATATGGATTAAAAAAAATAAGATATAGAAAGTATTCTAGAAAAATGTGCTTTATCTTTTCCTTATTATGATAAATTTATCTAATTTTTTAAAATAAATTTATCTTAAACTTTACAGATAAAAAAAATCACATGTTCTCCAATATATTTCAAAAAATTTAACAAATAATCTAATAAAAAGATTGTAATGATTTCCATCTTTATGTTCACAATTCTATATATTGATTTAAAAAGCATTTCAATTTTATTTTCATATAATCTTATATTGTTTATTTTAACAAATGCTACTTTAAAATATCTTATTTATTGTGTGTGGGGGTTGAAAAATGTGTGGCATAGCTATAATTGGGTGGCTAAGGGTATCTCTAAAGGGGTTTGTTATTTGTGCTCGCCATGCTAAAGATAACGAGCCAACCCTAGATTGATGCCTCCAACAGAACTCGTCATCGCCAAAATTATTTGATAAAAATTCGATGAAACTCATTTTGATCACCAAATGTATCGAAATCTGCCAAGCTATCCTCGCCATCTTCCCCTCCCCCAACATTAAATCAGGCCAACCAAACATGGTGAAAACGACATTGATGGGAGAAAAAAAGGTGTAGACGCGATGACAACATATTCGAAAAATACAACAAGATAAGACAAGTTGCAAGTGCGATGAAAGATGAAATCGACCACCAGATCCAACAGTTGCAACGACCAACATAAGTGGTAGCAACAATGACGAGCAAAACTACTGATAGTGGGCGCTTGTTGTTCATCGTCCATCCCATATTGGTTTGTGATTTTGTTCTGAATTTTGTATTTATTTGTGTATTGGATTAATGATAGTGTATATTTGTGTATTTGATTATTGAGTTTATGTATGAGCCTATTGATTATATTTGTGTGTTTCATTATTGATTTTATGTATGTGTACGTGATTATTGATTTATGTATTTGATTATTAATTTTGTATATTATTGCATTTAATTATGAAAATATTTCAAATATTTTTCTTAAATAATTATATTTAAAAAATATTAGTAAATTTATTTTAAAATATAATATTGTCATATTTATTATTAAATAAATAATAAATTTTTATAATAGTTAAAATTATAAACAATGTAAAATAGATAAAATTGAAATTTATGAATAAATTAATTAAATAAAGAAAAATTGATTGCAACATGTACGGTTATTGAGATAAAATTAAAATAAAAAATAAATTATTTATAATAATACAATAAAGAATAGAATGTTGGAGATAGCGGACGCAATGAGCAGCAGCTGCAAATCATTTAAAATTTGTATTTATAAGTGGGCCAATTAGTTTTGTGCACGTGGGTTGAATAAATTCGTGGGCGGGCGGGCACAGCTATAAATAATTGGGCGGCCAAGCAATAAGTAGCTGCCCCCAAATCATTTAAATTTTGTACTTAATAAGTGGGCCAATTAGTTTTGTGCATGCATCTGGTGCTACCCTGTAAATGACACTTTTAAATATAAAGGTTGATTGAAGTTACAAATGGTTTAAATTGAATAGATTAATATTTTTTAAATTTAATTAGATAAATATAAAATATAAAAAAATCAAATATAACAAAGTGTAAGTAAATAAAAACAATTAAGGGTGAGTACAAAATTTAGGTTAAATTGGTCAATTTTGGTTAACAAAAATATTTATTTTTGTCGACGTTCAGAGTAAATCGACCGTGATTCGTTGACCCAAGTTCAAAGAATAAACAAGAATGCTAAGAGAAGAAACAAAATAGGATCGATAACAAACTGTACGCAATAAAGTTTTACGTGGTTCGGTCAATGATGCCTAATCCGCGACTGTTCTCTGATTTTTCTGGTAGAATAACAATATATCATTTTTTAATATTTTTATAATAGTTTTTTTACCCCTATTTATAGTGTGAGGTGTTTATAATTTTCATAAAATCCAAAATGAGAGGATAATATTATGGAGACAATATATCCATATCACTTCTAAAAATCAGAAATGGATTCCGCATTATCAAGGATTTGGTTTGCCTCAAATAAGGCAGATGAATATCGTCTCCAATCATTCCGTGGTCTTTTTGTTATACGAACTGAATAATTTTGCCAGCTAACTGAAAGCATTGCTGGGACCTCGATTGGTTCCATGGTCTGAGCTCGATTTTTGGCATCGTGCGACCTTGCTCTGATGATCTTGACCTTGGGCCCGTTGGGATTCGGGAGGTTTGGCCAATCCATTGGATTGTTTCTGGCTTATAAAAAGTGGTATATAAAATATCCATAGCAATATTTAATAAAGAGATCGAATTGAACTGAAATAACCATAAATTTCAAATTTAAAAATCAAACTGTCAATTTCAATTCGGTTATTTTAGTTTAATCAAAATTTTGCACAAACTTACTTAGTAGTCTTTTAACTAATATATATAAAAATTTCATAAATTATTTCTTATAAAAATTTATATTTATTATAGTTTAAGTCCGGCCATTGATGAAAAAGTGAATAACAAGAGAAAACAAGCAAAATTAAGAAGTAATTTTGCCATATTAAAACACTATGAGAACTAGAACAAGTAATCACAAATAATATGTTAACATAGATAACTCACCAAGAGGTTAATAAATAAAAGTTCGCAAGCAAGGTATGCAAAAGTTCGATCCAAAAAGATGTTACAATTCACCTATAAAATAAGTGCCTTTATGTTCGATTAATTTTTATTTTTATTATTCAAAACAAAATTTTTTTTTTATAGCTATCGATAATTTACATCTATTTAAAAAGTTAGACTCTCATATTTGGTTTATGACACATCTATTTATCTGCTCATATAGAAGACGTATCGTATTGTGAGTTTTAGAGAGAATGAAACAGTTTCAGTCTAAAATTATGCATTGATTGATAATCTCTTGAGTTTTTAAAAAATATGTTTTAAAAATAAAATTAAAGGTGTGAAAAAAAATATAAACTAACACTATTTAACATATATAAAAAAACTTATCTAATAAAATATTAAATGTATAGATTTAAAATAAAAAAACCTTAAAAACATAATAAAATGAGCAGATAAAAAAAAGTCTAAATATCTATTTAATAATTGGCCAAGAAGTCACGTGATGCCGGTCACGTGACTGCCAGCCCATTGGAATCTGTTCTGTGCGATGCGGCCTCGATTTCTACGCACAGCGGAGGGTTTTGTGCTAAAAAATTCACTTTTTAATCATAATAATAATTAAAATGTAAATAAATGGGATCTTATTTTTAAATAAATTATTCTTAATATTTAAATACACTTAATAGAAATTATTAAAAAAGTCAATAATTTATGTAAACACTAAAAATAAAATCCAATCATTTACTCACTGAAAACGTCATTTTCAAGTTGTTTAAATTTTACGAGAAAGATAACGATATAAAAGTGTAAAACAATTCATATGCAACTATTTCAATATTTAAATTAAATATTTAATATTAATTTTAATACATCATTCAAATCTTCATTATCTACAAGTATTTGTATAATAATTGTCTTGCGTGATCGTTTTTTTTATTGTAGAGTCCAAACAAGTTGAGGACAATTACAAATTATCAATAATATATGCTTGATTTGAAGCATCGACAACGTTTTGTTTCAAATAAATAAGACGTTTCTCTTGTCTTAGATATAAAAAATATTTTATATTTGTCAATAAATATTAAATATATTAAATTTTCGGACAACATATATTTATTATAATTTTTTAATTTTAAACAATTTTTTTTGGCTGAGTCTATTATAATAAATACATTTATTCTGACATCAACCAATAAAAAATTAGAGAAAATTTAAAAAATAATAAAACTACTATAGTTTTTAGTTTAATTAACAAACTATTACGACTTTCTTTTCTAGTAATAATCTCGATTGCATGAAAATAAAAAAGAAAATAAATAAATAATATTTTTTAAAAAATGAAAAATAAAAAGAAGGAAAATATGTAAATAAAAAAATATTAGGCATTTTTGTTAATATAATTTTAAATATACAAAATTATAAAAATAATTATTTAATCTAAAAAAGAATTCCATCTCTAACTGAGTTAGAAACGGATCTCTAAAGAGAAATATGTTTTTGATATTTTTTTATTATTACAAAATGACGATAAAATATTTTTAAACTTATAAAAAGAATTTTAAAATAATTTTTTATTTATTTATCGATATTTCAGTACAAGAAACATTTTGAAAATATAAAACGACTTATTAGGTAAAAACTTACTTTTATAAAAAATTAAATTATTGCATTTCAGTATTCTATTTGCGTTGCAAAACCACACGCTATGTTGCACAAAAACATCTCATAGGTGTCGTTTCCCCATTTTCGAAATGTTTTGAAAACGTTTTTTATTCTCGTTTCGGACCCTATTTATGTCTATTTTTTTTTAGAAAAACGTCCGTTTCCATGTTTTCGTTTCTTATCGGAAACGTTTTTCATTTCCATTTCTATGCAACATAGACGCCATGGGGTTACGTGTCAGTCTAACTAAAATTATGGGGTGGAGTGTAATAGTTTGTTAATTATTTTCAAAATTGTAATATTTTATTTTTTAACAATCATAATCATAATATTTAAAAAATAATAAAACGCAATTATTATATAAAAATAGGGAGATATCTTATAAATTATATTTTATAGTTGTAATGATGAAAATCAGGAATTAATTACTTTCCCTTTCTGAGAGTTATTTTCGGTCTATAAAATCTTGCATTTGAGCGGTCTCTCTCCGGATTGGCTCTGGGGGTTACCGTCTCAGTCTCAGGTATCTCTCGCTCTCTTGCGCGCTCGTTCGCTTAGGGTTTCTTCTTTCTTCTTCACTGCCACACTCACCGTTCACTCAACTGACTCTGCTTGATTCGAGTTTTCAACTTCAGTTTCGGCTTGTTTTCAGATTCAACTTGTTTTTGAGTGCTTGTTTATGCTGCGAGTACTTGCAGATACGTCATCTATGGATCTGTTATCTGTGTGCAATTCTTCATGTTCAGTAGGTTGCATGGCTGAGTTGTGCCTTTGTTTGCGTTTCTGTACTGGTTCGCGTTGCATTTTTTGCAGATTCCTTGTTTGTTGCTGATCTGGACCATGCGAATGGGGTTTGTTTCTCTAAGCTTTTGGGGCTTATTTGGCTCTGAATCGCTGTTTTCCGACAATGTGCCGGGACTTGCGACTGTAATGTTTTTGCCGCTTGCTTTTACAGATCTGTGAAGATCTGGGCTGCAGTTGTTTGTGCTGCTCTTAATCTGAACTTGCAGCGTCAGCGAGAACGTGTTTTTTCTCTGCTTTTTCTTTCCTTTTTTATTTTTTGGTTGAATTCGGACATTCGGTCTCAAAACGCATCGGGTTTTGCGGTTTTTATTTTAAATTTTTTTTTCGGTAGGTATGGATGGGGTAACTGCGATTTTCACGTGTGCAATTTTTGACGTTCCATTTTGCCAATCATTTCCGATGGTTATTGTTTTTTAACCCGACGTTCCTTTGACTAACGGGCCTGAATACAGATTGTTAATTTATGCTTCTAATCAGGATTATTCCCACGCTCCCGTGCGTTTAATTTTACTTTTACACTTTTCAACTTTTGACAACAGAGGCACGATCCATCTAATTCAAAAGTACGACACAATTAGGCACAATTCGACAGGAAAAAGAAAAAGTTAAGACACATTTATTTGGTTCATGTGTCTGTCAAAGATTTAACTGTTAAGGGTTGTTAATTTTACCCCTTAAAATCAGAGGGAGCCATGTAACCAAAGGGGTAAAAAGGTAATTATCCCATATATGCTTGTATGTAAACTAAGGATATTTGCTTAGTTGTGAAATCTGCAAGATCCAACTTTAAGGTTCTTGGTGTAGGGATTGTTTTCAGTTTTGTTGCCGGGCAGTTAGTTTACGTCTCACCTGTCATATCTGCGCCATAAAATTCTTTACTCCAGTTCCCCTGCATGGTTCAATGTTACTATATCTGAGACGAATGAGAGAGCAGAATTTGATCTGATTCTTTTACCTTTTTTCTGCTCTATTAGTCAGTAATTGTTGATAAATACTGACAAATTAAACCATTTGTCAATGTGCCAAACCCAACTTAGCATTATTTTTATTATTTTACCTGCAGTGGTGTCATGTTGTGGATTATGGATGCTGCTTATTTCAAATTTAAGCTATGTATAGCCTTTATCTAGACTTTGTACTTCTGAATGTCAAAAGCATGAATTCTGTTATTTCATGTTTTTCCCTGTCCTCATTGCAGTGAAGCATCCTGATTCAACACAATGTCAGATCTCGAGGCCCCACTACGACCCAAGAGGAAGAAGGTTTGGGTGGACTATTTTGTCCAGTTCCGATGGATTCTGGTTATCTTTGTTGTCCTTCCCATCTCCTTCACATTGTACTTCCTCACATACCTTGGGGATGTGAGATCTGAGTGGAAGTCCTATAAGCAGCGTCAAAAGGAACATGATAAAAATGTTGAGAAAGTTGTGAAACGCCTCAAACAGAGGAACCCATCGAAGGATGGACTTGTCTGCACAGCTCGGAAACCCTGGATTGCTGTTGGAATGAGAAATGTGGACTACAAGCGTGCTCGGCATTTTGAGGTTGATCTTTCTGCCTTCAGAAATATTCTCGAAATTGACAAAGAGAAAATGACTGCCCGTGTTGAGCCTCTGGTCAACATGGGGCAGATAACCAGGGTTACTGTCCCGATGAATCTTTCCCTTGCAGTTGTTGCTGAGCTTGATGATCTGACTGTTGGTGGCCTTATTAATGGCTATGGGATTGAAGGAAGCTCCCATCTTTATGGCTTGTTCTCTGATACTGTTGTTGCCTACGAGATTGTTCTTGCAAATGGGCAGCTAGTAAAAGCTACAAAGGACAATGAGTATTCTGATCTTTTCTATGCCATACCATGGTCTCAGGGAACACTCGGGCTTCTTGTTGCTGCCGAGATAAAACTTATACCCATCAAAGAGTACATGAGGCTGACTTACAAGCCTGTAGTGGGTAATCTGAAAGATATTTCCCAGGCATATTCAGATTCTTTTGCTCCTAGAGATGGAGATCAGGATAATCCTGAAAAGGTTCCGGACTTCGTTGAAACCATGATTTACTCTCCAACAGAGGCTGTTTGCATGACGGGTAGGTATGCCTCTAAAGAAGAGGCTAAGAAGAAGGGGAATGTAATTAACAGTGTTGGTTGGTGGTTTAAACCTTGGTTCTACCAACATGCGCAGACTGCACTAAAGAAAGGGGAGTTCGTGGAGTACATCCCCACTAGGGAGTATTACCACAGACACACAAGGTGTTTGTACTGGGAAGGGAAACTTATCCTTCCATTTGCTGATCAATGGTGGTTTAGGTTTCTCCTTGGCTGGATTATGCCTCCCAAGGTTTCTCTGCTTAAGGCTACTCAGGGTGAAGCCATCAGGAACTATTACCATGAGATGCATGTCATTCAGGATATGCTTGTACCTCTTTACAAGGTTGGGGATGCTCTCGAGTGGGTACACAAAGAGATGGAGGTATGAAGTCTTTTATTATATCTTATAGGGGTCTGTGTGTGCGCGTGCGCTGTGTGCTCAGGCATGCACACTAGTTGCTGAATATTTATTTGTATTGCATTAACCTGTTAGGATTGTGGTATGGTATCTAAGCCTATGGTCGGTGGTCTAAGTTCCCGAGGGAGTTTGGAGAATTTTCCACTTGCTTCTTAACCTAACATTTCAAATTTTCAATTAGATTTTCTTTTAAAGAAAAAGGGGACTCTCTTTTAATCTAAAGACGCTTTTTGTAGAGATATGTAGGTTGATACAAAATTTTGCGAGCCTCCAATGAAGAACTTGAAGCCTGTGTCAATATTCAAAATTTCTCTTATAGCTTGGGTTCTGGACTAACATAAATTGTTGATGCTTCTGTAGCTGTATCCGCTCTGGCTCTGCCCACACAGAATGTACAAGCTCCCTTTCAAGACTATGATATATCCCGAACCTGGATTTGAGCTGCATCGCAGGCAAGGAGACACACATTATGCTCAGATGTACACAGATGTTGGAGTTTACTATACACCAGGACCGGTCTTAAGGGGCGAGGTATTTGATGGGGCAGAGGCAGTTCGTCGACTGGAGAACTGGTTGATTGAGAACCATGGATATCAGCCACAGTATGCTGTTTCTGAGCTAACAGAGAAGAACTTCTGGAGGATGTTTGACGCCGGACTATATGAGCGCTGCAGGAAGAAGTATGGAGCTGTCGGGACTTTCATGAGCGTGTACTACAAGTCGAAGAAAGGGAGGAAGACCGAGAAGGAGGTGCAAGATGCTGAGCAAGCCCATCTGGAGACTGCTTATGCAGAAGTTGATCAGCCGGCAGATTGATTTCGATTTTGAACTTCTCCTGGAATTTTCTGGTTAGGTTTCTTTTCTTTCTTACTCTCCCCTGTTGCCCGTAATTTGGCTAGTTGCACTCTTGTGGGTGGCTGGCTTCTTTTCCAATTTAGAACTAAGACTGTTTGAATGGTTTTATGGCCGGTGACTGGCCCAAGTTGTAACCCCCTTGTTTTGGAACTAGGAATTTATGCTAATCCTTAATCCTTGTAGGTTGCGATCCAAATCGGATAAAAAAATACAGTGCTGCTGTGATCTTTCCATCTGCCATTTGCAATTGTTGTAGATATTGCAAAATCCAAATTTGGTCTTTTTCTACCAAGAAATAGAATGGCCAATCGATAATTAAAATTGCTCCTTGGGTCTCAGTGAATAAAGAAAGCTCGGATAGTTTTGTTTTTACCAACCTAATAATGAGCATATGAAACTAAGTTTTTGTTTTGAAAGTAGTTTAATAAGTAGAATTTGATTACTGAAAGATTTTGAAAATCTAAATTTGAAAACACAATTAAAATTCCATATATTTTTGTGATATTTTTTTTTTTCTTGTATAACCAAAGCTTCTGTGACTGGCGTCTGTGCTTGAAATTAGCAATTTTGAAAGGAAAAAAAAAACAGTTAATTTTTTTTATCTATGTGTTATGTATCTATTTATGCAGCACGAGAGTCCCAGTTTATAATGATTAACTTTTAACCTTCTAATAAATAAATATATATATTTTTGACAGTTTAGTTAAAAATATTTTAAATATTTCTAATTCAGTAGAAATGAACAGTGATATAACAGTCTATGCAGAAATATTTGTTTGGAGAAGAAGAGATGAGACTTAATATATTCTATTTTTTATATTTTTAAATAAATATATAATATCAATTAAATATTTTACATGAATTATAACATTATTAGTGTTGATCTCAACTTAGATGAATAATATTATTCTTTCTAATAACTTTGTGTCCCTATACACTTTCATAGTCTGAATTTTTAAAATATTTCATAGTCCATAATATATCTCACTATATATATATATATATATATATATATATTAGATAAAAGAAACTTGGTGTTGTGAGAAAGAAAAAAGAAGATATTTTGCGCAACTAATAAGTGGACAAAAAGAGAAGGGCCAAATGAAAATACATTGAAAGTGAAGTTAGCATTTCGCAGCATGTGCCAACTGCCCTTGAAGATAAGGTTTAACACCCAATGCCAGGCTCCACAGAGAGAGAGAGAGAGAGGGGGCGGGGGGGGGGGGGATAGATGGCAGCAAGAAACCTGAACCCAATTCATAGTGTTGCTGTTGCATGCAAAGCAGGGGCCAAACCACTCAAGCTGCCATTTTGGGCATCCACCACAACCAGAGCTTCCTTCAGAAAAAATGATATCTCACTGGTAATTTCATCACAATCTCTCTCTCAGAAATATTCTGGCAATAACAAATGGTAACCTTAAGAGTAGCAATGAAGCAGCCACACACATATATGTACAAAGAGTTTACAAGTAAGAACATGGCTGCTTAAAGAGTTAGAATACTAATGCAGTTCTGCAACACAGCACAGAATAGTGGGTGGTTAGAGGAGAGCATGCCTTCCATGATAATATTCGAAAGCAAATTGCAGGCAGCAGGCCAGCAGAAAGTTCTATCATTAACAACTACAGTGGATTACATTTATAGACATCTCTGGTGTTACCTTCTTGACTAATGATTTTCTCCTCTAAACAACCCCATGTATGATCATCAAGATTGCTAGGAAAAACTCCCGGAATCCGCGCCGTCTGGTCACAATTCCGACATCGTCGGACGGGAGATGGCATGGGAAATGGACTTGCGATTACCTTTTTACTCTCCAAGAATTGCAGCTACAAGATTTGGCTGAAGATGAAGCCCAAAGGGATGCTCAGGTTTCTGTCACCCTCTCCATCCAAAAGGTCATATTCCCGGGTCCTCTGACCTGTGTTCTTCATCATTCCGATTTTCAGTTATTGTTCAACAACAGCTATAAACAATAGCTGGCTTTACTTCCTTGGACTCCCTGTGCCATCATAATAACGTCAAATTATCAAACATTAATGGACAAAAAATGGAGAAATTATGAACTGACTGATGAACACAATAACAAATTTGGGTTGGGGTGAGGTGGGGGGCATTCCAATTGCTATTTCATTATCATCATATTTAGGCAATGCAACATACAAATGAAGTTATGTAGTGCAAACACTTAGGTGACTGTAATGGAAACTAAAATGCATTTCTGATCAATTTCTTCAACTGGAAATCATTTCATTGTCATCCAATTCTAACAGTTCACTTCCTGTGTCATGGTACAAAAAAAATGAGATTTTATTTAGCTGCTGGTGATATGTAGTAAAACTAAGATAAATATCTAAATCAACCCAAGAATGTGTTGAAGCAATATTAATAAATGACAATGGATAATAGAACAAACTGTCACCTTCAAGAATTTGTATGAAATAATTCATGCATCCAGGACTTCAAAATAAATAAGAAGACAGCAACTTAGGATGGATATCTTTCAAACCCACAACCCAATTCTTTACCAGCTTTCTTGTATTGTTATGTATGTCAGAGTTCATATTTCAGAGAAAATAAGACTAAAGACACAAGTATTCTTTTACCAGCATGCTGGCTTTGGCCTTTCAGTGGATGGAAAGGTAACCACATCCTTCACCAGAAAGTGTTGTTGCTGCTCTTCCCCATTCTGCAGAGAGGTATTTATTTTGCTGGTTGTAGTAGTTTTTGCTCCCAATATTTTCATAAGCCTACTCCATTGTTCTTTCAATTCTAAATGTTTCAGATCAATGCCAACTTCAACGTTTGGGTTCTGCCATCAGGCAGGCACAATGGCACCACTCAACTCCCTGAAATTGGAGGCGATGATCAAGTCTCTCTCTCTCTCTCTCTCTCTCTCTCATAAAGAACAAAAACACATACAAATGCAAACACAATCTAACACTAGCTACATTACAGGTGATCTATGTGAAACCTGGTTACGAAGCTGATCTTGATTCACTAGTGCAAGACACCGTTAGGCTTGCTACCTCAGTAAAGGTAAGAATTTTAACATGACATATTGTATATATCATGAGAATCAATGATCTCCGAGTACCAAATCATGCATCAAAAACCATCTGATACCATTCATTTGCTATGTGCAGGAGACTTGTTCAGATTCGTGTGAGAAATCTCAACCAAGGATGCAATGTAAGGACTTGTGAAGATACAAAAATACACATTCATACATTCATATTTGTAAGCTAAGAAGTGTCATAATTTGAGCAGTTTAACAGAAGTTCATTTGCAGATCTTGGTGAACAGAAGGCTGCTTCTATTGATGGGAGATGGTCAAGACTGTTGGAACTGAGGAATGCCTGTTAAGCAATATACATATATGCAACACAAGTGATTACCTAGAAACAGTTGAGGAATGTGACCATCCTATAAATTGAGGGACCTAGGTGAGACAATGAAATGGAGAGAGGCCTTGTTATTTTCTTAAGTTCGAATCCTTAGAAGACAACCTTCAGGCCAGGTTCTCTGCAACCAGTTGAAAATTGACTAGGAATGAAAGCTTTTTACAGGAGCAGTTATCATGGATTCTAGATGAAATATGCAAGCTATGATCTAACTGACCTCACCTAGGTGGATTAAAGTTTTGGTATGTTATTGTTGGAATTTTACATATTACTAAATCAGTGTTCTTTCGCTGCATTAATGCTCTACAACATAATGGAAGTGCAAATATCAAAATTAATATACATAAATTTCAGCTGGGATAAATACTGTGGTAAAATAAGCAATAAAGATAAAGAACTGGATAAAAAGAATATTACACGGTTAATGGGCGTAAGTTCAATTCAACAAATTGATAATAATACACATCAATTAGGAATCTACTACTAAACTCATCTGTCTAATATTTGAACTTTGGCCGCTTTATCAGAATTCCCAGTTGAGAACTCCATAGCTCGAGTTTGTGAAATAAAACCTAAACTAAAGCATTGGATTTAAGTCATCTCCATGGCCAATCTATCCGTTCTGTATTATCAACGCTTATGTTCCAAGCTCCTGCTGCAATCTCATTGAATAACTGGTCCCAACCCCAACTTGAGTATCCCAAGAAAAACCAGTAATCAATAACAGAATGATTGCGCAACTTGATTTCTTCTACTTCGTTAACTGTGGCCCATTCATCAATAAAGTAAATATTTGGCAGAACTTCTGGGTAGTGATCCTTAAGGGTTCTCCGAGTTAAGGCAACCAGGGGATTTCTGTGTTCCAAAAGGGGGCCTCCAAATGACAGGCGAGCCTCTCTTAACAGTTCTAACCCTTCCTCGAGTTCATACAGAGAATCCCAGCTAATATGTTTATTAGTAATCAGACCTTGAAATCCTGTACCTTGATCTGCCTTTACAATTAGAATGGTGGATTTATCAAATGGGTGTATGTTGAGAAGCTTATCTGTTGCAATAAGGAGGGATCCAACAATCACTTGAGGGGCAGCTCCATGCAAGTCATATGACCTGCGAGGTTTTATCTGGTTGTATTTAATTACTCTTTCTGGTGTTCTGTATTTTAATATGACCTCATGGTGTTTGTTCTTTGCCAAAGGAGCTTCCTTGTGAACAGCACTCTGTAATGCAGATTCATATATATTCTGCTTCCTTCTTTCTTGCTGTGCTCCAATCTGTAGAATTCCTATCAAGAAAGTAAAACATGGTTATACACCCTCTCAATTAGATATAAACACCAAGAAGTAAAAATGAACACCCCCCCCCCAAAAAAAAATCAACACGCACACAAAGAAAAAAGAAATTAAGGAACGGAACAACCATTTGGCTCCAAGTTCATCTTTGTTGGCAACTGAAACACCGTCCCGCGACCACTGCCTACCAGCTTGACTGGTATTGCCTTTCACCCCCATCAAAGGTGTAGGGTTGATGTACCATTTAGGATGTGAAAGTGTCTTGTACTTATTTGGGAAAGAGAAAGAAAAGAGAGAAAAAAGTGATGTGCAAGTTACATTATACAGCAATCAACCATCTGTCCACATGACATCTTGGAAGTCTTATGGTGAGAAACAGCTGAACGGTGACATTACTTGTTGCCAGTACAATAATCAAAATGTTAAATCGAGACACATCACCAATCATTATTACAACATGACAGTCAAACTATTTTTATTATAGAACCAGTCTTTTCAATTTTGAAGTGGGTCCATACAGCTACATCACAGACTATCATATAATAGATTCCTAACAATCCCCACACCTAAAGCACACGTCCAAAAGCATGTATCCTGTGGTGCCTAAAACCTTGGTCCTCCCATGGAGGAGAGCTCAGTGATCCAACCAGTTACCACACTACAAGATGACATGGCAGAACCAGCCCAAAAGACCAGGATCTATCATGTATTCACATGGTCATGAATTTAGTGACACTGATTGATATAGAAACAATGAGGAGAATAAACAAGAACTAGGAAGTCCAAAATGTTAGCAAGGAGGCAACCATTTGCTTTTGATAGACAGAATCATAGACATAACAACAAAAAGAAAAAGAAATTAAAACAAAACAATACAAATTTGACCAAACATAATGTCAAGCTAGTTTTGAATATATATGCATGATCACTTTTCACATTTGATAATTGATATGTTTGAAAAACAAGTGTGAAGAGAAAAAAGGCAATAATTATTTTAGGAAACTCAATTCATAAATAATTTGAAAGTTTTCAATAAATAGTTGTACATATACCTTGTTCTAATTTTATAATGGATTAAAACTTAATTCTGTGAACAAAATTGTTTCAAGTGATTGACATGCATATTCCTCTTGCATACATACATGTTATCCAAGTGTGCAGCTCTAGAGAAATTAAAAAGGTGAGGGTGATTCACCAAATATCATCACACGAACCTAATTTTTCAGTATCACAGCAGAACCACCTCACTCAATTTTGTTAATGGCAAACCAGTAATTCTAAATTGTTGCCTTGTTTTATTTATCAGCAGGTATGATGCAAATAGGAACAGCAAAACAGCCAAAAGCACAACAATGATGCAGTGTTGTAACAATGAACAGCAAATGACACACTTAAAACAACTGAAATCACACCTTTCTCGATCTAGAACAGCAAAGTAGCAGCAGCTTCTTGCTAGCCTCTCGCACCTATGGCAGCGGTGGGGGGATTGGTAGGTGCTGCAGGGTCGACTCCTCAAAACCCAAGCCTCCAAATCTTCAAAACCCTAGCTGGTTTGGGGCTGAAACTCCCTGCAGAGGCTTGTGTCTTCAAAAATAAGTCCCTCAACTGGCTGGGAGACTCTCTATTTATACGTACCCTCAAGTTTCCAAGGGAAGCCAACCTCTATCTCTTGAAGCTTCCAAGAGAAGCCAACTCTCTTTTCACAAATAGCTCTCCTAAAAGTCACTAATCTTATAGTAACCCCAACAAAACACTTGATCTTACAAAAAGACACCCCAAAATTAACTTACACCAAAATATACCCTCGATACCCAATTAAAGAAAACACATGAAAATAAAAGTGATGTACAGGTTTGCATCAACACACCACTAGCCCTAACCTCAAAAAACACATATGAGAGAGGAAGTGCGATGGGAATAAAAAGACACTTATAGTCAAATGAAATGTTGGAAAGAGCAATGCAATTAAATTTACTAACTAATTAGATTTGAAGCAAATATAGTTTTGAACAAAATAGAAAGGAGCAAAACTTATGAGACTACTTAAGACAATGATAAACAACAAAAAATTGGGCAGGACATTTCAAGTACAGTAACTAGGGAAAAAAAAAACAGGAGACTAAAGATGAGTGGACTGGGGATGTGACAAGCAAGGGCCCTGCCTAGGTGATTTTGCCCTTCAATTGGCACATTTTACCAAATGCTAAAATAAAGCAAGATTACCAAGCAAAAGAGCAAAGATGCCTAAACACTTGCCTCTCTCAGTTTCTATGAAGAAGAGCTTAAGGGGCTAAGACCCCAGACTGCATCACAATATTATTGCCCCGGTCCCTCCATGAGAACATTTTGCACTAATATCAAGTATAGCAACTAAGATGTTGTAAGAACAATTCAAAGCACAACTAGTTTAACCTCCTAATGGTCGGGGCAAAGGCAAAATACATTATATAACTCTCATGTTGAGAAGACACACCTAATAAAGTCAATTTGAAAGGAAAAGGAGGAAGAGCCCATACAGTTCAAGGAAATACCTTTCTCCTTGACAAGACTATAAGCATTGTTTCCATGATCAATGACAAACTTGATAATATCTGATACTGCCACATCTCCTTCATAAGAAACAGCACTCTTCTTTTCCGCTGGAAATAATAGCAGAGATGGATAAAGTTCCCTCTGTCAATTACACCGGAAAGGACAAATGGTGAATTACTTGTGTATTAACTTTATCAGGGAGAACTAATTCTAAGAATGTATTTTATATGACAAGTACAACTTGAAATGCTCCAAGAGCTCCGCAGTTAGCGATTACCAATTAAAATTCAGTATGCATGGCTCTTCATGGAAGGAAAAGGAAAAGATTGGTGGCAAATATTCCTATTTAATCCCTCTTAAAAGTTTTAATTTATGATGGTTGAACTGGTACCAAAATTTCATATGAACAATAAATAACATCAGTACCTGTTTCCTCTTTACATTTTTTGAACCAAGCTGTTATCTTAAGTGGACATGACATTTGTAGGGAAAAGATCATATGCCAAATCTTAGTCTGCCTAATAGGATCTTGCCTAATAATTTTCATCAAAGCCTTGGGACTCTATCTATTTATGGATTATTTTGATGTCTTTTCCAAACCACACGTGTGCAAGGCGCGTGCGCGGGGGTGGGGGGGCGAAGTACAGTGGAGCCGAAGAGTGAACTCATTACACTTTGCCCCAGATAAGTTGTGCTAATAGTCTCGAATGCAACAGTAAAAACTTTACAGTCAAAAACACATTTCAATATTAACACTTGATGGTACCTATAAACTGTGGGTTGGGGGAGAAAAAAAAGGGGGAGAGGGGGCATTATCCAATTCAATTAACAAGGCTTGTTCTAAAATAACACCTTTATATTTAATAAGTTGTAAGAATAGAGCCTGAGCACCATTCATATCAAATGAATTCCAAATATTTACAAACGTAGAACGGAAGCAATAACAATATCAATAATTAAAGAATATATGACATGTGGAATGCAAGTGACACAGTTAACAAGATGCCAAAGTGCAAATACATGACATATAAATGGAAAAATACACTTAACTAAAACATTCAGAGTACAAAAGAAAAAAAAAATAAAATAAATTTATCCATAGAAGATAGATTTGATTGTAGAAGTTGCACCTGAGCTACTGATCTTAAGATCAAACTGCATTCATTCAGTGAGCAATCCATGAAATAAAACTGTGGAAGCTTCAAAGAAAAATCTTTCAAGTCATCTGCCATACGTGGAAACACTTATCAGCCCATGAAAAGTTATTTTTTATTCAGCACTAGTCTACTAGAGATTAGTCCATAATGGAATATCCCCATTTTTTATAAAATACACAGAAAGGACATTGCCTTTAGGCAACAAATATACCAAAAAGAAAAGAAAAACAAAAACCAATTAAGATGCTGTATACAGTGATAAATCATCAGGAAAATGAACTTAGAACTCTAGTGAGAGGGGCAATATCTCAGCCTCTAAACTTTTGAAAGCTCCGTTATTGCTTTGACGCTAGATTTGTCACATCAAACAAAATGAAATTATCTTCCAAATGTAAAATTTGTAACCTACTAGGGGAAGCACAAGCCATGAGGGGAAAAACTCTGTAGCAGAATCCGGAATCCTTGATTGCATGCCAAAAAAGGAAGAGCATGCTAAAAAAAGCCCAAGCCACAAGGACATGGAGAAGTATATGGTTGACCAACACTCCCTCTTACACATGAAGCACCGCTTATTCAAAAGGTGGCCCTGGAGCAGGGACTCATGTATGAGAATATAAGGGTGCAATCCCATGGTCAGACAGAAGTGGTGAACAGAACTTTGAGCAACCTCATTCGAAGCATCTGTGGTGACAGACCCAAATGATGGGATTTAGGATTTGTGCAGGCAGAATTTGCCTACAACAGCGCTGTTCATAGTGCCACAGGAAGGTCGCCATTTTCAGTTGTGTACCAGAAAACACTGCAGCATGTCTTGGATTTAGTCAAGCTGCCAAAGGGTCTGGGAGTCAGTATAGCAGCTCAAAGCATGACAGAACAGTGGCAGACAGTGCAGGAAGATGTGAAGCAGAACCTGTAACAAGCTAGCAACAAACTAACTCCAAGTATAAACAAGCTGTTGATCAACATTGCACAGAGAAGTTGTTTGCAGTAGGCGAGGATGTGTTGGTGTTTTGCACCAAGAGAGGTTCCCAGTAGGCACTTGAAGTAAGCTGCAGCCCAAGAAATAAGGCCCTTATAAGATTTTGAAGAAGATTAATGACAATGCCTATGTAGTGGACTTGCCAGATTTGATGGGTATCTCCAAGCCATTCAACGTTGCAGATCTGTATGCCTATCATTCCTCCAATGAACCCTGTATGATAATCTTCACAGTAACTTGAGGTCGAGTTTTCCTCAAGTGGAGAGGACTGATGTGGAATGTCTTGCAAGTGACTATTTAGGCTAAATAGTAAATAGATCAAGTTTTAGGGTTTTCTATTTTAATTTGGATTGAGTTTCTTTTGTTTTCCTTTTCCTGATTTCATTAGGATTTCCTCTTCCTGATTTAATTAGGATTATCTCTTTTTTTTTATTTAATTAGGATTTCCTTTTTCTGATCAAATTAGGGTTTAGGGTTTAGCATATAAATACTCTTATTGTGAGTTTATTGAGCAGCTTGAATAATATCAGACTTTTTTCTCCCAAATTGGTTCGCTGTTAGTTTCAACGTGTAACTAGTTATTATGTTTCCATGCTGCGTTACCTTACAGAGAGCCGAGAACAAAACTGTTGAAAAACAACACTACACTATCTTCTCTTCTAATCTCCTGCTCTTATTTGTACATAGAAAGAACTAGGATTATCTTTAACACCCTTCTAGTCAGCAATTGCCTGAAAGGGGAAGTTTACTAGGCCCACGTTTATGTGCTTACTGGTCTCTATTCAATTATGCTTATGGCATGTAAATTTCCCCTTTCCCTGATTATCTTAGCAAAAATAACCAAAAAACTGGGTAAATTGCTCCTAGACCAATTGCGGTTAGGGTCATTTACATAGACCTCCTATGATTTAAAAATGTCTTTGGAGGTCCCTGTGATTTAGCTTTTTTGCTTAGACATCCCCTCCATTACAAATGAAGTTTATTAAATTCTATTAAGTTAAATTTAACCAAAAAAAAAATTAAAAAAAAAAAATCAACCAGCAGTGGTCCATTGGCAGCCGATGGGTTCTAGTAGATCTGGAACCCATCAGCGACAGGAGCAACAAATCCCTAGGCAACAAGAACCCGTCTCTTTCTAATCCCTTCTCCCACTTTGCAATCTCTATCGCTACACACACATACTCATCTGTACATCTACTTCAAAGAAGTCGTGGTTGTCCTTGGCACTAATTCCACCAGTGTAGCAGTTGGAACTTGGAAGGAGTGGAAAAGTGTGAGATGCTTTTGACAATCAAGAATGGCAGCAAATGGGCACCATTTTCTCCAATAGAGTTTTTGTGTGAGAAGGCAATGGGCTTTTGCTGACTATGGAGGTGCTGTAAAGGGTCTTCTCCAGCTGTGAGAGGTATTGGTGTGTTGGTGAAGCTAGTGTCCAACCCTCTCCACAGTTCACCTTCCTCAATCCATTGACTTGTGGAACCAATCGACGGATGACAGCAGATCTGCTAGAACCCATTTTTGGAGAGGGGATTCTGCTGCCTGCTATGGTTCCCATCATTGGTCGGTGGTTCTTTTTTTTTTTAATTTCTTTTGAATTTTTATTTTTTATTTTTGTTAAAGATTTAGTTTAATTAGGGTTTAGTTAACATCATTTGGGTCGTGACATAACCACATAGACCTCTAGAGGCATTTTTAAACCACAGGGGGGTCTCCGTGCAAATGAACCAAACCACAGGGTTCTAGAAGCAATTTACTCAAAAAAGAAAAGATAGAAAGATCTGACCCTGCTTGCTTAGACTATATCACATCTCAAGATGGAATCAAACGAGGCTGTTCAACCTGAAAAGGCCACCTTGGGAGGGGTTCTCTGCATCTACAAGATCATCCATGGAAAGTTCACTCTAGTTTTGTTGCAAAGTGTATTGTAGAACAATGCCAATCTCTCATCATCCTGCCCTATCCTTCCTTGAATGTGTTTGGAGGGTGCCAACAACCCCCCCCCCCCCCCCCCCCCAAAAAAAAAAAAAAGAGGAAAAAAGACAAAAACGTTTCATGGAATCAATTTCCTGGTCTTGAATTTGTGCCCAAATCGTAAGGACCAGACAACAGATATGGACAGAAAGGAAAAGAACTCACCCGATCAGACTTATCCCTAGCTAGCCTTGAATAGGGAAGGTGGATGCTACAGAAATAAAATTTATTTGTAGCTCACCCTCCAACTCTAAACATTCAGCATAAAACAGTAGCCCTAATATTTTTAACAGGCTTGAGATTACAGGACATTGGTCAAAATAGTTTCCTAGTGGTTTGGGCATAAGTCGGTCTAATGAAGAAACAAACATTGCCTTGGCAATCATCTATATAATTCACTCACTTGGCAAAAGAAACATGTCAAGAAAAGCATTATATCAAGGGGGAAAATTGAACTACACTTATCAACCAAAAAAAAAAGAAATTGCATTAGTAATTAGAATTAACAGGACTTTACCACATACCATTCAATACAGATTTGCCATTACTTCGTCCATTTTCCAGCCTAATTGAGTAATGCTTGAAAGCTCTATATACTTCACGAACAACAAGTTCCATTCTCTGGCAAAATCCACACCAAATGCCGCAAAAAAGGACCAACACATCCTTCTTCCAAGCAGGGCCAACATTTGAGTTATCGGACTGATTAAAACCAAGAACCAACTCAGAAAAGGTGCGAGTGGTGACACGAGGAATGGAGTCCACCTCATGAAAATCCAAATTAACAAATGGTGGGCATGGAGCCTCCCTACGACTTCGGATAAGAGTTTCAGATCGCTGATAGGGAAGAAGGCTTCTGTTAAGAAATCCATTAAGAAAATCAGACAATGAAGAGTAGCTGAAATCTGTCTCTTTGGGTAAGATATAATGTGTCTGTGTGGTTGGATCAACTATTACCACCGATGGAATCTTTGATCCTGAAGTAAGGGATCTAAGTAACTGATCTCCACCATCAGAGAAAAAAAAGGAAACCGTAAATCCTTTAAAGTGAAGCTTCTCTTCACCCAAATTAGCTTTCTGTGAGAAGATTTTCTGTTCTCCCTTCCCATCTTCAGCACTACCAAGAACCCCATTTCCATGAAAATATTCTGGTTTTCTAGATGAAAGGCTACCAGCATCAAAGGTTATAGTTTCTCTGGTATTGTCAGAAGATTCATCAGCATTAGCAGGTTTAAATTGCCCCTCATGCTCCAGGGATGATGTGCTAGCCTCATATGGTATCTGATCCTCGTGCACATCAACACTGACTTCTGTAAGGCTTTCTGTGGGCTTTGCCTCTGTCGGTAATGCTTCTTGTATTTTGATGTCAAAATCCTCAGACAAAAGTTGGAAACCAACATCTTTTGCAAGTGAGCTCAATTTTACATCATTGTTACGCTGAAATAAATATGTGGCGATCTCCTGCAAGGAATTACCTTGTAAATGTGAAGCAATTTTATCTACAGTTACGTGCTTGTCCTCATTTATAATCATGAAAGACATCTTATCCATAAGCCTCAGATTTTGAGATGCTGGCTTGAATTTTTTATTTCCAGGCATGCTTTTTGATGCCTGGTAAGTGTCAAACAAGACTTTCTCAGACTTGAGATTCTGTTGTTCTCCTTTCCTGTGTAATGTGTGATAGTGCAATGCTAAACTTCTAAAAGCATTGATAGCTTCCTCACTCTTTTTTCTCTTTTCTAGTGAATCAGAAGATCTGTCAATAAAAAGAAGTATCGATGGCTTATTTGCAGGTAAAGTAGGCTCAGGATCATCCCCATCATCTTCCAGCTACATGATATAGAAAAGAAAAGAAAGAAAACACCATGAATCATACAGCAGAGCAATAATATCATGAAAATACCAATAGAAAAAGAAAATACCAGAACATGAATGCATGTGTACGCATAGGAGGGGTGCCTCTCACCTGCGGGTTGAGAGGTACCTTCATTGGCTATTAACTCACACAGCAACCAGAAGCAAAAATTGACACTAATCATATCATTGACCACTTTGAAAGTCATACCATTGAATGCTTAGAAGTACATACTCAAATAGAAGGTATACTTGACCATTGCCATAGCCATAGTTCAGTACTGCTTATATATACTTCCAGAAGCACATTGGAGTTTATACAAGAAATAATAAGTAGGAATATACAAGAAGTGCATGCACAGAGATTCACCACTTTGCAATAAGAAAGTTATGACTGGATACATGTTCAAATAACTGAAGAAAAACAACATGTTATAACAAATTGATAATAATTACAAAAGCTTTAAGTTAACCAATCAGGATGCATCTGTAATAGAAGACACAACTAGTGCTGAAGTTTGCCGATGAACCAACAAACTGTCACTGGAAGAACTTTAGTGATGACAACTAGTGTGACCACAGTGCAAGAGTGGACAGTTGATGGTGTAAGACAGGGATTTGCAGTTTCAGACAACCAAAATTGTAAATAATTTGGGCCTAGAGTGGGGGCCTTTTAAACTGGGTACACATAACATTGCAAGAACCTAAAGCAATCAGATGTTCAGGAAACATGGATCTAACCTCAGTTGTTAAGATAAAAGTATACATCTCTGAGCACAAAGGATAAAAAGCAATATAATTATTCAAAATATAATGTCACTGCCAATTAACATGTACTAATGCGCATTATACATGAGCCCATTTCCTACGTTTGAATACTGAAACCTTTCAAAGAAATGAGGATAAACACCGGCACTGAATAAACCTTGTAACAGAAGTTGGATGTGCTGCAACTAGGAAGTGATCAACAAGCATAAAAGATAGATTTACCTCTATAACAAGTGAATTTTGCGTCTGTAAAGCACTTTTAAGATCATCCTCTTCTCTGAGAACCTTTAAACAACTGGAGCATCCAGCAAAATGAAGTATCATCAGCCATGAATCAGACTCTCCACTGGCTGAAGACAACCATGAACCAGAATCCCCAACATTCAAAGATGAAAGCAACAACCTCTCAGGAGCCAGACCAAATCTTAGCCTTTCAGGAGGCAAGAAGAAGCCTCTTGCAACAGTCATGAACTTTGAGAAGAAAGACTCAAATCGCTGGAACTCTTCATAGCCACAAGACATCCCAGCAATGGGCCTTGTATCAAAAGAGTCACGGTAGCTCATAGAGGTAAATTCCCAAGGTACTCCACCAACTCCATTTTGAACACTACAAGTCATCTTTTCATTTTCCATCCCCTGTTTTCAAGAAGAAAAAGAATATAACTAAATTCTTTGCTACTACATCCCATTCTTTAATCATTTAAAATTAAATAGCTTTAGCATTCATTGTGTATTGAGCTACTAGTATCCACCTTCTGATTTTTCTTTTTCTCTCTTGTAAGTGATCTGCTAGTCTCTCCAATAAAACCTGCTCCATGGGGGCTATCTGTGAAAGAAAGGACTAGTTAGCAGCACTTTAGGAACAAAATTACCACCATGCATAGCATTGACTGCACATCCTATTCAAATAAAAAATTTCAGAGATAAATTTGAACAGTTATGATGGATAAAATGAGCACAGTAAAAATCAAAAACAAGAAACTACAAATGCAAATTTAGGGCTTAGCAGTACAACATAAATAAGATTTTTAATTAACTTAGACTAGAAATTAACACTTTCAATTTTATCATCTGCTCAATGTGTGTTGAACCATAATTTATCTTCTTTATTTTCACACTTCCAGCTAATATAACACATGCCATCTATCGGAATTTAATTATACCCTCTACGATATATAACATGAAATACACCAGCTAACCAACTCCTCTAAGCCAACAAATAACAGTTATTCTAGATGCAGATTGTGGCTCCTTTTTCAGCCTCTATCAGACAGCATCAATAATTCGATTTTCTGTGCTTCACTTTTCAGCTCTTAGGCTACATGAAAAAAGTGACCATTTTCCTTAAGATTATTTTGGTGCAAAGAAGTCCTATGGCCACCAGTTCTGCCTCTATCAGGCTGCAACAGTGATAAAAAGAAAAGGGTTACTTAACAGGAAAACAACAGTTCATGGTTTATTTTGAGCTTTATCCTTCACATTAGGAATGAGTGCATCATTAAAATTTGCAATCTACCATAGGATTGGTGCTTGCAGCATGTTCTTCAATCAGAAAGATGTTTATGAAGTACTTTATTATGATTTATTCATGTCATGTAATATCACAAAAAAAGGCTATGAAATGTATTTTATACCTTATAATTTTCCCCTCCTTTTCTTTTTCCTTCTTTCTATAAGCAGAATTGTTTTTCTTTTTTCTTGTTTTTTGTTTTTTTTTTGGTTGGAAAATCAAGCTTGAGATTGGAGCTTAAGATAACGACAATAATAACAGTAACTATAATAACTGTAACCACGCCAACATCAACAGTAACTATAGTAACAATAACAACAAGTGTCAATAGGAAAAACAACAGCAAAAGTAAAAGACCCATCAACAGTAACTATAGTAACAATGGGACACATCCTATTCTAGCAATTGTGATTTACAATGTATGACGTAGGAAAATATGGAGTATAGGGGCCTCGGCAAGTCAATAAATAATGCCCTATCTCACACTTTCCTGGTGCTAATGCAAGTCTCCACTGCACAAAGTAATAAGCATTGAAATGGTTCTCGTGGACAGAGGGGCCATGGACCCCCGCCACCACACCTGATTCTCCGTCTTTGCTTAATAATGATCAATTCTAACTTCAAAGTATTTCAGGCTAATATTGAAAATAAAGAAAGCATAATGCATTCAACAATTATGAATTTGATTTGAACAGGCCTCCTCAACATTGTTCTGGGATGTTCAGAAAAAATGGACCCATAATATCCATTTAATATCTTGAGTATCATTCCAGCTTAGGTGTCTGTTAGAATTTCCAGTTATCTAAGTCCAGTGCCACAGATTTTCTTCTGCCAGTTAAAAAAGAGTTTGTGGGAAACAGTTGACTCATAGATGAAGTTGCTTTATATGGGTATCTGGTGTCTTTCAAGAATTAAAATGGCATAAACTAAAATAATGAAATCAAGGAGAAAAAACAACAAAATAAGACAACGGACTCAAAGGGGTACCAAATGCATTTCCAGTTCCATTGTCCATTCCCTTGGCTAGCAATGTCTGCGTCCATCCACAAAATTCTAGGAGAAGCAGTGCCTTGTCAGTTGATTGAAGGAATGTTTTCAAGTCCTCTGGTGTTTTTAGAAATTCAAGAGGAAGTTGTTCGTGAGAAAGTGACGTAAGAAAATGAGCAGAAGATAAAATATTTTGTGCTCGAAGCCTCCCACGGTACTTGTATGATAAAGAATGGTGGTAGCAAAAAATTGTTATTCCCTCTGTAGCACCAATGGCATCGGCAAACATCCTCTCTCTATTTTTATATAAGAGCATCAGCTTGAGGGTGCTAAACTTATCTGGCTTATTAGCAACAAGCTGGGATATTTCCTTCATAAGGGATCGAGACTCACCAGACCCTGATCATGAAAAATAAAGCCTGTTACATATCTGAACATGATAACAGCCAATGCAGTATGTTTAACAGACTTATTTGGTGAAATATATATAATATATTCCTATTTTGGATAAATAAAACAATGTATGAAAGAACCGCCATCAAGGGGCCAAAAGGAAAACCTGGAAGAACCATGTAGCTACTTACATGAACAATTGGCTGATAATATAATTTATGTTAAAGGACACCATTAATATCATTAACTGCATATTAAGATGTAGAATACCACCAATGCATGACAATAAAATACAGTATTGATGAAATAAAACAGGCATCTCCAGTACACGACCCACTTTGCAAGGATTGGGGGAGGATCATTTTTTGTTCACGACCTTACCTTTGCTTTGCAACAGGTTGTTTCACAACTCAAACCCATGACGTTCGAATCACAAAACAGCAACATTACCTTTGCTAACAAGGCTTGACCTCAAAGAAACAAAAAGGATGACAAGAAAAAGGAAGACAACATAACATTGGTGGAGTGAAGCTAAGACAGCAATAAACAGAATCAATAGGTGAACCGTGGAAACCAACCAAAAAATAACAAAATAAAGGAAAACAGAAAAGGTAAAAGGAGTAAAACGCATAATTTCTGCAACGAACAAAAGCAAGGAAGGGCGGACAGTTAGTTTTATACTTTTTTTTATTTAAAACACAAACACACGCGAGGAATAAAACATCCCTTCCATCAACTATGCTGCGAAATCCAAGATAGAACGGATTGTAGCACCTCCCGTTTAATACGGCCCACTACCCTATTAGTCCAAATTGAATGTCACTTTCATGTACAGTAAAGCCATAAGTGAAACACTTCGGCTTGTATTCTATTGCTCTAGCAGACGGTCATGAGCAGCTCGGACCCAAAAACTGCTCCCCTCTTCCCACTTGAACCAAAGGATCCCTCTCTCGGGATTACAGTTGGAATCGTCATTTAAGCCAATCAATGATCAGGAACAGGAGTTGAAAGAGTCTACCACAGTGGCTACAAATCTGGCACAGTATAGCATAGAATCAAGACAATTCCATACCCTTTCCATATCACGCTCACATATAATCATAGGAAAAAAGTTTCCTCCAGTAACCTAAAAGCCGTAGAAGAACTAAACACTTGGAGAGAGGAAAATTTACTTACAAGGAACAGTTACCAGGAGCAGTATGTGAGGGTGATGACGGATCTGAGAGGAGAAGTTGCTTCTAGTCAGAATCCGCCACTCTGCGGCTTCGAATTCTGAAGAAGAAGATCCACCGGCCGCCTGAGCCATCGCCGGCGACAGCGAGACGCTGAGGAAGCAGCAAACCACGAACGCCGCCGCGAGAATCTTCCATAACGATGAAGTGTAAACGTGTCTAAGCTCATGGTTACGATGAAAATGGAGATGAAAGGCAACAGAGGCTTCGGGATTTCTCATCCAGACCAGCAAAAATGGAACTCGACGGCCACTGGGTTCTCTTCCTCCTCCTAATTTCGGATAATATTCTCGTCTCCAAACGGGGAATTAATTTAGGCGACTGCATTATGGGCCTGGGTCGATGATGGAAATGTCTGGGCACCCAACCCGGGCTATCGGCCCAGGCCCATCCAGGCCAGCTAATCCTTGGGCTCGGCGGCATTTATTATTACATTATTAAGCAAAAGCATAACTTTGACTTTCAGAATGATAAGACGACAAAATAAAATAAAATGATTTGTTTCTTTAAACTCTTTCTACATGGAAACCATGGTCAAATTCTCCAATTCAACCCAAAGGGTTTAGTTATTTGTCCATTAAAATGGTATGTAAACTGGATTTAGAAAATTGTGAGACAATCCAGTTTATATCTAATATAAGCGTTAGAATATTGAGAATAATTTTTTTTAGAATGAGGAGATAGGGAATGACACATTTTTTTTGGTACAAGAATATCGAGAATGACGCATTTTTGTTGTATTAGTTATAAGGCTCACGATAAATAGTAAGTAGATAAGTGTGGAGCGAATATTTGTTTAAGATATTAGAAAAATAATATTATTTTATATTTTTTAATTATATTTATTCCTAGAGGTGTGCAATCGGTTATAACCAAACTAAACCCATAAAAAAATACGAGCTGAACTGCATGTAATAATCGAACTGAACCGACCGACTAATCCCAACTAATCGAAACCGAGTTAACCGAACCAATAACCGAAAATCGATTGTGCAAAATCATAAATTGATAAAGAAACAAACTGATTTATAGAATTTGATATAGAAAAATATGAACATCATCAATTGATACAAAAAAATACAAAACCATTTACAATAAAGAATAACTAAAGGAAATACATACAAGAGAATGCAAATCTGTTTGTGCAAACGAAGAAAATATAAACAAAAAAACCCGTAATGCAAATGAATAAATATATCAAGAAACTAACATAATTAAAAGTCAAACAAATTAAAAAATCTTACAAAACCCTAACCTTACCGTCGATACTAACCTCTGTCAACAATTGGTTGTTGCTGGTGCGGGTCGATTATATAAGCACAATGAAATTAATAAACAAGGAAGTGAATGAACGGTGTAGGTTGGGTCAGCTGTCATTCTGGGACTTATGAAGAAGACGAAAGGGATGGTGATCGGCGAAGGGAAATAAGGGGCGGTTGACTACTAAAGTTAAAGGAAAGGCGTTGAGGGCGGAGGCGACGATTACCGATGGCAACAGACACAAAATAAAATAGGATTAGATTGGTCTTTCTTTTGCATCCGTCTTGGTCCAACCTTCAAAGCGAGTGACTATGCCTCAAATGTTGCTGAAGGGGGTTACAAGTAATAAGATATGCACAGTTCGGTTCAGTTTTTCGGTTATTTGTACCAAAATAACCAAATCGAACTGAATAACCAATTTTTAGAGTAAAATGTAACCGATCTAAACCACTCCTTATGAAAAACTCAATCAAACTTGTCGGTTTGGTTCAGTTTATTCGATTTACCCAGACTCCTACTCACCCTTATTTATTGCAATATATATATATATATTTGATCAAAATACATAAACTTGAAAAAAATCAATTAATTTAAATTTATTTCAAAAATATCATGTCAAACATAAATATTTTTAATTAAAAATAAAATATTATTATATTAATATTTTTAAACTATGAATTATTCATAGTACAAATAAATCATGTATTAGTTAGCTAATCTAAAGTTATTATATATACTAGTTCTTGCCCCGTGCGATGCACGAGATATAATATTTAACAAATATATAAATATATATAAAATAATAGTTCAAAATATGAAATGCACATTATAGTAAATTTAATATACTACATGAATTAGTGAAGAAACAATAATTTTATTTCATTGTGATTAAAATAAATTTTAGAAGACTTATTTGTATATAACATTTGTGGTCGAAGTTGTTTGTTCACCCTCTTTATCACATATTAATATCTTCAATCCACTGCGACTTGTAACTTTTGATATTGCGACGTATAGTTGCCCATGACTGAACACAAGTTTATTTAAAAAAAGACCTACATAGGTCAATTGCATGCATTCGTGTCCCCTACACAACATGATAAATGACACATTACATATATTATATATTGGCAAAAACAACAAAAGTACATGGTAAGAACAAAAAATAGCATTTTTCGAACTTACATATTTGTCAGACAATACTAAAATGATGTTGTTAACCTCGTTCTGGTTATGATAACTGTAAACTTCTCATTTCCGGATGACTCATATCTTGAACGCCCAATTTGCCCGAGTATTGTCAACATATCTCAGCATATGCAGTATTTGAGCCATGGCAAATACTGTGTCTCAGTTTTAGTTTGTAGAGAAATCGGTTAAATGAATAATATTTATCTGTTGTATTCCTAAATATTTATCTGTTGTATTCAGATGCCATTTAGGGAGCAAATAATTTTTTTTGTTCAACAATCAGGTTCCAAAGACGTTCCACTCGTTTGGAGGGGTAATTTTATATGCTGCTTAATGTGTAAGATATGTTTTTTTATTTCTTAATTCCTAAATATTTATCTATTGTATTTAATAAATTGAATAACTTATTTTTTTATGCATTAGAACTGTTATATTCAATAAATTGAATAATTCATTTTTTGGTGCATTGAAACTTGTTGTATTTAATAAGTTTAATACATTATTATTGAATACTTTATTTTTTGGTGCATTGGAATTTGCACCAAAAAATATTTATCTGCTGTATTCCTAAATATTTATCTATTGTATTCAATAAATTGAATAATTTATTTTTTGATACATTAAAACTGTTGTATTTAATAAATTAAATAAATCATAATTGAATAATTTATTTTTTGGTGCCTTTATTCAATAAATTGAATGTAAGATATTGAATTAACATTGAAATCATCATCAATCATATTTATTTGTTGTTTAATGTGTAAGATATATATTTTTATTTTTTATTCCTAAATATTTATATGCTGTATTTAGATGCCAGAAGGAGCTTGAAAATTTGTTTTTTTGACAAACAGGTTCCAAAGACAGTCCACTCGTTTGGAAGAGTAATTTTATCTGTTGTTTAATGTGTAAGATATATTTTTTTATTTTTTAATTACTAAATATTTATTTGTTATATTCAATAAATTGAATAATTTATTTTTTGATGCATTGAAACTGCTATATTCAATAAATTGAGTAATTCATTTTTTATGCATTGAAACTTGTTGTATTTAATAAATTGAATAAATTATTATTGAATAATTTATTTTTTGGTGCATTAGACCTACACCAAAAAATATTTATCTATTAGATTTCTAAATATTTATCTGTTGTATTCAATTTATTGAATAATTTAATTTTTGATGTATTGAAATTGTTGTATTTAATAAATTGAATAAATCATAATTAAATATTTATGTATTTTATTTAATCACTATATACTGTATTCAAATGCCATAAGGAGCTTGAATTTTTTTTTGTTTGACAAACAGGGTCCAAAGACGTTCCACTCATTTGTAGGGATAATTTTATCTGCTGTTTAATGTGTAAGATATATTTTTTTTATTTTATATTTTTTAAATATTTATCTGTTGTATTTAATAAATTGAATAATTTATTTTTTGATGCATTGGAACTGCTATATTCAATAGATTGAATAATTTATTTTTTTGATGCATTAAAACTTGTTGTATTTAATAAGTTTAATATATTATTATTGAATACTTTATTTTTGGTGCATTAGAATCTGAACAAAAAAATATTTATCTGTTGTATTCCTAAATATTTATCTGGTGTATTCAATAAATTGAATAATTTATTTTTTTATGTATTAAAATTGTTGTATTCAATAAATTAAATAAATCATTATTGAATAATTTATTTTTTGGTGCCTGTATTCAATAAATTGAATGTAAAATATTAATTAACACTGAAATCATCATCAATCATATTTATTTGCTGTTTAATGTGTAAGATATATTTTTTTATTTTTTAACTCCTAAATATTTGTATGCTGTATTTAGATGCCAGAAGGAGCTTGAAAATTTTTTTGTTTGACAAATAGGTTCCAAAGACAGTCCACTCGTTTGGAGGGATAATTTTATTTGTTGTTTAATGTATAATGTATATTTTTTTTATTTTTGAATTGCTAAATATTTATTTAATGTATTCAATAAATTGAATAATTTATTTTTTGATGCATTAGAACTGCTATATTCAATAAATTGAGTAATTCATTTTTTGATACATTGAAACTTGTTGTATTTAATAAGTTGAATAAATTATTATTGAATAATTTATTTTTTGGTGCATTGGAACCTGTACCAAAAAATATTTATCTGTTGGATTTCTAAATATTTATATGTTATATTCAATAAATTGAATAATTTATTTTTTGATGTATTGAAATTGTTGTATTTAATAAATTGAATAAATAATAATTAAATAATTATATATTTTATTTAATCACTATATGCTGTATTCAAATGCCATAAGAAGCTTGAAATTTTTTTTGTTTGACAAATAGTGTTCCACTCGTTTGGAGGGATAATTTTATCTGTTGTTTAATGTGTAAGATATATTTTTTTATTTCTTAATTCTTAAATATTTATCTATTGTATTTAATAAATTGAATAACTTATTTTTTGATGTATTGGAACTGTTATATTCAATAAATTGAATAATTTATTTTTTAGTGCATTGAAACTTGTTGTATTTAATAAGTTTAAATAAATTATTTTTTGATGAATCGGAATTTTTATATTCAATAAATTGAATAATTCAATTTTTAGTGCATTGAAACTTGTTGTATTTAATAAGTTGAATAAAATATTATTGAATAATTTATTTTTTGGTGAATTGAAACTTGTTATATTTAATAAATTAAATAATTAATTTTTTGGTTTAGTGCATTGAAACTTGTTGTATTTAATAAATTAAATAAAATATTATTGATTAATTTATTTTTTAGTACATTGAAACCTGCTATATTCAATAAACCTGCTACATTGAAACTTGTTGAATAATTAATATAAACAGATTAATAGCTTGAGAAAAAAATAAATAAATCAGCACAGTTTAGGCGGGAAATTGGGCAAGTCAACTCTTAGCAGTGACTATCCTACTTTTATATATATAAAGATATAAAGATATATACATTTTTAGAATGTAATGAGAATGAATATATATTTATTTTTAAGGATAAAGATGATATAAAAATGGGAAAATAATTTTTAAATTTGCATGTAATTATTTTTAAAATAATTATTGGTAGCTAGATAAAAATTGAAAAATAAATTTTTGGTAATTTAAAAAAAATTAAAGTATTTTTAAGCCTAAAAGAATATGAATTCTGGTTTAAACATGTTTAATTGAAAAGTCAAATTTTTTCCATTAATTATCCAGCATAAAAATATATTACATACTTTGTACAATAAAACTAATAATTCAAGCCTACTCAACGTAATAATGATATTTTTAGTTTTACAAAGTAGTTCGAAACTTTAAGTCGATAAGTGTATTACATAATGTTGTTGCTCAAATGCAATAATAAATTTTTTATAATAAAGAGTGTCTCAATTAGAGTTTACGAGTAACCTACAATGAATAAATTGGTTAGAAGCGCAAGTAACATTTTGAGCGGGCCCTATGATGTTTGAGTTAGTCTCTAATGAGAGTGTATAATTCAAAAATAATATAATTATAATACAAGTATACATGTAAGTGTATATTTAGTAAAATATGAGTCTCATATTTATAAAAGGATAAGAGATTAATTGGAGGCATCTCAAGCTCTTTCTTAAATTCAAAATCAAGTATCTCAAATGTATGATTGTTTTGTCCTTCACAATCTCGTAGGAGTGGTGTTTGGAGATCAAATATTTCATAATTTATAGTATTTCACAATGGTCTTTCACGTGATTATGATAGAAGCATTCGAATTTTAGCAATCCATAAAAGTCTCCCAAATAGTAATGGTTGAGTGACGCATGAATTCTCGATAAGGTATTTCGAATGTCTCAAGAGAAGTTATCGCGTAAGGTCACTTAATTATCTTTTGGTCTTAGTCATTCGATTTTAATCACTCAACTAATGTTTTTCGTATCTATTAATTTTCTAATGGCATCACGCACCAATGACATATTTTAATGAATTTCTTTATTTGATATATTTTTCAATCTCTATCTTCAGACTTTATCCCATTTTATTGAATATAACACGTAAAACATTAATTTTAATTATATTTGTAATTATCTAGCCATCAATACTATTATATTATATACGCAATCATCATTAAATCTTTGTAGATGGTTTTTTATTTTAAATATTATATATATTATTAAAAAATTAAAAATTAACTACATTAATAAAATATAAATTATTGACTCTTAAATAATAATCAACTTTAAAAATAAATTTACCACTATAGTAAAGTTCGCTCTTTAAAATTTGATTTAAAATTTGCAAATTTAAATAGCTATTGTCACAAGTCACTTAATTAAACTTAAAAATAAGTTTAACAAATAATTATTGTAGTAAGGTACAAAAATTTATAATTATTTTATTTAAATTTGTCCTTATTTGATTTTGAAAGAGTTGGGGGTATAGCATTTCCCTTGTATAAACCCCTGTTTCTTCATGGACCTCTCTCTATCTTCAAAATGGGCGTTAAGCAGCACCAGCCACCAGGGGAGGCTCAGGGAAGAAGACGACTCCTCGGACATGTCTATATGAGATGTAGCCCATTTCTCTCGCTTTGACGTTAACAGCGGAAACGCAATCGAAAACGTTCTCTCTCTCTCTCTCTCTCTGGTTTATCTTCTTTCTTCTTCATCTCTGAGTCATGTACTACTTCACCATCGCTTCCACCGCATCTTCCAGCTCTGTTATCCCCCTACTCTCTCAATCTCCTCCAAACCCCATCTTCAGTTTCGCTTCATTCTCCTATCAAAACCCTCGACGTCGCCATCAAATTCGGAGAGTTTCAGTCAAATCCTCGCTTAAACCTCCCAAGCCGAGTTTATCCACCCAAAAACAGCAAAATCAACTGCTCAATTATGGTGATGACGATAAAGCTAGTTTACTCAAATGTATTGCCAGGCCAATTGCGGTCACATTGTTCTTTATCGCAATTGGGTTTTGTCCCGCGCTCCGCGGATTCCACCCCCCGGCCCTTGCCGCGGTTGCCGCTGAAGTGAAGAAGGGGACGGGTAAAGAGAAAGATGTGGTGCTGAAGCAGAAGGACCACGAGTACTCGGATTTGACGCGGAGGTTGTTGCAGATGGTGTCGGAGTTGACTAGGAGCATTGAAGAGGCTAGAGCTGGGAACGGGGATTTGAAGGCCGTTGAGGCGGCACTGAAGAAGGTGAAGTTGAAGAAGAAGGAGTTGCAGGGGGAGATAATGAGTGGATTACACGTGGAGTCGAAGGAACTGAAGGGTGAGAGAGATAAGTTGGTTAAGGAGGCCGGGAATGTACTCAAAGCGGTGACGAGGGCGAAGAGGGAGCAAGAGGGTTTACTGAGGAAAGGCGGCAGAGGCAAAGAGGAGAAGGAAATGATAGTCAGGTTGGAGGAGGAAATCAGCAGTGGTGAAGAGAAGTACAACGGGATCTGGGAGAAGATTGAGGAGATCGATGATCGGATTTTGAGGAGAGAGACTATGGCTCTGAGCATTGGGGTCAGGGAGATTATGTTTATCGAGAGGGAAAGTCAGGCATTGGTAGAGAAATTTAGAAGGGAGATCAGACTGCAAAGCAATTTAAGGTAAATAAATTTGCTGTTTGGGATTGTTCTAGTAATTTGCGTTGCTGTATCGGTAGAAAAATTGCATGCCACATAATCTTTTTTCCTTATGTGACTACTGCACCCAAAGTTTTTTATCTATGTAATTGGGTGGTTTTGTGGCTTTCGTGAAACTTATTGGAACTGTACCATGTACTGCACAACTTTGCACCCAGCTGAGCTTCGTAAGATGGTTATCACGTCCCGACTTAGAAATTTCTGAATAGAACTCTAAAGGCTTCCAAGGTATTCTAGATTTTTTAAGAAATCTGTAGGTATTATAGAGAATCTAGAAGATCATATAATTCTTGAGATTACCAAGGCTCTCTCAAAGGTTATCAATAAGTATAAAGACACTTTTAGACTTTTTTAGGAGGTTGTGCAAAAATCTTAGATGCTGTATTTGTACTTATGCAATTGGTTCAATTACTAGTAATACTTTTATTTCCTCAGCTGACCATAAATAGGAAAGGATGGTATTTATAAAAGGCGATCAAGCTAGTGTAGCTTTTTTTATTACAGTTCAAAGAGACTAAAGCCCTTCTCAAAACAATCTCGACTGCTCCCTTTGCTATCATTTTCAGTATCTTCCTAGTCTAACATTAGGTTTTGAGGGAATAAGACTGAACTTTGGCCATCACAAGTAAGGGAAGCAAAAAGGTTAAGTTCCATACAGGTTATTGGAGATTAAGTTCAGGAGGTTTCATCTCTGTTTGCAAAATGAGTTTTTAGGGTCTTTAGTTTCATGGTAATCTTACTCCTATAAGAGCATCAGTTGAAGTCTTGTCAATGTAAACTTAAGAGTTGGTTGGGTTTTCCTAAGATTGTTGCTAACAAGTTTGTTGGCTCAGCATTAAAGTTACCGCTTGTGTTTACTGAAGACGACAACAGGCTCAAAAGTGCAAAAGTAAAAAGACGAACTGTGTATGATGAACATACGCTAATGTATTCTTTTGCATAATTATATTTGGAAGATATTGATATTGAAGTTTCCTTTGGCGGGCAGGTGGGAGGGTTGGGGATTGTGGAAGTGGCAATATAACATGATAAGCTACAAATTGGAATGTACTGAGCTGCTGGTTAACATGCTTTTACCTAAAAAGTAGGCATACGTGATATCTTTAATTTTCTCACATTTTTTTTTTAATTCTTACTCAAAAACCATTTTATTCATGGATTCCTGACATACTTTCTACAACATCACTTCTATGGAATTTTTATTTTTATTTTTCATGAATGTTCATGGACAAATACATCAGTGATCACTCTACCACCTGAGACTCTACTCTGATGCAGTTAAATGCCAATGCAAATTCACTTTTTAAATACAGACGCTGCCAATGCTTAAACTCTAATGAGTTTACCGTATTATCTTCTAGGTTCTGATTCTGTGGTTGGTTATTCTTGCTGTGTAAGCTTTCATTGACGATAAATGTGTTGAAGTGCTGTTGTTCCCACTACATTTTTGGATGTTTACTGTACTTTGTATTTTTGTTTTTTAACCTTCTATGAACTGGCACTTGCAATCACGAGTCACATGTTTAGTAGTTTTTATGCTTTATACCCAGATTGTTAAATCTGTTTCATATGGAAGTTGTATTGTTAAAGATTTTTGGTAAAGTACATTCTTTATATTTGAGATTTCATCTTGGCTTCATTGTTGTCTGTTGCAGCATGCCAAAAAGTCCCCTAAGCAAGCTCTCTAGATCTGACATTCAGAAAGAACTGCAAGTTGCTACAAGACAATTCTGGGAGCAGATTATTCTGCCTAGTGTTTTGGAAGCTGAAGATATTGCATATCCATATCACCAAGATTCAGTGGAATTGGCCCAACGTATAAAAGAAGTGCTTAAAGATTCAAGAAATCTGCAAAGCAACCTGGAGTCTGGTATAAGAAAGAAGATGAAGAGGTTTGGTGATGAAAAGCGTTTGCTTGTAAACACACCTGTAGATGAGGTTGTAAAGGGTTTTCCGGAGGTTGAACTGAAGTGGATGTTTGGGAGTAAGGAGGTTGTTGTTCCTAAGGCTATTCGCCTCCATTTGTTTCATGGCTGGAAGAAGTGGCGTGAAGAAGCTAAGGCAGAACTGAAACGAAATTTGTTAGAAAATGAGGGGCTTGGTAAAAAGTATGTGGCACAAAGACAGGTATGTTTTCCCCTACCTATACTTGCTCCATTTTGTGACTTTTGTCACCTTTGGTTGTAATTTCTTAGGATGTAAAGTTGACCTTATTATTGGTGCTTTAGATTAATAATCTCTATAGTTTAAGTTTATTTATTGATTCTATGGTCTTATAACTTATAAGTAGCACTTAGTTCACCCCTTCATATCATATTACCATCTTTCAAGTTTTAATCTGAGAATTCCATTCAATTCACTGAAAGGTTTGTTTAAACAGGCAGGACATCCTGCAAATTTACTACTGGAAGATACTTTCTTGAACAGGGAGGAGCATGGCCAATCTTGCCACCCAAAATGGCTTGCAGAGAATAAAGTTTTGAGAAAATCATCTTATAATTTTAAGTACAACTCATTCTTTGTTGTTACAAGCAGGTTTCTTTCCTGTATAAATGTTTTTATTAAATTTCTTTTTAATCCTACTATTGTTTACAATCTAGGTTTCTTGTGAAATCTACTTCAAAACTATCAAGTAGAACTCTTTGACTCCAATCTTTTAGTATTCATAATCTTTCATCAAATTTTATTCTTAAATAAAAATATTTCACTAAGTTCCTTCCATTCTTTTAAATCTTGTACATTTGTCTATAAATTATGCCATAATTATTCTTATCTTTGTAACTTTTATTTAGGTGGAATCTTATTCACATTTAAAAATATAGGCATTTGTGGTTCACATTTAAAATTATGAGGGTGAGCCTTAGTAGCAATGTTAAGTTTGCTTCTTTATGATTGGAAGATTATGAGTTCGAGTTGTGGAAACAATCTAAACATATTGGTAAGAATGTGTATAGAAACAACTGTCCCTCAACCGTCACAAAGCGAGAGCCTCATGCCCGGGATGCCCTTTTTTTGGTTCATACAGTTCAATTAACATATGTTGAATTTTTTAATGATGTAATTGTAACCTTTATGTATAAAAATATATATACCTGTTAAATTGTTTAATTAGTAAGCTCATATAAATGTTTATACTATGTCAGTTTCTGTTCTCAAATGTTTTTACACATTCCTAATTACTATATCATTACCCTTGTGCCTTTGAAATGTTTATGAAACATTTTGTTTTTGTGCTAAGCCAGAACAACACATTGAAATGATATTTTGATCATTGTTCCTTGCAGGAACGGATTCTTTTGGACCGAGATAGAGTGGCATCAAAGACTTGGTATAATGAAGAAAGAAATAGGTGGGAAATGGATCCAATAGCTGTTCCATATGCTGTATCCAGGAAACTTGTTGAGAATGCCCGCATCAGGCATGATTGGGCTGCCATGTATATTGCACTAAAGGGAGATGACAAGGAATATTTTGTTGATATCAAGGTCACTGTACTGAAATGCAAGGTTTCTGTTATGTTCTTGTGTAAATCTGTAGTTCTGCATTCTAACTTTGCCATTATTTGACCAGGAATTTGACATTTTATTTGAAGACTTTGGAGGGTTTGATGGGTTGTATTTGAGAATGCTTGCCTCTGGTACTCCAACTTCTGTTCAGTTTATGTGGATCCCTTTTTCGGACTTGGATTTACGTCAGCAGTCTCTCTTGATAATGAATTTTTGTCAACAATGTTTGGATGACGTATGGAGTAATAGAATTGTATCATATGTAAGAGAGTGGGTTCTAGAGAAAATCAGGAATATAAATGATGACTTAATGACGATGATTGTTTTTCCCCTCGTGGAGTTTATTATCCCTTTCCCGGTAATTACTTGATAAGCTCATAGCTTGGCTTGGTGCTTTGAACATTTAGTCTATAGTAAATGATGTTATGGTTTTTTGTTCATAGTCTTGATGCTTTCTTTTTGCTCTTGTCTTGTGACAGGTAAGGATGCAGTTGGGAATGGCTTGGCCTGAGTTTACAGATCAGACTGTGGCCTCGACATGGTACTTGAAATGGCAGTCTGAGGCAGAAATGAGATTTAAATCCAGGAAAAAAGATAATTTTCGGTGGTTTCTGTGGTTTTTCATTAGAAGCGTTATATATGGATACTTGTTGTTTAATTTATTCCGTTTTATGAAGAGAAAAGTTCCGAGGCTTCTTGGTTACGGGCCTATACGTAGATATCCAAACTTGAGGAAGCTGCGAAGAGTGGTATACTTGCATCTTTGTTATGGCAAATTCTGTGATCAACAATTTTATTCAATGATCATTATCAAAATCAATCTGTTTCTGGGCAAAAGGAACATTGGATTACCTATACCATTTCCATTGTTATCTTTATAATCAGATGGAGAGTTTTATTACAACTAATATTAATCACCAATTCTTAGACTAACTCGTGTTGAAACTGCCAAGTGGTTATGGAGTCTGAGAAAGTATTAGTCCATTGTGAAGTTTTGGCTTAGGAAAATTTAAAATGGATACGGTGGAAGCTCATAATCTTAACTTTTTATTTCTCTGGTGCCTAAAAAAACTCATAATATCCTGGTTTGGGATTTTTGATTGATCAGTTTAGTCATGAGTAATGTATATAATCTTGGGTAAAGTTTTGGCTGATAGGTTGAGTAAAGTTTTGGGAGAAGCTGTTAGACAGTGTGTTTGTTGAAAGGAGGAAGATACTTAATGCCAATTTGGTAGAAAATGAAGTGTGGAGGATGCTAGAAGAGGGTGTAAGAAGGTATGTTCTCAAGGTTGACTTTGAGAAAACTTATGACAAGGTTAGTTAGGCTTTTTGAATAAATTTCTTGAGAGGAAAGGTTCTGAGGGAAAGGTGGTCTCATGAATCCATTAGTCAACTTGAGCTAGCACTTTTGGGTAAGGACCTATGGCTGTGGTGTTACATTTCCCAACTTGGAAGTTTCATGCTAGTTAGGCCTTTTGTCATTGTGCATTTAGAAAATATTCATCATTGCTTAGTTCTTAAACTATATAGGAAAATCTTAACCATTTCAGTTTTCCAAGATTGTCAGAAACTGGACTTTTCATGTAGAATTGTATCTTGGTTTAATTTCCTGCCGTGAATGCGGGTGTTACTTGTTGCCTTCGCATTCTACTTCTTAGTCCAGCTTACTTGCTAGTAACTGAACTATTCTTTTTGGATTTGGAAAAGAAGGTTCTAGGTTATAGGAGCCAGCATTCATTATCTTTCATGTCATCAGCATACAAGTGCTACCTCACAGATAAAGTTGTTTTTTGCCACATTGCCATATGACACTTCTCTTATTTGGAGTTTTGCATGTGCAGCCATTTCATTCATCTTTGTTGTGTTGAAATTTTTGTGGAGAGCTAATGGCTCCATTTAAGATTTTGTGTACATAAATATTTGTGTTAACTTGCAGAAAGCTTATTTTAAGTATAGAGTGAAGAGAATAAAGCGCAAGAGAAAGGCTGGTGTTGATCCAATCAGCACTGCTTTTGACCAAATGAAGGTTCATACCTGAAGTTAAAGTTTCAATATCATATTGATCTCAAAAAGTTTCGATGAAACTATTCTCAAGATCTGTGGATTTTTATATTTGCAGAGGGTGAAGAATCCACCTATACGGTTGAAAGATTTTGCAAGTGTTGAATCTATGAGAGAAGAAATTAATGAAGTTGTTGCATTTCTTCAAAATCCTAGTGCATTTAAAGATATGGGAGCTCGTGCACCTCGGGTATGTTCTTGGAAAATATACCACACAGATCTGGCTTTGATGTTTAATTTGCAGAGGTCTTTCATATGTCAGAGAATGCTATCATAAACCCCAAAGCAATCCTAAATATTTCTGCATGGATTAGGTTGGTCTTTTTGATATGCCTTAATCAACAATCATCAATTGGAAAAATTCTGGTTGTAAACATTTATATGCTACTTTTTGTATTACACTTGAACCCTTACTCAGCACTGGTTTAGCATATAGTTTGATTATACACTTTCTATTGTTTTGTTTATCAATAGGCTTTTGTGTATCTTTAGCCATATTGTTCTGGTGATTTTCACCATATTGCAGGGAGTCCTTATTGTCGGGGAGAGGGGGACTGGGAAGACATCCCTTGCACTAGCTATTGCTGCAGAAGCTAGGGTTCCTGTTGTTGAAGTTAAAGCCCAACAGCTTGAAGCTGGGTTATGGGTTGGCCAAAGTGCATCAAATGTTAGGGAACTGTTTCAAACAGCAAGAGATCTGGTATTTCACATCAAGCCTACTTGTTGATTTCAATCTTTGCGTGGTTCCTATCAGTAGGCAAGAAACAAATCAACTCTATGGTCAAATAGAAATATATTTTCAAATTAGAAAATCTGTATCATTGCCTATGTTCACCACATTTTTTATTAGTGAAATTGACAGAAATTCCTCTCAGTAGGAAGAAATAAACCAACTCTATTGGGTCAAATTGAAATGTCTTTTCAAATTAGAAATTAGCAGTTCCTACACACGCAACATCACAGCGTTATTTATTTGCTTATTTTCTGGTAAACATGTAAAAGTATTTCAGTTAGTTTCTGTAGAATTATAGAATCCTAGTTGAACCTGGGCACTTGATGTCATGAGTAAATTCCAGATTTCAGCACCAAATAATTGAGAGTTTGATGTTGATTGTTGTCCTGAGTAAACTCCATATATGTCTTTCAGCTATGGGTCTTTGCAAACCTTTTTCTGCTGCTATTGTGGCTAATTACAAGGATAAAAGAAATTGACATGTGATGTCTGAAGCTTAAATCTCACTTAATTCCCTAAAAGTAAATTTATCTGAATACACATATCTTGCCGAAATCTCAAGCGGTTTGTTGGTACTTTGTTGCCAGGATTAGTATCTCAGTGGTAAAAGTCTTGGGGTTTGACAACCCATAAATGGATGATCTCGTTGTGTCCTGCCCCTCTGTCTTGTTGGACTTTCTTGGGATAAATGTCCATTATAATGGATTTGTCAGTAAATTAGTGAATGATCACCTCAAAAGGAAAAGCTTATATTATGCATTTCTCCTTTTCTTATTTGGGACTTGATTGAAACCTGCATCGTTTTTATTTAGAACGATGATGCATTTGAAATTTCAGATTTTTGGAGTGAATTTGATTGATGTGTCTTAATGTTTTCAGAGTTTGGGAATCCAATTTTGCTAGTTGAGATCCTAGTTCAACAATGTGTATTTGGTGGGTTGGTAGTATTGAAGTATATCACCTGTTTCTCAATATATAAATATCATCTGTTTCTGAACCCATCAAGTGAAAAAGAAAACTGTTCCTTTGATAGCTAATTTCCCTAATGAAGCTCTTGCTCTCTTTTGGCCTTTGAGTTCCAATTGCATTAGTTAACTCTTGAGACTATACAAGTTTTTGCATTTTTTTTATTCATCCATGAATTCTGGAAGATTTTACTTGTAGATGAGGTAGTTTCATCAATTTCTCAGATTTATTATCCTTGCAATTAACAATAATTTTTGTACACATTTACTTTTTTCTTTTGTTGAGTTACATGATAATATTTCCAGGCACCTGTAATCATATTTGTAGAAGATTTTGACCTCTTTGCTGGGGTTCGTGGGAAGTTTATTCACACAAAAAAGCAGGACCATGAGGCTTTTATTAATCAACTTCTTGTGGAACTTGATGGGTAAACTCCAACTTCCTTTTCTGGTCACTGTAATAAGAATTATCAAGAGAAAATGCATCGCATGTCCTTGATGATGTAAGATTCTTCATATGTAATTTTTAAATACTTTTCTGATATGATCAATTTTGGAATTTGTGCCATGACATTCTTTGTTCTTGTTTGTATTTGTGCTGAAATTATTATGCTGAACTAAATTGCACCTATGGGATCTCTCTTCAAGGTAATGGTCAAGGTAGCTTGGCAGTTGCATGTGCTCATAGTGACATACACAGTTCTTTGGAAGTTGGTCCTATTGTTTGCATTGAAATTATATAGCCCTAAAGTACTTTCCAGAAAAAGAAAAAACCAAAAAACCTCAAATTGCTTGATTCTTATAATTGCATCTCATGGAACCATCCTAGTTTAGACATCACAAAAGCATTTTAAAGTCTATTTATGAGCCATACTCTCTATTATCTTAAATTTCATTATACGTCAAACCCTCAGTCCTCGACCAAAGAAGAATCAAAATATTCATCAATTCCTCATCCAAGTTGCTAAGCTAGTCATGGGAGAACCACGGAGTCTGTTTAATGTGATAATTCTCATGTAGTTAATGCAGTCTGGTTTATTGACAGACATAACTATGGCTGTGTCATGGCCATGGATCAGCATTTTGTTTCATTGTGGTGTTTCATTGAGCTGAGGAAGAAGCTGTCTAGAAACAAGAAGGAAATACCATAATTATAAATCTTTGAAAAAAAAAAAACTTAAACCTATACACATGTTTATCAATTTTATGTTCAAAGCAACTGAGCTTTTTTCTACTCCTTGGGTTTGGTTAAATACCAGATTCTGTTTTCCGTTCTGCATTGTCAAAGGCTATATATATTTTTTATACCATAGAATATACCATAGAATCATGTTTCTCTATATCATCTCTAGTTACTTTGTGAATCTTTCATCCTTTGATGTCATTCTCATGGATGGTCACCCTTCCTCAATGGGGCATTTATTGTCTTCTCACAAGCCTAACTGTCTTAATCATATTTCCCTTATTTTATCTTCAATAAGTGCTGCCTTTATCATATCATTATTTTGATTGTTCCTTCATATCCCTCCTATTTTCAAGTTAGTGCCCATTAAGAATTACATAACTTCAATGAACAATCTTACCAAGAACAAGTATATGTGATTTTGAATATGAAGATAATGTAGTTTTACAAAATTGTAAAAATTAAAAAAAATTAATGATTCTTAGCCAAAAATAAATGATGATATTAATAACTGAAAATGTCAAAAGATTTGCAATGTGTGGGAGGTCCTCTACAAAAACAAGGCTGATTTTTATTTTCAACATGATTGAGCTTCAATAGAGGGACATGAATGTAAGACTCTCATAACAAAAAGATAAGGGTTACTTGGAGAAGAGGTTTTGGTATTGAAGATAAAGTGTAAATGCAAGGTTCTAATAATAGTCTGGCAAAACGAAAAATGGAAAAAAAGAAAGTGGCAGTGAATCTTATGCAGAGGTACTTACAGTAACAATGAAAAACATTTATGTAATTACACACACGTAATTATTTTTTCCTGTCTTTTCTCTTCTCCTTCTACTTCTCATATTCGCAAAGAGAGTGATTGTTGTTTAATATTCCTAAAGGTTTCAGACAACTCAATTTGGGTATCTTTGTTAGTGTATCAATGATTTTAGTATCTGTAGGACCATTAGAACATTGTTCTTCATTATTGTTTCATTTTGGTTTCCTAGAATTCTACCATTTTGATGGAAACGGAACGAAACTCTTTTCCTTGGTCATGCTGTTATGCTGAAATGGATAGTGCATTCTACTATGAAATTTGATATCCCTGTGCAGGTTTGAGAAACAAGAAGGGGTGGTTTTAATGGCTACTACTCGAAACCTCAGGCAAATTGATGAGGCCTTACAACGTCCTGGTCGGATGGATAGAGTATTTCATCTCCAAAGGCCAACTCAAATAGAAAGGGAGAAGATACTGAGAATTGCTGCAAAAGAAACTATGGATGAGGAACTCGTTGATTTTGTAGATTGGAGAAAGGTAATTATGATAATACAGTATTTTTGGTTATTTATTTATCTATAGAAGTGTTGTTTCGATAATTTATTGGTTTGCTGGAAATTACTTAACTTACTATGATGAAAATTTGGCTTAATCACTGATGCCCGTATCTTGCGCACATTTTGAATTTCATATTAGCACATTCAGTTGATTTTGACTATAATTGCAGTACTCTTGGACAATATAGTGAATGCCATATATTGTGTTGTGTGGCATTTTTCTGCTGTTATAGATTACCTATTCTCTTTCATGATAATACTTTCCTTTTTCAGGTTGCTGAAAAAACTGCCCTTCTACGACCGATAGAGCTCAAGCTTGTCCCTATGGCCTTGGAAGCCAGTGCCTTTAGAAGCAAATTTCTTGACACAGATGAGCTTATGAGCTACGTTAGCTGGTTTGCGGTAAGAAATAAATGTTCAATCAAATGATTCTCAAATTGATTTTCTCTTCTATGAATTAGCTAATTATGGTCCCTTTATTGCCTTTTTTGTGGTGTCTGTTTTTCTTCTCTCAACTTTGTAGGTGATGTTTAATACTAGCAAGTTTATGAAGATGACAAACATGGTGCATAATAATGTTGATTGGTAAAGAAAAGGATTTTGTAAGTCAATAAATAAAAGGAATAAGAAACCCAGATTATTTACCAAATTTCTGATCTTAGTGCTATAGAAAATGTATTTATTGGAATTGCAATTCTCCAATCGTTGTAGTACACATTTGTGGCCTGTGCAACCTGATCTTGTTTTACAAATGGTCTAATTGCTTTAAATTGTTTTACATTCTGTATTTTTCATTTTCTGTTTTTACTTTTTCCTCTTTGTTTATCTTATAAAGAAATGATCTATCAAAATTAATCCAATGCCTACTTTTTCCTCTTTGTTTTTCAGTGTGGTTTTTCTGTTATTTAATATGCCATCTTTATCTACTTCATTGTTGATGGTAATCTGATGTTTTCTTTTTGTGACTAGTATTGACAGTTTAGTTAAAGTAGCCCCTTAAGAGAGAGAGAGAGAGAGAGGGGGGGGGGGGGGGGGGGTTGGGTTGGAATCCTGTATTGAAGGAAAAGTATGAACATTTATATTTGAAGATAGTTTATCAAGAAAATGAAAGGAGACCCGCCTGTTAACAACATAAGGGAAACTAAAATGCTTCCACTGATACAAAAAATATGGTGCTCTATGCCCTCAATAGCCCTACTGTTCTTCTCTTACGATCCCCATAGCAGAAAATAACAGGTGACGCGCCAGTGGCATTTCTAATTCCTATGAAGTCCCTTAGTTTCCATTCTTACAGAATCTTTATTCTCGACACTGGCAATATCAATTGTATGCAAAAGGTTCACCCATAAAAAGAGAAAAAAAAAATTTGAGTCCTCCCTTCAATCCTGTCCACCTCCTTAAGTGGCGGGTAAACTTTCTCCCAACTTACCCCTGGCCCCTCCTGGAAAAAAAGAAAAGAAAAGAAAATTGAAGTCTTTCTGCAGTTTTCTCCCAAACAATTTGTTACCAATGCTAAAATCATAAATAGAAGGCATCATGGTGCTTTTTATTCGGGTAATCCTCCACTCTTAACAAGTATTGCCTTTTCCACTGTTAGCTTTATGGTGTTCTACATGCTTAGTCTTGTACATAGTTATTAGCTTTATTAAGTTGTACCTTGTAGAGTAGTATCTATACATAACACATGAATAAAATATTACACTTTTTGTCTCTTCTGTAAAACATCCACAAGGCTAATTGATTGTTTTTTCTAAACTTTTCTATGACTCCATTTCAAATGCCTTGGCTTAAAACAATAAACCAATAATAATGGAAATTTATGGTTTCTCTTTAGTGACTTTGAGTCTGTTTCATCTGTTCATATCTAAACTTAAATGAAGTGATAAAATACACAACTGTGTCATTAAACACTTATGCTTGATCTAGGGATCTCTTAGCTGGCCTTGATTTCTATAGCAATGCCATATTTTATTGCCTTTTGTTAGTCAATAATTGTTAGCTTTTGCATAAATTAAATTCACTGTCATATTCATTGTAAGGCTTCCCCTAATTGGTAATGGTATTAACTGAAATGTTTCTTTTGCATAGACTTTCAGTGGCATTATTCCCAAATGGGTGCGGAAAACAAAATTTGTGAAGCTTATGAGCAAAATGCTTGTCAGTCATCTTGGATTGACATTGACAAAAGATGATCTGCAGAACGTGGTTGACTTAATGGAACCATATGGACAGATAAGCAATGGAATAGAACTACTGAATCCTCCTCTTGAAGTAAGTACCAATCTGAGTAGTCGCTTTTATTGGGTTAACCAAATTTTTGTCGTGCATATACTAAAGCATGGCACCTTAATTTCCGGTCAAACTAGTGATACATGTAGAGAATGTGAATAAAATATTGTGTATATTCCAAAATATATAATACAAGAGAATATATATATATATAATTATTTTAAGTTAATTATACTAACACTCTTTACTTATCTTATTTAACCCTCCTCCTCAAAGTGGAGCATATATATTGAGTATGTCCAGTTTGGTACAAATATAATTCACACGAGAACCCCTAAGTGACTTGGTGAGTAAATTAGCCAACTGATCGTTGAAACCCACATATATGTTGTAACTATATCCCCAAAGAGCACATTTTCTTTAACAAAATGTCAATCAATTTCAATGTGCTTGGTTCTCATGAAAAATAGGATTAGAAACAATATGAATTGCAGCCTAATTGTCACAAATTAATTGCATAGACTTGACCTGAGTAACTCCTAACTCTTCAATTAATTGTTTTAGCCACATTAGCTTACATGTTGTTATGGCTATTGCCCTATATTCAGCTTTTACACCAGACTTGGTGATAACAGTTTGTTTCTTACTTTTCCAAGAGACTAGGGGCCTGTTCTCTTTGTTGTTTTCGGACCGTTTTCTGTTTTCAGTTTTTCAAAACATCCAAAACGCATTTACTTGCCCATTTTCAAAAATGCATTTTTCAAAACACAAAAAAATTTTACACACAAAACTCAAAACAACAAAAATGCGTTTTGGCCATTTTCAGCCAAAACACGTTGGTAAACTCACAACACGAAAAACGCCTGCTTCTCCTCTTCTGTATTCTCTTCTCTCTCTCTGTCTCCTGTATTCTCTTTTCTTCCAGAGAACACCATGGACCAACAACTGAGATCATTGCCCTTCTGACCATTGCCGTTCGTCTCCTCCAGCCACCATTACCTAAGATCGGCCCCTTCCGATAGCCGTCGTTCGTCCTCAGCCACTGTTGCCATTCGTCCTCCAGCCACTGCCACCGTTCGTCCTCAACCACTGTTGCTGTTCGTCCTCCAGCCACTATCGCCGTTCGTCCTTTAGCCACTGTTACCATTCGTTCTCCAGCCACCGCCTCATGATGACGGATTGAGACTGTTATCTGGGTTCTTCGTTGTTCCCTTTTTTAACTTTACAAAACAATTAATTAATTAAAAAAAATAAGAGGGAGGGGACAATGGGCATGGCTTTGGTCCACCTGCCCCATCTATCATCAGTACCACCCATTGAAGCTATTATAGTAATTTATTAGATTTGAAAAGTACAATGAATCTCCCAAACTGTTTATTAAGTTCATCATCATCCGTTTACTACTAAGGTGAATTTGAGTTCTTGCTAATTTACAATTAATTAGATAATATTGCAACATTCACTAACTTCAAAATCTATATATTGTTTAATAGTATACTAGCATTAAACTATTTTAATTTAAATAATAATTAAAATTTTTAAATAAAATATCATAAAATAATTTTTCTCAAAATTTTAAAGTAAACGCGTTTTTCAGTTTTCAATTTTGAGAAACAATTTCTCAGAATGACAAAAAGAATGCGTTTTCAGAAATCTCAAAACAGACACTCAAAACACAAAACTCAAAATTGAAACACAAAGAGAACACCGCCTAGGTTTCCACCAACAAATACACAATAACCAGATGTGGATCGCCTGTTACTAGACGATCTTGCCTAATTAGCATCCATATATCCCACAATCTGACTGTGTCCATGATTTTGATACAATACACCTCAACTAGGGGTAGTCTTAATATATCGAAGAATACGAATCATTGCATCCTAGTGACTATCACAAGGTGAATCAAAAAACTAACTTACCACACTCACAATAAATGAAATATTAGGACATGTGACTGTGAGGTAATTAAGCTTCTCAACTAGTCGACGGTAGCACCCAGGGTCAGAAAGAGGCTCCCCTTGTCCCAGTAACAATCTACTATTTGGATCTATAGGGGTATCTGTTGGCTTACATCCAAGCAACCCTGTCTCCTTTAGCATATCCAAGGCATACTTTCTTTGAGAAATATAGATGCCTCGCTTTGACCGAGCTACCTCAATACCCAAAAAATATTTCAAGGGACCCAAATCCTTAGCTTGAAATTGTTGGTGAAGATGTGCCTTCAATTCAGTGAACATCATCATCCCCTGTAAATACTATATCATCGACATATACCACTAGAAGAATGTGGCAGCTAGATTGAGAGCAATAAAAAACAGAATGATCAGCTCCACTATGAGTTAACCCAAACTCAAGAACAGTTGAACTGAATTGACCAAACCAAGCTCGATGAGACTGTTTTAAGCCATATAAGGATTTTTGAAGGCGACACACCAGCCCAAACTCCCCCTGAGTAACAAAGCTAGGAGGTTGCTCCATATACACTTTCTTGTAAATGGCCATGAAGGAAGGCATTCTTGATATCCTGTTGATGAAAAGGCCAGTGAAATATAGCAACAAGGGACAAGAAAAGGCGAAGATCTTAGCAACAGGAGAAAAAGTTTCGCCATAATCAAGGCCAAAAACTTGAGTGTATCCTTTGGCAACAAGGCGAGCCTTAAGGCAATTAATTCGGCTGTTAGGATTAACTTTAACAGTGTAAACCCAACGACAACCAACATAAGACTTACCCTTGGGAAGAGGTACCAAGTCCCAAGTCCCAGTGGACTGTAAGGCAGACATTTCTTCAACCATAGTATCCCACCACTCTAGATGGGAAAGAGCTTTTGGAACAGATTGAGGAAGAGAAACAAAAGATAAAGAAGAAACAAAAGCAGAATATGTAGGGGAGAAAGAATTATAACTAACAAAATGTGAAATGGGATGAAGAGTAGTGCATCGACGAGTAACTTTACAAAGAGCAATAGGTAAGTCAAGATTAGAAACCAAGGGAGACAAACCAGAGGAAGAAGAACCAATTGGCATAGAGGATGAATCAGTGGATAACTCTATTGACCTAGCGATGATTGGCACTGTTGGTGGGGCCAAAGGTCGAGGACGTCGTTGATAGACCTAAAGATCGGGGCGATTAAGGGGAGATGCAAAAGGCGATGGAGAAGGAAAAGAGGAAAGGTCAAGAAAAGGAATAGGCAAAGATAAGCTAGTAGACACGGACTCAAAGAACTCAGACGAAGGGAGAAAATAAGGAGATGACTCAAAAAAGGTAACATTTGCTAAAACAACATAGCGAGCTAATTGAGGAGCATAACAACGATACCCCTTCTAAAGGCGTGAATAACCAAGAAAAACATATTTGACGGAACGAGTGGATAACTTATCACAACCTGGGGCAAGATGGTGAACAAAACAGGTACTCCCAAAGATACGAAGAGGAAAATAATATAAATAAACCCGAGAAAAAAGAACAGAATGAGGAATCTAGTCATTAAGGACAGAGGATGGCATTCGGTTAATTAAGTAACATGCATTTAAGACAACTTCATCCCAATATTGAAGCAGAACATGCATATGAAGAAGAAGCGTGCAGGTGGTCTCAATTAAATAATGATTCTTTCGTTTAGCCACCCGATTTTGTTGTGGGGTTCCAAGACACGAAGTTTGGTGAAGAATCCCATTGGATGCCATATAGGATTTAAATGGTAAGGATAAATATTCAAGGGCATTATCATTATGGAGAACACAAATAGGCATATTAAACTGAGTTTTAATTTCAACACAAAATGTAGTGAAGATAGAAAACAATTTTGAATGAGTTTTCATTAAATATAGCCATGTAGTTTGAGAAAAATCATCAATAAAGGTTACAAAATACCGAAAACCTTGTTTTGAACCGATATGATTGGGACTATTGAAAAAGGAGAACTAACATGTTTATTGACTCTACTCAAGAAAGAACTACGACTATGTTTTCCAAGTCGATAAGACTCACACTCTAAGGAAGAAAGACTAGAGAGACTAGGAACCATCTTCTTGAGATTGGGTAGATATGGGTGCCCTAATCGACAATGGATATGTAGTGGGGAAGTAGTTATCGTGCACGCCACTGATGAAGTAGGGTGAGACAAATAGTAGAGTCCTTGAGACTCAAACCTGTGCCAATCGTTCGTCTGGTCCTCCGATCCTAAACAAGAACAAAATTAGACAAAAATGTTATAGAGCAATTAAGACTACGAGTGAGTTGACTAATAGAAAGTAAATTCGAGGGACACTGTGGTAAATGTAAGTCATATGACAATGGTAAAGTAGGAAAGGGTGATGTTGTGCTGATACCTGCAACTGAGGTGTGAGAGCCATCTACCAATGTAACGGGAGGTAGAGACTTCAAAGTTTGAATATGGGATATAAGAGAATGATTACCAGACATGTGATTGGTGGCCCCAGAGTCGAAGATTCATGGGCCAAGAGAAGATGAGGACTTAGTAAACAAACAATAGGGTTATTGGTGTGAGTAAGGGATATGACAGGTGAAGTGGCCTGTTGTGTTGCTCGGAATTGAAATAACTGAGCATACTCCCTCTTGAAGATAGTCATTGGCGAGGAATCACTGGGTTTGATGGATGCCTGACCCTCTGAAGTGCCAATAAGAATGTTAGCAGTACTAGCTGCTTGAGGTGGACAACTATGTAAGTGATAGCAAGTCTCCCGAATGTGACCAAGACAATTACAATAGGAGCACTGGGGCCGTGGAGGCCCACCATGACGATGATTGCTTGAATTACCTCCACGACTAGGATGAGAATCAATCTAGGTAGTAGTAAGGGCAGAGTGATCTCCAAGTATAGACGTGCCACAATCAGTAGTAATAGAAGATGCTCTAAGTAACCTGCCAAATACCTCTGTCAAAGGAGGTAGAGAGGCATTGCCGAGAATCCGTGTCTTAACTTATTCAAGCTCCAGTTAAAACCCGTGAAGACAGGGAACAATAAATATTTGATCATGCTGAGGTTGTTAAAATTGAGATTTTAAGTGGGATCGAAGAATGGTCCATAAAATCGAATCGTAAACTTGGATCGTAGAATCATAAGATTTTAAAGACAATTAAAAATACCCTTTAATGTATATAAATATATGTTCAAAATGACAAAATTTTATAAAAAAATAATTAATAATGCTTAATAACATGATTATTACAATTTACAACCGTATTTTTTATGAATAAAATACATGTATATAACTATTTCAAAATAACTTCATCTATTGATTTCAAAAATACTAAATAATATGAAATTTCTAAATATTAAGTCCATCATTTGTCATCATTCATCCATAATAAAAATTTCAAATATTAATTTATATATAATGTAAATTTCAAAGTTTACTGAGTTTACTAACCGACTTAATGAGTTTACCATTGAGTTTATAATATTGAATTGTGAGTCAACTCCGATTCTATGAAAATATGAGTTTATAAGTGAGTTGACTCGTTTAAACCTACATGACTCGTAAACTCGTATGAGTTGACTTGCGAGTTTGACAACAACATCACGCTGCTTATGTTGTTTCTTGATATCTGTATCAAAGGGCATTAACTCGTTAAAATCAATAATGGAAGCTTGGAGCTTACCCAAATAGGTGGTTATATTTAAATCATCTTGCCATAGATTGAACAAAGCACCAATCACAACATGAATAAGAGTGATGTCACTTGTATACAGCTCACAAGCCTGAGTCCATAGAGCACTACACTCACGAAGAGGTCGAAATATAGGCATCAAAGTCGGCTCAATAGTTTGCCACAACAGACTTAGTAACAGTGCATTCACCTTTCGCCAAAGAGGTTGATTTCCCTCGGGAATAGTTGAGATGGTCCTTGATAAATGATCCTCAAGGCCATGTTCAAGAAACCAAATTTCGATTGCTAATGACCAAGCAAAATAATTTTATCCATTCAATTTTTCTATGGTAATAACTGTTGTGCCCGAAAAATGGGGAATGGTTACAGTTGTGGACGTGGTGGAGAGGCTTGTAGATGAAGAGTGTGTTGTAGATGAAGACATGATACAGAAAGAATAACCGGTTGTTTTGACTGGCCATACCTGGAGCGGGTCGGATCTAACTAGATCTGGGTTGGTTGAAGCAACGAACAATGGCGGACACAGCGAGGAAGGCCGATGGTCGTTCGGTGAGAGGGTCGTCAATTGATAGTTGTGATGGCAGGCTGATGGTGGCAGTTGGCCAAAGAACAAAGGTGAACGATGGAAGACCCAAACGAAGAGGAAGGCAGCCAGAAGCAGATCTAATCGACTGATCTGAGATGGTTGGCCAAGGGGCAGTCCGTCGGTGGCTTCAATGGCAACGACACAACAACGATCATGGAAGGTTGACGACTATGAAAGCAATGCTCAGTGGAATCACGAGTGAAGACGATGATCGCAATGTTGGCGGAAGACGAACAACTGTGAAAGACTGACGAATGTGCAAGAAGACCGGTAGACACGCAAGGAGACCGGCAATGACGATAGACGAACGACGACGTCTCGGATTAGGGTTAAGGCTCTGATACCATATAAATAAAATAAGAGTAATGCTATTCATCTCCAATAGAGATGAACAATGGTAATGTGGCAGCTCATGTGGAGGGAATTGTTTGCTTGGGGAAGATAAAAGGGCGCCCAATAAGGCAATAACCAAAATTTGAATAGCATTATTCCACACACTTCCCTCCACATGGGCTGCCACATCACCGCACTATTCATATCTATTGGAGATGAATAGTATTACTCATAAAATAATGTGTATATTCCAAAATGTATAATACAAGAGAATATATATATTCAAGTATTTTAAGTTAGTTACACTAATACCCTTTACTTATCTTATTTAATAGAGAAGTATGGTCTAATTTTGAAACTAGTTTCTGACTACTCGTCACATATTGGATATGACACTTAGCATGTGAGATTCATTTCTCACTACTGGTGGATCTCTAAGGCTACTACATCCTATTTAATTCTCCTAAATAATGCAGATCAGTTTATGAGAAATTTATTTATGAAACCTTGTAGGATTTTCTGCCTTTAGGATTACAATACTCTAAACTAGATTTAGTTTGTCTTTAGAACTCATCTGAATTCATAATAGGCTAAGTTTAAACCTTTCTTTCCCTGAACCCTTCGACCCTATAGCCTAGAGAAATGAAAAACAGTCCCTTTATTGTCATAGATCACTGGTTACCTGTCAAAGGGTGACAAGAAACTGGTTACCACTCACAATGCAAGAGTCATCATTGGGAAACTTATATCTAATCTTGTCCTTTCTAATTAGGGTGCTGAGATGGTTCAGCTGGAGAGGACAGCCCTAACCCTTGGAATTATTTGCAGAAGTGGCCCTTAACAGATCTCATATCCTGTTACCTTGATATTAGCTGTTATCAAATTTTATCCAAATGATCCCAGAAAAACCCTCATCCTTTCTATGTGTCACTCAGTGTTGCATGGGTGTGCTTCAAGGTTCTGCTTCTGCATCAGTTTTATAGTTGGTAACTGATTTGTTAGTTCTTAACATGCCACTGTTAAGGGATGTGACAGTTAATATATCACCTTTAGGAATTCCATGTGGTGTGTCCAGGATGTATTTTAATGTAGTGAACACAAATATGGGAGTATCCGCACTTTATAACTTCTGCGTCTTTGTCTACTCAAATGGGTCAAGAAAACCTACTACTATTGCCCTTGTCAGCTTTATGCCACCTACTAATATGCTTTCTGCTAGTGTACTACAATTCTTTCTAGCTGCCTCGTATTATATTGCTGTAAGATTTGGAATTAACAATGTCTTTGTTGATTTGTTAGTGGACAAGGGAGACCAAGTTTCCCCATGCTGTCTGGGCTGCTGGTCGTGGGCTCATTACTCTTCTGCTGCCAAACTTTGATGATGTTGACAATCTGTGGCTTGAGCCTTTTTCTTGGGAGGTAGGGGATTGCATTTACTGTTTTGGATTTATACTTATCCTCTGAGATTGTTTATAAGAAATCACCAGATTTTTGTTTTGTTCTGGATCTATGCTTATGAGACATGTGGATGAAATGGAGGAAACTTGTAGCAAAAGAGAGAGGAAGGCCAGAGAAAACTTCCTAGGAAACTTCTTGACTTGGGATATAATGGATTTACGGATGACATGACTATGGATAGAGATGGTTGGAGGTCTAAATTTCATGTTTTCAATCCCATCTAGTGGGATTAAAGCTTGTGGTGGTTGTACTGTTTAGACAAAGTTATTCTAGGCCTGCTATGCCCATGCTTTCTCTAGTGATCTTCTGGTAGTTTTCTAGTTATTTAACTTGCACATTTGATACTTAGAACAAAGGTGAGTGCCTTAATTTGGTGCTTAGTGTCAGTTCAGCTGAAATAGCTGTTAATCAAATCCAATTTATTCCCATGCAGGGAATTGGGTGTACGAAGATTACTAAGGCTAAAAGTGAAGGTTCCATGAATGGAAATGTTGAATCAAGATCGTACCTGGAGAAGAAACTCGTGTTTTGCTTTGGTTCATATGTTGCAGGTCAACTGCTACTTCCTTTTGGTGAAGAAAATATTCTTTCCTCTTCAGAGTTGAAGCGTGCACAGGAGGTAGTACCATCCTTTTTATTTATGCACCTATGATTTTAAGATACATTGCATTATCTAATGTTTTTACTTCATTTACTGTAGAAACACTTTCTTTGGGGGTTTAAAGTTTTTGTTTATGCTCATTTTGTGTGTGTGTGTGTGTGTGGTGGGGGGGGGGGAGGGGTTAAGTTTGTTTATCCTCCTTTCTACATTTGTTTGGTAGAGTGTTTTAGCCTGTAGATGTGAAGGTATATGGGTTTTTGTTTTTTCTTTTACTCTTATTGCTTTATTTATTTTGTAACAGATAGCTACAAGGATGGTGATCCAATATGGGTGGGGGCCTGATGACAGTCCAACAATTTACCACCATGGCAATGCGGTAATCTCCTTGCTCTCAATTGTGTCACTGTTCTCATGTAGGAAGCATGGATTTCAGTATACCAAAAGAGTATATGCTGTGGTGCTAGGTAGATTTCTCAATAGGTGAAAGAACATATAAAAGTTTGTAACTAAGGATTTGATGCACGGATTAGGATTATGGTCTAAGGGAAAAATATGGGCCTGTACTATCATGACCCATAGTTGGACCAGTATGATTTTGGCATGCTTTAAAGATTTCCATGATTCGAAAGATTTGAGTTATGTTTTGTGCGCGCGCGTGTGTGTGTGTGTGTGTGGGGGGGGGGGGGTGCATTTGATTTGATCTATTGGCTTGATGTGTATTTTTTAAATTGCTAACTGCCAAAAGCTTAAGCTTATACTTATAGAGAGGTGTAATTATATATTTTATAGAATTATATTGCCATTTTTACTGTCAACATGCTCCCTCATATGTGGCTTTTCTTCACTGTATAACTAGACCAAACATGCACAATTTTATAAAATATTGGTAGTGAGGTTTGAACTCACGATCTTTGTCTACTCTTATACTATGTTAAATTTTTAACCACCAACTCTTCTAAAAGCATAAGCTTGTGGAAAGTGTTTAAAGTATATTCTAGATTATTATTTTTACTCTTGGCATTTATATTGTTAATTTGTTGAACAAGTTAATTTTTCATGGGTACAGGTAACAGCTTTGAGCATGGGAAACAATCATGAGTATGAAATAGCAGCTAAAGTTGAAAAGGTTTGTAGGCAGCTAATATCCAGACCCTCCGCTCTCGTGCACACAAGCAGAGTTGTGTGCATTAATTAATTATTCTTTAGCTCTAAGTGATGAAACCCAAACAAATGTGTATGCTGCTGCATGATAGATGTTTGGTATCTTATTGAATGGAAGTCTATTCTGACCTGCATGTTCTGGAAGAGACTTTAGCAATTGAACTCGAAAGGCCAGCTTCAATAACTGCAATATCCCATTATTTAAGGCTGGTGCTTCAATATGTTTATATATACCAAAACATTTATCTTTTTGTGAGATTCTTATACTGGTTTTATATATATCTACTTTATGCATGGTGAACTCCAATTACTAAATTGACTTTCTGCAGATGTATGATTTAGCCTATGATAAAGCGAAAACAATGCTTCAGAATAACCATCGAGTGCTTGAAAAGATTGTGGATGAGTTGGTAGAGTTTGAAATATTGACAGGAAAGGTATGTGCTTGTAGTAGATATCTGTTTACGTGAGATGGTATCAATTATATGCTTGGATAAATGTTGCTATTCTCTCTGTTTCTTTTAACTAAAATTTGACTTTGTGATAGATTGTTGTGTGATAAATATCACTGTTCCATTTCTCTCTCTCTCTCTCTCTCTCTTTTTTTATTTCTAATATTTGCTCAATTCAAATACATTCTTTTATTAGGGTTGCCTATTTAGTTACTTGGATTCTTTTATTTGGATTTATTGAATTAGTTGCATTTTTGGTGTGTATTAAACTAAGTAGCTTTGTCTTAGTAAAAGAAATGTTCAATTTTTCGTACTAAGAAAGGTGTTTTTGTATCCAATTGTGAAGTTCATTATTTTGTTTAATTTATGCGAGCTTCAGAGGTAGGAGCTTTTCTGCTTTAGTCCATCTGTCAATTTATTACAACCTACCCATTTTGCAAGGTTTGGGGGAGGGAGTTGTATTTGTACTCAATCTTTCCCTTTTTTGCAAAGAGATTGTTTTCATAACTCGAACTGGTGACCTTTAGTCACAAAGAAGAAACTTTACTGTTACTACCAAAGCTTGTCCTCACATATGAATATATATATATATATATATTATATACACATTTTGGGCGGTGGTTGGTAATGGTAGATTACTGCTATATGTTAAAGGGAGATTAGTGAATCCAATTCTCATGTAGTGCTTCATTGTTGGATGGCTAGGAAGGTGTATGGTCTTCTTTTGGATTGCTTTTGTGGGCATAAAGATCCCTCTAAATTTGTTATTTTCCTTCGCTTTTGGGATTGAGATAGGATATCCTTTTTCTAGGGTGCAATTTTTTATGTAAGTTTGATATTCTTATAGATATATCTGTTTCGTTGTTCTTTTATTGTGATTCATGTATTGGCTTCATCTCTTGAACCAAGCTGTGGCCAACTTAGACCCACAATAGTTTGGTTTGGCATGGTTTAAAGACAGTTTCCCCACATAAATGAATCAAAGAATAGTCTGTTCTATGTATTCAAGCATAAATGGTTCTTTGCTATTAGACTAGACTGATATTTGTTTTTATATTAATAGACTGATATTTTTGTTGATTCTTTATTTTCTCCAAATTGTTTGGCCAACTACACTCTGACAATTGGTTCTTTTCTTTTAGCAGGATCTAGAAAGAATATTTGCAGCCAATGGTGGGATTCGGGAGAAAGAACCATTTTTCCTTTCAAATCTTCACAAAGAGGTATGGTTACCCTAATGTTCAGGACTCTGCTAAACTAATAATTATATTGGTGCAAGGTGATGAAATAAAATGGTCATCAGTTGAAAATATTGAGTTCAAAATTTTAACTAATGGCAGTGCTATATTCTTGGTACTGGATGTTTGTTTGGAGTATTTTCACCTTTCCCTTGATTCGTAATAAAGACTTGTACTGGAGTGTCCTCAAGGAGAAGAAAAGGTCTGGCAGAATAGTTGACTGTATTTTGTATTATAAAAGAAAATGTAAGACTAATCCGTAAATGTGAGGCTTAAGTTTTTCTCTAATCAAATCATTACCCGAAAAAAAAAAGCAAAAGAAAAAGTGAAAAAAATAATCAACTTAAAGGGCTGACTCTTTGTTCCATCAACTTCTGAAGCTGAGCTTTGATTTGACTACAGTGTTAGACACATATATATCCTTTTGAAACTAATATTGAAGTTAATATTTGAATCTATATTGCATTGAAGCCAAATGTATATAATGTTGAATGAGATTAGAGCAATTCAAAAAGCGACCTTAACAGTAATATTGAAAAATCATATGCTTTCACTGTTTAGTTAGTTTATTACAGCATATCATATTTGATTCATTTCAGCCCTTGAAAGAGCAAAAGGTGACTGTGAAAAGAAAAAAGAGTAAAAATAATTGACTAGATTTAAATGGGAAACTTAAATTTGTGAGTCATGCTACAAATAATAATAAAGTAAATGGTTGAAAACTAGATTCTTGACATTTATTAATAGCGCATTTTAACTTATATGCTAAAATATTAAGTTAAATGGATGATAGACTAATATAAAATAACACTAACAACAACAATAACAACATATCCAACCTTTATCCCACTATGTGGGGTCAGCTACATGAATTCTAGACTTTCATGTATTTCTGTCTTTTGTCATATCTTCATTGAGGTCCATACACTTCATATCAAACTTTAATGTCTCTCCCAAAGTCTTCTTAGGTCTGCCTCTACCTCTTTTTTTGACTAATTGTTCTATTTCATCAACTTTCCTCACAGGAGCGTCTCTTGGTCTCCTTTTCACATGACCAAACCATCTTAGTCTAGTCTCTCTCATCTTCTTCTCTATTGGCATTACTCCTACCTTATTACGAATAACTTCATTTATAATTTTATTTTTTCTTGTATGGCCGCACATTCATCTTAACATCCTCATCTCCGCTACGCTTGTCTTTTGTTCATGCTGGTATTTGACTGCCCAACATTCTGAGCCGTACAACAAAACTGGTCTTATAACTGTCCTATAGAATTAAATATTCATATAATCGTTGCTAGATATCTATATGCTTGTATATATATGATAGTCTTCCTCTTTCATTTTTGTATGCCATACCTGCTACGTGTAACTGTGTTTCTCATTTATTAAAAAAAAAAAAACTCTGTTTCATTAGCTTAGCTCTCATCAACTTTGTATGATAATTTGAATGGTGCTTTATCTGTACTTCTGCAGCCTGTGTTCAGCAGCATCCTTGAGAATGGAAGTGTGTCAGGAGCTGCTTTTTTAGGTTCAGCAAACTAAAGTGTTCAGGGGATAAGTGTAGATGACTGTCTTCAGCTGTTGGGTGAGTTGAAAGGATTATCTTTACAGGATTTAGTCTGCCGCTGAAAAGATGCTGTCTTCCCCCTTACCTCTTGGGCAAAGGTGTTGCATCTTTATTTATTTATTTATTTTTTGCCAGGGGGCTGGGGGAGAAGTGGGAGATGGTCAAGCAACACTCATAACCTGTTATCCGGCCAGCCACCATTGTTGTGGAGAATCCAGCATCTCCTGCTTGTCCACTAGGCATTTACTCTTACCAGACATGCTGCATCTGCCATGACCATTCCCATTCCCATCCCAGAGATATCTTTAAGTACTGAACTGGACTGGAGCATTGCATCTGCTTGGTAAAAATCAGTGTAGACCTCCAAAGAATTCAATGCAGCACACTTTTGCGAAGCCCTCATTTCCGATCATCCATAATACCTTTTACAGTACCTGGCATCTGTGTCTCCAATATTTATTCTTTTCAAATTGTCAGAGCTAATCAGATATTCCCCCTCCCCTTCTCTCTGGTGCCAGTATGGAGGTAAGCAAGACCGAAAGCTGTCATCTGATGATCAATCCTTGGTGTAGAAAGGGTTTTGCAGTTTTTGATTTTTTGATTCAAATGTATGGAATTATAGAGACAATGAGACATCATAGGGTTGCCCCAAAATTTTCCATCGCAGGCATGTATGCATACACACATATATATAGAGGGGGGGGGGGGGGTGATTTTTATCGTTTTCATACCTGTGAAAGGTAATTACTTTTTTACATTTCTAATATGTTCCACAAGATGTGTTAATCTTGAAATTTTATTAGCTGCTCAAAAGTACATGAGCCTTTCAATTTCCTTTATAATATGCTAGAAGTCCTTAGCGTGTATCTATTGTGAAGCTTCCCATGTTTGGAAGACTAGGGTCTTGGAGTGACTTGTATTCGTGTACTTGGTCATCAACAAGAAATCAATTGAAAGTCTTAGATCATTCATACTCCTGTTTGCTGAATAGAAGCATGTCATTCTCTTACAGCCATTGCACTTTGGCATGTTCTATCAAGCATGAGCAAAGAAAGAAGCATATAGGTTTTTTCATCTTTATACATTTGTATGGAGACACTTGCATTAGAGCTACATTATATGAGATTTTGAGTAGCTAGAAGGCTAGCTGGGACTTGAGAACCTCAAGACTTGAGTCAATCTTTTCATTTTCCCCCCTTGATAAACTGCATGCAGATTGGTGGCTTCACTTTGGCTAAAGCTAGTATTGAACTGGGCAAGATCCATATTCCATCCCCACAGATCAGTCCGGATGCTACTGCAGGGCCAAATGCTTTAGCTTCGGCCTTGTTCATCTTCTCCCAGATGAAGAGTATCAAGCTCCCAAGGCACATGTCAATGGTGAAGTAAGCTCCAATGAAGAAGGGAATTGCCATTGCCATTGGAAGGGGAATGAGTTTTGCCCATCTCTTTGGTGCTGTGTCTCTGATGGCATTGATGGCTACTGCTGCTGCAAAGAACACATAGCAAAGCAGGAGGCAGTGCTTGGGCAAGGATGAGAAGCCTTCTACACCCAATAGTGCCATGTTTCTGTAAGCCAGAGCAAAAGGCGCAGGGTACTCTGACCCAGTTTGGCCCATGTCTGGAAAAGCTTTGTAGAAGATCCAAAAAACACAAGGGGAGATTAGGCAGCCCATTGCAGTGCCAATCACTTGGCTCACAAACATTGATCTTGGGGATGCCAGTGTCAGGTACCCAGTTTTGAAGTCCTGCATTAGGTCAGAGGCTGTGGAGACAATGTTCATCATCACCCCGCAGGCGGCAAGGCCGGCGATGATGCCGCCATGGGACTGCCCGGCCCACGCCCCGATGGTGAAGATGGCGAGCTTGCCGTACGTTGAGGCGAGGGACCAATCAGTAAGCCCACAGCCATATGCATTGCAGAAAGCCATTGTTGGGGCAAAGATGTAGATGACCAAGACATAGTACCATTCCAGTTGGGGGAAGATGTGGGGAAGAGAGGCAGCAGAAACAGCAGCAATGAGGACATAGCCAGCAATGGCTAGCCATGTTGGGATTTGGTCTTTGAGAAAGAGTTGTGTCCTTCGCTGCTCATCAAAGGAGGAAGGCTGTAGTTCAGGAGATTGGCGATCAGCCAGTGGAAGAACCCCACCTTTTTGGCTAAGATGTTGATATAACCCAACAATTGTGCGGCTCAGAACTTTGAGGAAGTTGTAGAGCCCATCTCCAAGAATCATGGCAATGGCAATGAAAACCTTCAACACAAAAACCCTTTTGAGATAACCCACCAAACAATTCCACCTAGGCTTAAAATTTTCTACGACCGTTCCTGTTTGTGGGTTTATCATTTATTCAATGAATTTACTTCGTGTACACACGAAGAGTACTTAAGAGTCGTGAGATTGAAGATGAAAGATTACCCTGTAACCGTTGATGCCATGGAGGCTCTTCTGGCTGGTGTCAGTGAACCAGTCACCGCTTCTGTTCTGAATGAGAGGCCACATTAGACCCCAGGAAAGAATTGCTCCAATCAACAAGGAGACGTTTATGATGTATGGGCAGATCATCCCAGCCCCCACATATGTAGGAGAGAAGTTGAAGTAGAAGCTGAAAGTTTCAATTTATTTGTCACACCGCAGCACGTATAGAAGAAATATATATGAAAATGAATCAGAACTCTCATATATTCAACCATATAATATATATATATATATATATAGTAATAATGGAGAAAAAGTGTTCACCTGTTGTCAAAAGCTTTGAGGCCAAATGTTGGAAAGTACTGAAATCCGCAGACTTCCCCTCCAGTGAAGAACCACTGGAAAAAGCCCCACAAGAAGCTCAAGGAGAAGAACTTGCTCAGTGTCCTCACTTGTCTCCTGAAGTTCAATAACTTGTTCATCTAAACTCAGGTGGGTATATATATATATATATATAAAATGATATGCATACCAAATTGGTCAAGTAAGGGAAATGTCCAAAATGCCTTTGATTTTAGCAATTGAATGTAACAATTATTAAAACTAAAGCAGTGGCATTTCCCACACTCACCTAATGAATTTTGCTTATGAATTTGGTATGCATGTAATTATTCTATATATATATATATATATATATATAGAGAGAGAGAGAGAGAGAGAGAGAGAGAGGTGCAAGTACTTGGCTAGCTTGGCCCCCTGGGGAGTATGGAAACTGTTAATAAGATGGGCGGTGGCTGTTCCACTTGGGTACGTGAGTTTGAAGTCTATGATCATTATCTGAGAAGAGAGCAAGGAAATTGAGCTTAGTCTTCTTACATGAGAAATTAAGTGGTTGGATCACGGAATGTAAATATATATATATATATATATTATACCTTTCGAAGAGGCACAACAGAGAAGAGGCCAAGAAAGCTAACAATGAAGAGAAACGGGATCATCCATGACAAACTAGGGTTCTTAATGTTTTTCTGATCAATGGTGTCTGTTTCACTTTGGTTTGCAATAGCACTACTCATCCCAAAGAGGTAGCTCCCAAAGCCTCCTGTTGAAATTAATATTCCAAGTCATCATGCATGACTAGCTATTTGTCCCCAAAAAACCAAAAATGGAGTACTAAAACCATCTCTCTCTCACACACGCACACACATATTAGGAAGATCTCAATTCTCATTTCATGTAGATGAGCTCTTGTTCTAAAAATTTAACCTTAGAAAATGAATGCAGCATCAATCATAGGATATGACGCATGGATTGCAGTAGCCTTCAAAAAAATTTAGAGAGTTCAACCCTTTTAAAGTAGGGCGTTGAATTTCTTTTGTAAAATTAAAAAAAAAATTCATACGAGAAAAAATAAGAGATGATAATAAATTAAATATGAATTTAGTACACATATTTTTATATCTTGGTATTCCTTTTATATTATTGATATTTGTGCTTAATAGATAATACAATATGTACCCAATTTCCTATTTTCGTTTCATAATGAATATTTGTTAGATACTTATATTTATTTCGTATCTCAAATTTTAAATAAAAGTATATTTGGTGCTATTGCATTTTTAAGTTAAAAATTACTTCATTATTAAATATTGATATTGAAGTTAGATCCAAGTTCAACCAAAGCTAACAAAAATTAAGTGTGAACTTAATCAACATGTTAAATTCATATTTTTACATGGTCATTTTAATTTTTCATTATTTCAATTACATCCATATAATTATATTTTTAAATTAATTTAATTTTTATATTTTATTTTTTTTATGTAATAATTCAAAATTTTTATTATTTCAATTATATCATTTTACTTGTATTTTCGAGTCAATTTAACCTCTACGTTTTAACTTTTTTTTAAAAATGATGTTAAATTGACTCATCTCACTTTACTTTTTTTTTACACATCAAAATATAGAGGCTAAATCAACTAAAAAATGCAAATACATAGATATAATCGAAATAATGAAAAGTTTGACTTATCACAAAAAAAAGAGTCAAAATACAAAAATTAAATTAATTTAAAAATACAGATCTAGAAATATAATTGAGATAACGAAATATTGGAGTAATCACATAAAAAAAAATATGTATATGAATAAAAATATAAATTTGACCTAATAAACCCTAACAACCAACTTCCGATGGTTGATTGGGCTTCTCTTTGTACCATCTAGTCTAGTCAGTGTAGAGAGAGAGAGAGAGAGAGAGAGAGAGTACCGCTATAGGCAATGCCAGAGGTGGCAACAACACAAGTCTGGATGACGGTATTCTCCTGCCTGGTGAAAGGCTGTTTCAGCCACCCTGATCTCTCCAACAACGCCGTCCAACTCTTCACGAAAAAAAACCCTAACAGCCCCGCCGACACATTCAGAGATGGGATGATCCCACTGGTCAGATTCAGCTTCATCACCACGAAGCTGAACAAAACCCCCAGCACGAAGCTCACCGCGAAGGCCCTGGCCGTCAGCTGCTCCCGCCATGTCGGCACCTCCTGCTCCTTGAACACCATCTCGATCGACTCTCCTCCTCCTCCCGCTCCATCCTGTTCAATCTTTCCTTCTTCCTCCGCTGTTTTGCCGCTCCTTCTCGTCAATTCGCGGCCGGTCGGCTCTCTGACGAGGCTGTGCAGGACGCCGTTCTCCATCCTCTCATCGCCGTCTCGGCCTCCGGCACTGCTCTCCATTTCTGGATCGATGGACTAATTCTTAGCTAGAATAATGGAATCTCTGAATCTCGATGGCATCCTTGATATATATACAAAGATGCGCCGGTTTAGCATATATCGCCAAGGCAGAAACGGTTAATCAATGTGACTCCGATCACTTGGCCGGGAAGGTAAGTTGTTTTCGCAGTGACAGCTTGTCTTGTAGTGGCCATAGTCTAATCCGTCGGGAAAATCCATGGAGGATTGTGCTATGTTACATACAAAGTGAACCATTCCAAAAAAAATAGTCTTGCATTCCAAAGACGGTAAAAGAGAATGGTGGATTGTTTAAGAAAGACACTTTGACGTCTAACTCAAGCGTAGTGATAACATCAAAGTAAAAAAGCTCGGCATTATGGTTGAAAATGTTTACTTCGAATAAAAATGTTACTTGTATAAATGATTAGGTTATTGAGAGCATGACTGAAAGCGTCAAAATTTTAAAATATCCTCACCTAATTTAAAAATGTTTACTTCATAGGTTTCATCAATCAGACTTTATCATCAGATGAAGTTCGATTCAATCATCAAACTTGTACATCTTATCGGTACATGTAACATGATCATACTCTGAATGATGGATTTTTCTTTGCTTATAGTACCTTAAGATAATTATTTGCTTAAGATTAATAATTTTTACTATATTTAGGAATAGTTATTCTTGACAATTTTTAAGATATTATCTTTTATCCTCTAAGAACATGTTGCTAGAAATTAAGAGATGGGGATTATTCCAAATTTATTGGGTTTAGCTTGAGTGGAGAGAATACTAATTGAATCGGGTAGCTCAATTCTAAGTAGAACCAATTTGTTCTCGAGTTTATAAAACACCCTTCTTTCCTAAGCCAGACCAAGCTCAAGTAGAATATCAAAACTAAAATCGACCTATGCAAGATGTACACGTGTCATCTAAGTTGGATCTCAAATATCATAAAAGAGACATCAACATTCTCAGTCTATCAAAATTGGCAGGGTTAGTCCTAAGATTTTAGGAACCCTAAGTAAAATTTTATATGAAACCCTTAAAATCTGAATGTATTATATATTTTATTATATATATAAGTGGGGCCCTTAAAATTTTATGAGAGCTTCCTCGAGTGCTTGTTTCATTTATTATATAATATTATATATATATATATATATAAATGACAGCGCGATGCCTTATTATATCACATCCATTCTATTACCCATTAATTGTAACTTCTTCTCTCGTGAAAGCCATCTCTTTACCTTTTTTCCATTGTTTTGAATTTTTCAACTTAAAATTAATTGGATATGAGATGGGCACACTACAAAGGTTCAATTTTTTTCGGCGGCAAATTCATAACTTTGCCGGTGGTTGGATTTCAGTAACCGTCGGCAAAGGTGAATCGCCTGCAAAACCCTAAAATTCGCTAGCAATACTCAATTTAAAAAAAAAAAAAAACCATATACCTGTATAACATTAATCAAATGTATAACAATCAAAACCTGTATAACATTAATCAAATGTATAACAATCAAAACCTGTATAACAAAAAACCATCAACAATTTTAAAAGATTCACCCACTTCACACAATAAGTATAACAATAGATCTATTTAAGTACAACACATTTGATCATTTAGAAAGATCGATCTTGTCTCGTTAGACAATACCATTTTTGCACATGCAAATCAACCATAAACTAAAACATGTCCAAATGACCTCAGATAATCCTTGATTACGCCACCATGCTACTCCAACCAAAATTGAATATCATATTTTTTCAATCTGCATTGAAAAATAATAGATCTATTTAAGTATATACATTAGCTATGAAATTGCATAAAACATGTTCAAAATTGCATAATAACTGTATACAGAAACACTTACATCAGAGACATTCCATGGTATCGTAGTTTTACTATTATTAGCATCTCTCAAGACAAGTATCACAAAAAATTGTCGAAGTAATGGATATAAATGCTTAAGCATTTTTGAATACTAATTTCAACAAACTCATTACCTAGCTCTACTCTCCCTATAGACTTGGTCGGATCAATGGACACAATGATTGCCTTAGCAACAATGTGGCGAGATATTCGTCCATTTATTAAGTGAACAAATTTACTAATATGTCATATCATACAGAATAATAAGAATTACTTTTTTTTCTGTATGTAGGAAAAGTACTTCCACATCTACATATTGAAAAGAACAAAAAATCCTAAAGTCTATTTCAAAAAGGTAGTTCCTAAAAAAATTTATGAGTTTTGGGCTATAAATTCATAAATCTGAATCATAAAAAAGATAAGGGACTAATAATGAGAGTTGAAATACTTTCTGTGCTACCGATGGATCCTCCTTTTTACTTAGTCAAACATGTTATGTATTTCATTTGTGAATAAGATGATGGAGAAGTGCATCCTTATGCGTCCAAAGCTTGTGGAGTTCTAAAAGAAAAAAAGCATACTCGTCGAGACATGCCCAACATACACAGGTCATCTTGAAAAAACAATTGTGATCTCTTAATAGTATAATATGGAAAATGAAAAATAATCTAACTATTTCTGTAACCAGAATATTTGATATCAAAGGTACAGGAATTCTAAAAGCTGAACATTGCAAGAAGAATCAACTACTTCAAGTTTAAATGTTTTATTATTGCCAGGTTTTGTTACTTCCTTCAGAGGCCATTAGTAACATGTAGAAAAGAAAAAACAAAAACTGAGTATAGACTATAGCAACTGATTTAATGTTTCATGGAAAAAAACAGAAATTGATAATGATTTGATAGATCATTCTCGAAAGAAGACAACAACTCCTGAAACAAATATTGCAGATCAAGATATGATGAGAATGTAAATCCCTTTTTGCACTAGAAAAAGACATAAACTAAGTTTAAAAAAAATACTTAAAAATTTAAATGATTTTGAATTTTTAACCTGCATTCAAATAACATAAATTGCTAGATGCATGTGCATAGAATATAAAATAAGTTTGTCTTATTCAGCCCAAAAAAAAAAAAAGTAATTTGTTTTTTTTTTAACAATGGATGTAACATGCAAGTGTAATGATTTTAAAGTATATTAACTATTTGATAGCGAATTATCTCTAAATGATAACCACATTCTGGTGTCGATAATCCAGCTTCGAGTGATGGTGTGCTTGCATATGCAGTAAAAGCACTAGCATGTGATGATAGCTATATTTCAAAATAATTTAGTTAATATATATAGTAAACATGTAATTTTAAATCACGAAGTGCACTAATGGAACGACATACCTGTCTTGGTTGTGGTGTATTGTCTGGAGCCGGTGGTGTATGTCCCATTGCCTCAAGTATTGCACGAACTTGCATTTAAACTTGAAATTTTTCTTCTAGCTCGGCAGTAATTTGCACACGCATTTGGTTATACTGTTCTTGGGACACCTGATACTGTTGTCTTTGTCTAATCTTAGTTGGGCATGTTCCAAATCCTCCCATCCTTACCCTGCCATGCCCATCTTTGCCTAGTATTTGAGTAAAGACATCTTCTAGCAAATTTGGGATTTGTTCATCAGCAAGTATTTGTGATAACCTTTCATCCATTTGTTTCTCAAGAAACATTTCACAAGTTAGTTACATAAGTCAACAAGTAAAAGAAACAAAATATATCTACAACTTTCAAATTTTAAAAATACATACGATTATATATGAAGATGTAGAGTCTACTATCTCTCCGCTCTTTTTGGTGTGTGTCTTTTTAAAAAGCTTGATTCTATCTGACTTATCTTCACTTTCAATAGTCATCTAAAAACATATATAAGATATGAAATATATTAAATGTTTAAAGTTTAAGCATTACTAATTAAATTATTAATAAATATATATAACTAATATCTATTCTATTCTTTAACGAATTTCGTGGACGATGATATAACGAAGATGAAAAAAGTCGCTTCTAAACAAGTACGACACTTTCCTTTGATTTTGAGACTGCAAAGATTATTTATGTCTAACAAAACAACATCGTTAATGAGGTGGCATAAAGAAGGTAGAACAAAGGATGGTATAATGAGGCACCCTGCTGATTCATTGGCTTGGCAATCTTTTGATGAACAATATCCGAAATTCGCTGAAGATAGTCGCAATGTTAGACTTGGTTTGACTTCTGATGGGTTTAATTTGTTTCGAACAATGACCATTAGCTATAGCATTTGGCCAGTTGTGTTAATACCATATAATCTACAGCCTTGGCTGTGTATGAAACAACCTTACTTCATCTTGTCTTTATTGATTGGTGGATCTCGTGTATCAGGAGACAATATTGATGTGTTTCTGCAACCGTTGATTCAAGAGTTACGAGAATTATGGAGCGAGGGAATAGAAACTTACGATACTTTAAGAAAAGAAACGTTTCACACGCATGCAGCATTGTTGTGGACGATTAATGATTTTCTTGCGTATGCTAATTTATCTGGATGGAGTACTCGAGGAAGAGTTGTTTGTCCTTATTGCATGAAAGAAACGAAGTCCAAATGGTTAAAACATGGTGGTAAGTTTTGTTATATAGGTCACCGTAGATTCTTGGAGGACATGAGTCATCATTTTCGATTAGACAAGAAGAATTTTGATGGAACCATTGAGAACCGTATTGTTCCTCCTCAGTTATTTGGCTACGATGTATTCAAAAATGTTGAATTTGTTAAGAAGATGTGTGGAAACCATGAGAATTCTGGCGCTAGTGTTGGGAGAAGAATGGGCGGTTGAAAAAAAACATAGTATATTCTTTGATCTTCCATATTAGCAAGACAATTTGATCCGACATAATCTCGATGTCATGCACATTAAGAAAAATGTTTGTGACAACATAATTTGGACGTTATTAAATGTTTCAGGTAAAACAAAGGACAACTTGAAAGCATATCTTGATTTGAAAGAACTAGAGATAAGAAAAAAGTTGCATCCTGAAGATCGTTTAAGTGAAAAGAAGTATTTACCTCCTGCATCTTTCACGTTGAATCGATAACAGAAATATATATTTTTAAAAGTATTGAAAAGTATAAAATCACCCGATGAATTCTCATCAAACATATCACGTCGTGTCCAACTCAAAGAACACACAATGAGTGGACTTAAGAGCCATGACAATCATGTTTTGATGCAACATTTGCTTCCATTAGCAATTAAGAGGGTGTTCAAGAAGAAGTATGTCAGTAAAACTTTGATTGAACTATGCAATTACTTTAAACAGTTGTGTTCTAAAAACATTACAGTAGCAATTACTTTAAACAGTTGTGTTCTAAAAATATTACAGTAGACGAGTATAACTAATTGAGGTCACGCATTATATTGATGTTTTGTCACCTCGAGAAAATATTTCTACCAAGCTTCTTCAATATTATGGAGCATTTAATTATTCACCTGCCTGACGAAGTCTAAATTGCGGGACCGGTAATGTTCCGATGGATGTATCCAGTCGAGAGGTATATTAAGTCATGATTTTTTTATTTGTGAATTTGTTTGTTTGTTTTTAAGTAAATATTGTGGATTTACTTGACAATGTAATTTATCATGTAGGTTCTTATTGACATTGAAAAAGTAAGGACTAGAAGTCATCCAGAAGGATCTATTGTTGAAAGTTACTTGGCAGAAGAGTGTTTGACCTTTTGTGCAAGGTACTTGGATAATGTGAAAACAAAGTTTAATAGGCCGGTTCAAAATTATGAGGGTGCACATGGTCAACCTATCCCAAAAAAAGAAAAATTAGTCATATTGAATGAGATTACATTGCACCAAGCCCATCGTTATGTGCTAACAAATTGCAATACAATTTTGTCTTATCGAGAGTAAGATTATTATAAAGTAAGATTATTATAACCTAATCTGGTTGATCAATTTTGTTTCATAATAAAAAAAATAAAAATTATACTTTAATTTCATAATTTCTATCATTTGCATACAATGCAGGACATACTTACAATCCATTAGATTGGAAAGAAGATGCGCTAGCAATCGTGAAATTACACAAAAGCACCATGAAAACTTTCCATCATAATTTGAAAAACATATAAGTGATGTCTTAACATGCTACCACCACACCCTAAACATCCATGTCTAATCATTTTAGAATTTGCATATATTTATTTGCGAATTATAAACATGTTACAAAATAAGTTTATGAATTGCAAGTAAGTGGTCACAATATACCCAATGAAGTGAAAATATTAGGTTGCGTTCTCTTTGTTTTTTAATTTTCAATTTTAAATTTTTAATTCATTTTCAATTTTCTGTTTTGGTAGTATATTTTTAGAAAATTAAAAACGCAATCTCTTTGTCATTTTGAAAAATTATTTTTCAAAATAAAAAATTAGAAAACGCGCTCTCTTTTAAATTTTGAAAATATTTTTTTAATAATATTTTATTTAATAAATTTAATTATTAAGTAAATTATAAATATTTAATATTAATATATTATTAAAAATATATGTACATTTTAAAGTTAATGAATTTTATAATATTTTCTTCATTTCAATAATAAAATATGAATAAATAAATAAATATGTTTTGAGTTTAGAGTTTATTTTGGATGAAAACACTCAAAACAATTTTTTGTTGTTTTGAGTTTTCTTTACAATTTTTTTTTAATTTTCAAAAATGCATTTTAAAAAACAAAAAAAAAAGAACGCGTTTTCATTATTTTAGAAAACTGAAAACTAAAAATGACTTGAAAATAGTAAAGAGAACACAACCTTAGCTGCTAAGCCTCACTCATGGGCATGGAAGTATTCCGAGTACATCATAAATGGATTCAAATTCCACACGAAGCGTCGAGAAAGGAGAAGAATGACTCAAAACAGTGGAGTATTACTAACTGCAAATACTGAAAGTTATGTTAGTTCAAAAGATAAACATCCTATCAGTGGTGATATTACCTTTTATGGAGTCCTAACAAATGTTGTTGAGATACGGTACTCTAACGAATTCAAATTTGTTTTGTTTAAGTATGATTGGGTTGACAATAATAGAGGGATGAAGGTTGACAGTTTGAATTTCATAACTGTAAATTTTAATTGTTTAATGTATCAAGAGAATAAACCAACAGACGAACCTTTTATACTTACAACTCAAGCATCACAAGTGTGGTATGTGACTAATCCTCTTGATGAAAAATGGCACGTTGTCATGAAAATGACACCTAGAGATTTGTATAACATGGGTCAAAGAAATGTGGCAGGGAGCGCTTTAATTAGTAATCATGTTAAAATCAACAATGATCAGTCCTTACATGCAGAGTTAGGAGAATCTGATGAAGACTACTCTTCTGGAGAGTCTGTGATGGTATGCTAGTTGATATATCAGATGACGACGACAATTTCATTCCTTATACTGCACATAGTGATAATAATGATTTCTAATATTGAAGTGGCATGTATGTCTTCCTTGCATAATATTTAATGATGTGGTATGTATATATGTTTATGTTTTTAGCTTTTTATGTTTTGATTTGTTATTTTTGTTTAACCTAAAATGATATGCTAACAGATTATTTTTTACATTCAAATCAATAATAAGCAATTACACTAATGGCACCTAAGAGATAGACTCATTGGCTAATTGGATCCATGTCACGTAGTACAGATTCACACCACAATGATTCACAATCAATTCTATCCCATCATCCAACCCCAAACCCAGTCCCGTCACATCCCCAGCATCCTGAAGAGGACTTGATCCATTTACAATCCAACTCCCAAGACTCACATAGTCAGCAAGGTAAATATCAAAAATTTATATGAACAATAATAAATTACTATTCTTTCCTCATTCAATGTGAATTTATTGTGTTATTATGTTTTAGCAGGTACAAACTCCATGTCATCTACTGCCAAGAAAGGAAGAGGGATATCAAGACAAATTTCAAAATAGAGAAAGGAAAAGATTCATATTGAATTTGATGCTGAAGGACAACCAGTTGGAGAGATGGCAACTAAGTTGGAAACCCAACTAGGTGTGATGGTAAGGAGTATTGCTCCCCTTGCATTTACTGATTGAAGATCATAGGGGATGAAATCATATAAGGAGTGCATCTGGCAAGAGGTCTTAATGAGTAAATAACGTTTCTGATTCTTAACTATCTGACCCTAAACTTTTATACTCTAATAAGGGCATCATTACAGGATAACACTGATGCACCCACAACATAGAGATCGATTTGCTTGCAACATGCTTCCAAGAAGTGGAGAGTACAAAGCCACCTTGAAGAGGCATTATGATTGCCATGAGACAGATGCGGCTCGTCTGTCAAAAATACTGCCTGAGGTGGACCCAAAACAGTGGAAGGTTATTGTGGAGTATTGGGGATGTGAGAAAGCACATGTATGTATGATAGATATATCAGATGGATTCTCTATACTTAGTTCTAATATCATATTATAAGTATGAACGTAGTGCAACAAATCGTGCCAATCGAGATAAGCAAAAAATGGGTCACACCAGCGATAGGCGATCATATCCTCAGGTTAGACACCAGGTAAGAATAGAATGGATATTAGTTATATATATTTATTGATAATTTAATTAATAATGTCTAAACTTTAAACATTTAATATATTTCATATCTTATATATGTTTTTAGATGACTATTGAAGGTGGAGATAAACCAAATAGAATCAAGCTTTTTAAAAAGACACATCAAAAAAAGCGGAGAGATAGTAGACTCTACATCTTCATATATAATCGTATCTATTTCTAAAATTTGAAAGTTGTAGATATATTTTGTTTCTTTTACTTGTCGACTTATGTAACTAACTTGTGAAATGTTTCTTGAGGAACAAATGGATGAAAGGTTGTCACAAATACCTGCTGATGAACAAACCTCAAATTTGCTAGAGGATGTCTTTACTCAAATACTAGGCAAAGATGGGCATGGCAGGATAAGGATGGAATGACTTGGAACATGCCCAACTAAGGTTAGACAAAGACAACAATATCAGGTGCCCCAAGAGTAGTATGACCAAATGCGTGCGCAAATTACTGCTGAGCTAGAAGAAAAATTTTAAGTTCAAATCCAAAGTCAAGTTCAAATACAAGTTCGTGCAATACTTGAGATAATGGGACATACACCACTGGCTCCAAACAATACACCACAACCGAGACAGGTATGTCGTTCTATTAGTGTATTTCGTGATTTAAAATTGCATGTTTACTATATATATTAACTAAACTATTTTGAAATATAGCCATCCTCACATGCTAGTGCTTCTGCCGCACATGCAAACACACCATCACCCGAAACTGGATTATCAATACCAAAATATGGTTATCATTTAGAGGTAATTTGCTACCAAATAGTTAATATACTTCAAATCATTACACTTGCATGTTACATTCATTGTTAAAAAAAAAAAAGACAAATTACTTTGTTTTTTTTTTTTTTTTTTTTGGGGGGGGGGGGGGGGAAGGGAGGCTAAATAAGACAAACTTATTTTATATTCTATGCACATGCATCTAGCAATTTATGTTATTTGAATGCAGGTTAAAAATTCAAAATCATTTAATTTTTAAGTATTTGTTTTAAACTTAGTTTGTCTTTTCCTAGTGCAAAAAGGGATTTACATTCTCATCATATCTTATTCTGCAATATTTGTTTCAGGAGTTGTTGTCTTCTTTCAAGAATGATCTGTCAAATCATTGTCAGCTTTTGTTTTTTTTCATGAAACATTAAATCAGTTGCTACAGTCTATACTCAGCTTTTGTTTTTTCTTTTCTACATGTTACTAATGGCCTCTGAAGGAAGTAACAAAACCTGGCAATAATAAAACATTTAGACTTGAAGTAGTTGATTCTTCTTGCAATGTCTTCAGCTTTCAGAATTCTTGTACCTTTGATATCAAATATTCTGGTTATAGAAATAGCTAGGTTATTTTTCATTTTCCATATTATACTACTAAGAGATCACAATTGTTTTTTCAAGATAACATGTCTCGACGAGTATGTTTTTTTTCTTTTAGAACTCCACAAGCTTTGGACGCATAAGGATGCACTTCTCCATCATCTTATTCACAAATGAAATACATAACGGGTTTGACTAAGTAAAAAGGAGGATCCATTGGTAGCACGTAAACTATTTCAACTCTCATTATTAATCCCTTATCTTTTTGATGATTCAGATTTATGAATTTATAGCCCAAAACTCATAATTTTTTTAGGAACTACTTTTTTGAAATAGACTTTAAGATTTTTTGTTCTTTTCAATATGTAGATGTGGAAGCACTTTTCCTACATACAGGAAAAAAAGTAATTCTTATTATTCTGTATGATATGACAGATTAATGAATTTGTTCACTTGATGAATGGACGAATACCTCGCCATATTGTTGCTGAAGCAATCATTATGTCCATTGATCCGACTAAGTCTGTAGGGGGAGTAGAGCAAGGTAATGAGTTTGTTGAAATTAGTATTCAAAAAGTGCTGAAGCCTTTATATCCATTGCCTCGACAATTTTCTGGGATACGTGTTTAGAGGGATGCTAATAACAGTAAAACTACGATACTATGGAAAGTCTCTGATGTAAGTGTTTTTGTATACAGTTATTATGCAATTTTGAACATGTTTTATACAATTTCATAGATAATGTACATACTTAAATAGATCTATTGTTTTTCAATGCAGATAAAAAAAATACGATATGCAATTTTGGTTGGAGCAATATGGTGGCGTAATCAAGGGTTATCTGAAGTCACTTGGACATGTTTTAGTTTAGGGTTGATTTGTATGTGCAAAAATGATATTGTGTAATGAGACGATATAAGATCAATTTTTTTAAATGATAAAATGTGTTGTACTTAAATAGATCTATTGTATATAATTGTTATACTTATTGTGTGTAGTGGGTGAATCCTTTAAAATTGTTGATGGTTTTTTGTTATACAGGTTTTGATTGTTATACATTTGATTAATGTTATATAGGTATATGATTTAAAAAAAAAAAAATTGAGTATTGTCCGCAGATTTTAGGTTTTTGCCGGCAGTTGCTGAAATCCGCCAGCAAAGTTATGAATTTGCTGGCGATTTATTTGAACTGCCGGCAAATTCATAACTTTACTAGCGATGGTCTTTAAACCGCCGATAAATTTATAACTTTACTGGTAGTTTTCCTAAACAGTCAGAAATTTACCGGCAGTTTACAAAAACCATCGGTAATGATTATTTTTACCAGCGGTTTATGAAAACCGCCAATAAATTTTATTTTCCGGCAGTTTTCAACCGTCGGCAAGCTTTTCCGACGGAGGTATTTCCGGCAGATATAATTACCGCCGGCAAAAATTTTACTGGCAGTTTTTTTACTTTTTCCAGCAGTTTTTTCACCGCCGGAAAAAGTCGAACCTCTTGTAGCATTAACGGTTCATTTCTAGCTGAGAACTGTTGGATCTAACAACAGCAGCTTCAGTGGCACTGATGCTGACCAATTTATTCTCCACAAAATATTCCAGCCAGGTGAGAATTGTGTACTAACTGAGAGCAGTTCAACTTCTGGGACATTGTCCAGAAGTTGACAAATCCTGTAGTTTGAAAAGGAGAACCAGAAGGGGGATCATTTAGCATACTTTTCAAGTTAGATTCAGTACAAGTTACATGGGATGCCCAACTATTTGGCATCAGCAATGGAATTCATCTTTCAGAGGTTTTAGAACTTCAAAAGACATCCAACACCTGACTCAACAAAAGCATAGCCTGTCAACTTACACCCAGCCAGGGACAACAATTATAGTAGTAGTAGTAGTAATAGAGTGATTACATAAATCTATATTATTGTCATCACATATAACCTTCAGCTCCATATTCTCAGCCCAACAAGCCGTTCCATTTTACCTGGGCTCCTTGTACTCTTATCTAGTTATCAACCTTTAAGTACATCTTGAACTAGAAACACTTGTTCTCTGATAGGTATTCCTTTTTGTTTTTTGGTAATTGAAAAAATATATATTATATACATTTTAACAATAGCTACCCAAGTTTAAACATAGAATTTAACACAGAAAAAACTAGTTAACTTCCCCATCCTGCTTTCCCTTATTGATTTGGAAACTTAAGTCAACTACACGCTCCAATGATCCTAGCATCTCTCTTATACATCACCTTATCAACTAATTAAAAATCTATAGGTTAGTTTTGATATGTGAAGTTCAGACAATATAAAAGAAAATATGTCTATTGTTTTGAGTATGAGAGAGAGGCTCTGTGAAAAGGAAAAGAACAAAAAAGAGATTGCCAGAGGCAGAAGTATTTTGGTTTACTCACTCAAAGCACAGCTCCAGCTATTTTGCTATAAAATCCTTTTTGGCCTGCGAAAAATCAATGTCAAGTTATCAACAAATATTCATATGCACTTCAAGATAATGCACAAGTGTTTTATGATCACGAAATAGAATACAAAGACATAACAGAATTAACTTGAAATACACATTATTTTCAGAACCATTCTATAAGGAAATATACCATTAGGAGGCAAGTCTTCCAAACAAGATCCCACTCAAAACAATGGCACCAAACCATTTATTGGAGACAAATCTGGCATAACAAAATAAGAGGGAGAGGGAGTCAATAGTATTCCAGAATTAAGTATGCAAAGAGGTAACATATGTTTGAACTCAGCAAAATCAAGAACCAAGTACAAGTCACTCAACGTAGAAAAACAGGCATTTTGGAATTTATCAAAAAAAAAAAATGGGGCATTTCAGATAATAATTAGATATAGTAAGGAATACGTTAAATCTATCCGATCAGAAGATGCAAATCCTGCTTTTTTGGTTTGGTTAACAGCTCATTGGTGATTGAAAGTGCAAGAACATGAGGCTTGTTCTCCAGATAGCTGCTTGCATCACAGACTAATACTATAGTAACACTTCAGCACATCTAGAATCTGACACATAAATGCAATAAAACAGCTACGTCAAAAGTAAGAAGACACCACCAAGGCAGTTTAGTATAGGTTAATAAACCATGCTCAACCTCTTCAGTACTGGATCTATTTATTTTATGATGAATAATTGTATTAGGAGTGAAGCTTATAGTTCTATGGATGAGAAAAACTACCATAAGAGAATCAGACATGTAGGGGATATATAGTTATTATATTGAAATGGCATATTAGGAAGAAACTTCTTTTTTATTTCTTCCTTTTTCTTTGGGAGTGGTGATCCGTCTATGCAGAATTGCTGATTGCTTAAAAAGCAGAATTAGATCACAAAAGCTTGCTAGAGTTAGAGAGAACCCAAAGACAAAACTATGTCCTCAGGTAATGGAATAAAATAGATAAAAAAGAACAAAAAAATCCTAGGCAAGAATTCACAACATTAATCAATATAAGAATGCACAGTAACACTGTAAAACTGAAAGAATTTCTTGTGTCTATTCTCTGTACAAATAGGGTATATATATATATATACAAGAAGAATCCAATCAAATCCCTACCGGATTGGACTCCTAAGAATCATCAATCAATCTCCTAAGATTAATCAACCAGCAAGTAAGGAAATTAATAAAATCAAATAACTGAAGAATCTTCCTAGCTGTACATATTGTAAAGAATTAAATGCCGAGAAATAAGATATGTCCACAAACACCCCTGGAACTCAACCAACAGTGCTAACCAAGGAATTTCCTTTTGGTTTATCCCTTTTCTATGCACCAAGGTCCCCTCTTATGACTCACATACTTCCCAAGTGCCCACAGGTGCCTACAAATGGATCGAATCCAATACCACTGTTTGCAGATGGATCAGCTCTGATACCAAAAGTAATACCATATGAACTTGCAGAATCTAGCCAAGGAGTCGTCAATTGACTTTGCGCCTCTTATAATCCCAAAACCCCCCAATTTTGATGTCAGACAAACTTAAAACTTCATACATGCATAACTCCCAGAGATTGCCCACATGCGACATTTTGAACCAAAAATATAATAGACACAATAAACACTTCAATGTATACCATAGTTAATACAACTTTTGTCAAGAATACTCACTTCCTATTGCAGTCAGCCCGGCTTGATAGATCAACAGTAAGAATCTGCCAAGCTAACTGACCAGATGCAACTGCCAAAAATGCATAAAATGGCCATCCTGCTCCATGAGAAAACCATAGAGATAAGAGTTACAATGAGGCAATACCAATTTAATTATAAGAAGCAAACATGAAAATAAAAGAAATACCAATATTGGCATTGAATCCACAAAGTGAAAGACTACTAATGCATGCTACCCCAAATCCAGTAATCCACTCCTTGGTGGAATCACCAAACCTCAAGGCCGTAGATTTTACACCCACTTTCAGATCATCTTCTTTATCCTGCATGCACAACAGTCAAAATCTTCTCACATAGCAAGGTAAGCTAGTTCTTTACAGTTATATGAACCATATCCATAGTTTCACTTCCTCAGCAGGTTCTGAAACAAATAGTTATACATGCACACAAACACACAGTGCTCAATAGAAATAAAATTTCCAGGTGCACATAAAGCTGCTAAAGCATTTCATCCAAGCAAATTTGACATAGGGATCTACATGATAACATCTCCATTAGACAACATGCAAATATTCAATTGATAAAATATTTCCTTACTGAGTTGCATTGGACGAACAAATTTTAAATGAAGTGACTTGAGGCTACAACACACAAAAGTAAAGGAGAGCTTGCAGTTTAGCATCTTATTTTAATACTTGGAAAAGAGTTGAGTAGATGTAGAAGTGAGATTTTCTTAAGAAGCCATATTGTTATATAATCCTTCTAAAGGAAGATTTCAAAGAATTATTATTATGACCTTTGTAGTCCTTTTCCTGGATATCATTTACAGAAATCTGTACTCTAATGTTTGGCATTTAAATTGTATGTGTACCCATTGAACAATTAAGCCAAATACGGTGCTTGAAAACTTAACATTAATGTGAAAGCTAAGAATGGACAGGACATAATCCTCTTGAACAACCAGTTAGAAGATAGACAACGTGATTGACAGGTTATGATAACAAGATTCTCCTAAGCTAGGTGAGAATCGACAAGGATGCTTCCCTTAAGGAAAACAGAGCTGACTACACATAAGGCATGCATGTGTGCAAGCACCCAAGCTGCTAAAAATCTATTTCCCTCAATGACTTTTGACAGATATTTAATGAATTTTCTATAATAAAATTGCCCGAAAAAAAGATCTACATATACACAGAAACGTAAAGAAGAAAAAAACCTAGTCTTTCAGTAACAGAGCAACAGGGTTAAATCTTGAGATTTTACATAGAGCCACAGGGTTATTTACTTTCAATGATTTCACTTTACACTTGGAAGCATGCAGTGTTGAAGATTTGAAAAGATAAACTTCTGTACCTGGTGCGCATATATAGTGTCGTAGACAAGTGTCCAGAACACCCCAGAAACATAGAGGGGGATGACAACAGCAGGATCAAGACTTCCTCTAATGGCCGACCATCCTAACAATGCCCCCCAGTTGAAAGTTAAACCTAAATAGGCTTGAGGCTGCAAATATAGTCACAACGGAGAGATACATTGGTAGATTTTCACTGAACTTCTCGTCAGAATAAAGAGAAAAGAGAACATTTGAAACAATAGATAATACATAGATTACCCAAAATGTCACCCTCTTCATGAGGGGATAAGAGAATACCAGTAGTAAAGAAGAAGCCCCCAAAATGCGGCTGTCAGATAGTAAACAAACATCAATGGGAAATAATTACCCAAGCAAATACACATTTCAAAGTTACCCAATGAGCATGCCAAACATCAAATAAAGCTTTTATTTAGGTAAGAGACAAGTACAACCATGAGAGTTGATTCAAGCAGACAAAAACTAAGGCCTCACCATAAAAGTAAACCAACCTTGCAAAAATTAAATAAAAAAAAAATCAATGATTCCAGTCTGTGGGTAGCTAAAATTTGTTGATAATATAGCTACAATCCCACAACTTAAAGACAATGCTAAAGCAGTAAAACAAAAATGCATCATTATTTTGAGTTGAGTTGCCCACAATTATAAAGCATATAAACAAGTATAACAGGTCTGTGCTAGATGATGTAGGTGCAGTACTAAGAAGTTCATTAATAACTCAAAAAATTTCCAACTGGCAAAAGCAAATGGCTCCTATTAGTACCAAACAACTATGATTAGAGGGAGGGAGGGAGGGAGGGGGGGAGTTCGGATGGGTGCACCTATAGTTATTCAGTTGAAGCAGAATGCTGAGGCCCAAAAGCAGTTGAAATCCTAGAAAACAAAGCGCTTCAAATGGTGTCAAAGCACCACTAGCAACTGGTCTCAACTTAGTACGTTCAACCTGCAGGGTAAAACTCCTAAAGATCACATATCATCTTCAAGAAAATTGATTTAAAAAAAAAGAAAAGAGTGATATCATGAGTCAGGTTTTTTTTTTTTTTAATTGTGTGTGTGTGTTGGGGGGGGGGGGGGGGGGGGGGGAGCAACGGTGGGAAGGTTTTTGCTTGAAAATTCTTTACATATCCAGACAAATTGTTCTTGCTTACCCAATACATCACTTCATCATGAATCTATTTGTGCATGCAAGAACAATTTTCTGTGTTTGTGTACTCCACCGTGACATTAAGAATGATTAGAAATAAATATAATAATATACAATGTACTCAAGAAGCATAAATTACGAACATGTGTACAATCAATTCCTCCAAGCACAGGGGAAATTGAATTTCTTGTTCTTATGAAACAAAAAACTAAGCACCTTTGTATCAATATCTCGGTCAAGGAGATCATTAATGGTGCATCCAGCACCTCTTAAAAGCAAAGCCCCACAGCCGAATAATGTCAACATTTTAACATCAGGAAGATTCCCAGGAGTTGCTGCCAATGTGATCGACCTAGAAGAATAAACATGTTCCTTAGAAAAATAAAAGAGCATATCATCCTAAAATATCATCATTATACTTGTGGAGATCAATCAAAGCCCATACTCAAAGTTCAAATACGTTCATCGTGTATAAATAGAACTACTTTCCAAAACCATAGAGTTATAATTTTATATCTGAGATATCAAAAACTAAGCAGGAGTAAAAACAAGAAGAAAGTTTAAGTAACTATGATATCCGTCCCACAGAAACAATGCCACAATATGATTAGGGGTTCCTGCAATTCATTTATATTTACATTTTAGAAGCTAGTCAGACAGTGCACCACAAACTTACACATGGTGCCATTACTAACAGTTCTTCTCATTTATACATTTATTGTGAAAGCTACAGGAGATTATATGTCCCAACTGTTTTCATCTTTTCACCAAAACCTGTAAGGACTTGTAAGAGCCATTGATTTTACATTTTTAAGTTTGAAGCATAGGGGATTATATATCAACTTTTACAGTTCATGGAAATTACATATTTTTCATATAAAGTATAAGTAAAACAGGATAAACAACATCTTTAACTAGTAGTGAAATCTTTTTACATCAGCCACGATACAAACAAAGCCTTTCTTATCGAGTATTACTTTTTTTCTTGCGGAATATGGTAGAGCAGTAACCCTAAGCACATGTGAGGCCCAAAAGCTGATGCTCTGGCCTTTCTCCAATTATAATAGGATATAAATGTCTAGAGATTAAGAAAACCAATAATAAAGACATTGATACAGTGGAAGATTTAATATATAGGAGTCAAAGGAAGCATAAGATATTAAGGACATTTATTATTTTGGCCTAGTAAACGTCAAAAAAGGTGCTCACTTGATCATGGATAAGTTGACATAAACTGAAGTTTGTTAAAAGCAAACCTGACTAGCTACTCCTAATTATTTCAAGTTGGCATCTGGGAGTGTCTCTCATCTTGAGTATCAATCTGAAATAGAAGGTCCAACAGCCACAAAATGAAAAGAAAGAAATAGACATTCCATTTTTACAAACAACGGGTAGTGAAATAGTTAATTTCAAGTTCCACACTGAGGTTACTCAAGCTGACAGTACTGACCTCTTCACCATATGTTAACATAAAACATTAAAAGAAATAAACTTGCCACTTAACAATAGAGAAAGAACAAAAATAAACAAAATCAAAAGCACATAAATACTCCCCATAAAGAATAAACAGACAAACACCAAAGCTAAAATGTCAAGTTCTTCTCAAAAGCACAGCCAGACTAACTCTTCAGCATTGACATCAACATCAAAATCCTTAATCCCACTAGGTAGAGTCAGGTGCATATATTCTCACTCTCCAATCATTCATATCGCTATAACTTCTACAACCTTGTTATATCGGATGTTATGTCTACGGGTTCCAACCAGGTTCACTTTAGCCTTTATATATTGCAAAATTTAAACAACTTACAAATGGTAAGGAAAAAAATTAAAGCGACTGCCATTATATAGGTCAAGCACCTAAAAATAAGATTAAAATTTCATAGACGGAAACAAAATATCATTTTCCTGACAAGTTGAAGGCAAACTGGGTTTCTTACCAGAAGCAAGGCCAGGCAAGTAACCATGTCCCAATAGGCTTGTCTAACCGGGCGAGGTGGGCATATGGCCGAGCTGCCTCAGGCAGATACAAATCAATCCAAGATACATCTATGGCCTTTGAGCCTCCACTTCCATCCGAATTGTTGCCGTTCGTCTTTTGACCCTCCTTTTCTGTCTTACCAGACGACGTGGAGATACAGGCATTTTGAATTGCTATTCTTGGATTTAAGTCCCTAAACTGAAACTTGAACTTGAAATTCGTCGGAACAAAATCAGAGCTGGCGATACAATGGGGAGAAGGTCTTCTTGTTCTTGGAGAGTCAAATAATGTGCTTGAATAATCATAGTTAGGAAAATGGCTGTGGTCTTTAGGATTGGACAAGGGGGTAATTGGATGAAAGACGAATCCAATGAGAGCGGTCGAGGGGGAGACCAAATGGTGGGACAGTGGCAGTTGCAGCCTACGAAGACATGATCGCGAGAGACGAAACATAGCCATTCCTTTCATCAAAAACAGAATCCGACTTCCTTCTTCATCGTTTGTAGTTTGTCCCTATTGATTGGATTGAAGAGAATGCTGAAACACAAAGGAACGACATTAACCCATCATGTAGGAGCCCCAGAACAAAGTTCTTGCCCAAAATATAGTTCACGTATATATCTTTGAAACTATTTTCATCACAAGTTATAGCTAATGTTGAACTTTTCACAGTATATAATATACAAGAAATGCAAAGGCGAGAGAGAGAAGGGACAGCAAAAACCTCTTTGAAGAATTACAGCAACAAGTTGAAGCCGCGAATCCAACGATTGTTCATACAGAGTATAAATCCCATTGTTGAATTAGGGCAACTGCACGAAATCGAAGAAAACCCCTTTCCCGCTTTCGTCTTCGATTGCGAACAAGATTTAAGGCAAGAAGAAGAAAAAAGAGAAGTGAAAACTGGGAAGCTTCGAAGATGCTACAGTTATCGGGCCGTTTAATGGCCCATATTGGAGCCCCACGGGCCGGATTTAAACCCACAGTGCAATATATAAACATGGATATATATATGTGTATAATTAGGGGGTGTTAAAATTTTGTCTTCATCCGATCGGATCGAAAAATCCGATTCAGTCCAAGAGTGAATAAGTTTGGTCTGCTCTTCAATCTAAATATTTTGAAAATTCAATCTTTCGCCTAGTCTGATTTTGGATCGAAGATCAAATAAATTATTATATACATATATAATGTAATGTTACTTGTTTTATTGTTGTTATATACAGAATAAATTGAACCAAACAAGTTTATTCTGATTGATCTTTCTCTAAAGTCAACTCCGCTTGGCCCACCCATTTCGTGGGGCGGGTTGAATTTGGTTCGTGAAGGAGGCTAGCCAAGCCAAACAATGAAAAATAGGGGCTCGACATGACTCTATAGCCCTTAATAAACGAAGTCAAGTCAAGTCATTTTGGTGGGCCACAAAGCATTGGCCAAACCCAGCCCATTTACTACAATATCGGGTCGGGTTAGGTTGGCTGGGAGACGGGCTCGTCGGCCACCCAGGCCAATTCACCTAAGTCAGAGGGTCTCTCCGATAAACATAGCAAAAAGAGATACATCATCTTACTATATGACACGAATCCTTAAGTATACATCATCTTACTATTATTTATGAACACTAAATTTGTTTTCTTTTAATTTTATTTCCCATTTTTTAACTTTTTTTTTTATTACTTTCTAAAATTTTTGACTTATCTTGAATGTGGTAATTAATTGTTAGGAAGAAGATGTGAAATCATGTATAGATAATCAATTTTGAAAATTTGATTATTATAATTTATATAATTTAATTAATTTAAATTTATTTTTTTTATAATTTTATATATAACTTAAATGTTATAATTTTATTTTTTAACTTTTTTCTTGTTAATTTTTTAAAATTTGACATGTTTTGAATGTGGTAATTGATTGTCAGGAGGAATATGTGAAGTCATATATGAATAATCAATTTTGAAAATTTGATTATTATCATTTATGTAATTAATTAATTATTTAAATTATCTTTATTTTATATATAGTTTAATTAATTTAAATTTATTTTTTTATAATTTTAAATGTTATAATTTTATATATAACTAAATGTTATAATTTTATTTTCTAACATTATTTTTTTTGTTGCTTTCTTAAAATTTTGACTTATCTTGAATATGGTAATTGATTGACATGAGGAATATGTGAAGTCATATATGGATAATCAACTTTGAAAATTTGATTATTATCATTTATATAATTAATTGATTACTTAAATTATCTTTATTTTATATATAGCTTAAATAATTTAAATTTATTTTTTATAATTTTAAATGTTATAATTTTATATATAACTTAAATGTTATAATTTTATTTTTTAACTTTATTTGCAAACGTAGTGAAGTTTTTAGTGTGATAAAGTTGGTAATTAACCCTAATTTAATCTCTAAGTGCACATGTATGCTAGGAGCAAGTCATGTTAGTATAGTGTTTAAGGTTTGCAATGTGTTAAGAATGACTATGTGCTAAAACATGTTCTAACGTGTTATGCCCATCTTTCTCAACAGCAAGAGTCTGATCTTTATTGAAATATTGAAAATACCAAAATTGAGGAGAAAAATGTGCTTAATCAATTTTCATAATTTAATGTTTATATTTGTAAAATAAGTTTGGGAGTTCCTAACATGTATGATGTAAGTACTAATTAATGACATTATATTCTAGATTTTTTTATCTAATGATGAGGTTACTATGTCGTTGAAGTCGGGTCGTGAGTTATAGATACATTAAAAAACTATGAAAGGTGTTTTACCAAAAAGGCTCCTTGGCGATTTGTTGACTAATGCAACTAAGAAGATTCAATTGATGATCAAGAAAGAGAATAACTGAAAAAAGTTTATTTGATTAGTTTCGGATTATAATTTTTTTTTTTATTATAACCTGTTCCTATAAAACTTTTGAGGTTGTTTTGTTAATTGCTACTGAATTTTATTTATTGACTTGGGCAATTTGTTTGATCTACATGTTTTTTGTTTTCTTTTATTATTTAGTTTTTTTTTTATTGATTCACACTTATATATTTGCTCATTTTTTATATTCTTTCACTTCTATTTATTTGTATATTTTTTTTAGTCCACTAATTTATAATGGGTGTCTAACATTCCTAAGTACATTCTTACCTGCATTTTTTTTTCACTGCATAAATTATTCTTTTCAATGTATTGCTCAAGAATTTATCATAATTTAGCTATAATTTAATAACATGCATAATATTGAAATAATAACGAACGAAAAACATCTTCAATCAAATAATTAATAAAACGGATCGAGAAATCATCATTTATACTGAGTAATCAACTACTTTACTACTGAGAATTCAGAATAAGACATGCCACATTTTTAGTGTTTCATGCATCAAAGTGAAAATATTGTGTTAGAAATGGTAAACGTTAACCTCACTCTATCGAGTCACGAATACTATAGACGTTGGATACAATCTTTTGTTAAATATACACATATGTATTAGTAGAAAGACTATAATAAAAGTATAAAAAAAGGTAAGAAAATAAAAAAAATGTCAGACAAAAAAGGGCATACATATTCCGGAATAATTGAGTAACTAATTTCGTTGTATGTTTGTTCATTTCTCACGATTGTAACATGATTATTTTATTTATTTTCTACTTCTTTATTATGATTTTGATTTGTTACAACTACTGAATTATGTAACTTCTACTTTAGCTATTATATTTTTTTTTGCGATATTCGTGCATCGCACGGGTGATGCACTAGTCTTACTATATGACACGAATCCTTAAGTATACATCATCTTACTATTATTTATGAACACTAAATTTGTTTTCTTTTAATTTTATTTCCCATTTTGTCCTATATAACTCCAAAATAAATTCTTTCATTTATATTATTTATTATTTTTATTATATTTGTATATTTAGATTAATAATTAGAAATACAAATTAAATTGTTATAAAAAATATATACTATTAGAGATATTTTATTGATATCTATAAAATGAGTATAATACTGAATATATTTTAATATATTTTAAAATTTTTAATATATATTATAAACACCATGTTAATATAAAATAAACTAATTTTGTTTATGTATATTAAATATTATTATTTCAATAATTACTTGATATAAAGGTAATATTTTTAATGTAAAAACTCATTAATATAATAAATAATAATAATATTTCCATTAATTAAATTAAAAATATACGATAAAAATAGAAACAAAAAACTAAATAAAACAAAAATAACATGGCCTAAAAATAAAATACTTGATATACTTAATTCTAAATTACCATTTAAAAATTTGAAAAGTCATCTCCACTTCCTCTATAACCACCAAAATACTAGTTAAATGAATTTGATGATCTACTTTCTCCTTGAAATTGTTGTTTACGAGGTATTTTTTTTTATAAATTCTCATTTGTTTACTTCGAAAAGCATCACATAACATTGGATATTTTATGGAATCCACATTCCTCTATAAAATTTTATTCTTTTCGCGTTATTCTTGCAACTATTTTTTTGACCCCATTTTGAGCTCGAAATAGTTAGATTTCACAATTCCTTTACGTTAGAGATTGAGTTTATTGCATACATGCTTGACTTTCAATATTTGCTCGCCCACAATAGATCGCTTTATAACTAGGAATCGAACCTCCATGACTTGTTTCGTTGTTGTCTTCTTGATTGAGATAAGCGATGAAGAGATTGTTGTTAGCATATACATTCATTAATGCTACTTGTTGTGCATTAAACGTTTGACTTTGTGCATCTATTGCTACAGCGAGATCAAGTTCATCTTTAAAATTTGAAGACGAAGATAAAAATGAAGATGACATATGAGATGAATTGGCTTTGAAACTCATTTATTAGAAGGTTGACGATGAAATATATGATAGTATGTTGCCTTTTATAATAATAATAAAAAAAAAACTGAATGAAATGTAGGTTGTTATATATTGGATAAAAGTTAGGTAATAAAGTTAGTTGTGAAATAAGTGGGGAAAAAAATGTAGATAAAAGAAGGCGAAAAAATTAGTTGAAATTTATGGGATAAATAGTTAGTTTGATTAAAAATATTAGTTGACAAAATGAGATGGACAAATATTTAGTTTGATAAAAATTAGGTGAAAAAAATTAATTAAAAAATTAGTTGGAAAATTAATTAGAATAACATATTTTGTAAAAGATTTAAAAATTTTATGAGTAATTATTTTTTTTATAAAATGTTATTAATTATTTTTAATAATAATATTTTTTATGAAATAAATTAATTAATATGATTAAATAATTATTTATAAAATATTCTTTGAAGATGCTTTTTGCACCAATTTGGTGTTGAGCACATTAGAGTGAAAAAATTTAATGTTAAATAATTTGGAATAGATTCCTTTTTTACACCAAAATGGTGTCAAGTTTGGTGTTGAGATGCTCTTATGGTCTTTTTGTGCTCAAGGATATGCCCTAGATGTTTAGGCGTGAGATTTTGCTTTATGAATTTTTTATTTATAAAAGAAAATAACTAAAAAAATACAGATTTAACAATATAATCAAAATAACGAAAAATTTACATAACTATATTTGAAAAATGTAATAGGCAAAAATATTTTTGATCCCTAGTGCATCACACAATATGCCAAAAGAGACTAAAATACTCCTATTGTTATTACCTTAATATCTACCTAAGAACCAAATAATGTAACTCCCAAGATATAGGTCAAGTAGTTGGACAAACAATATATCGGTGTTAATTCGGTGGATCGTAAGTTCGATCCTCACTCTACGCAGTGAGACGAAGACTCACACCTGTAATTTACCTTCCCTGACGTAATCGAAGACATAAGCACTAGGAGGCGCGCAATAATAGTCAAGAACCAAATAATGTATCATGAACAGAAAGCATTCATGCTTTCAGCGACACAAATTCTATCTTTCCATTTTTATTTATAATTTTATCTTTGATAATGTCTGCCTCAATTTGGCTAAATACTTCTTTTGTTTCATCCAACAAGATCACCTAAGACCAAACTATGTACTTCAACTAATTACTCCACATAAACTCAACATACAAACTCAAAACTTAAAAAGTACTGCAAGCTGCAAAACCTATTTTCCTCTTTGATCTGCCAAAAAGATGCTAAGCACAGATGCATCATTCTTAAAGAAAATCCAAGGATCATCAGCCTGGAAACTATGCAATTCTATATTCTGGAAAAACTGAAGCCATTATCATTCAATTGTTTCAGTGCAAAGACAATATGTTGCTTTCAGGAATGGAGAGTCATGAATACGGGTAATGATCAAAAAGCAAGGCAATAACTCATTGTAAACTAAGTTAGGGGCATTCTTTTGATATACACCATGGCATATATTGCTTTCTGTTTGATGTCTCTATAAGGACCACTAATAAATAGATATTACATAGTATTGCAAGAGAGAACCTACACTCTCGGAGTGCCACAAAAAAAAGGGAAAAAAAATTTGAATCTAGTTTAAGGATTCTTTGGGGAATCTAGGGCGCCAGGTTGTATGCTCTCTAGAAGAACAAGATAAATCCAATTAATATGTCAGAAATTTCAAAAACCAAATGCAGACTTGCTCCGGCTTCCACCTTCTCCATACTGATCGTTCCATTTTCTCAGCTCATTCATGCTAGTGGCGTCGTATGCAACTGATGGCCCAACCTATGCATCAACATAATTGGAAATCAATTTTACATCTCTAGAAAAAGAAAATATGCAATATACAATAAGGAGGAGAAGAAGAAAAGTTCAATAAGAAACACAGATTCCATCACGGTAAGCAGTCATTAGCATGCCTCCATGCATATGTTACTGTTTCACAGAATGCCCAACCAGAATTATACCGTTGTTGTGCTTGATTTATTAGCTCTAGAGTAAAAAAAAACTATATAGGCTATATATCATTAAATGAAGATACATGAGTATTGAGGAATAAAGGACAGCAACTGAATTGAGTTTGAACCCGTAATGTAGCTGAGTGACTGATGCTTAGAATGTAAAAGAAAAGAAAAGGGACTACGCAACTTTAACACAAAAAATTACATGGCAGCCACTCCAGAGAGGACGAGCCTGTGATTTAACTCTTTAAATGAAAAAACTACTGAGGAATAAATCAAAGATAGCAACAAGTGGCAGGTTGTAATGCCAGATATGTCATAAGCAATTCCCATTCAATCCTCAAATGAAAAAAAAGTTAGACGAAATTTGCAGACATAATGCAAATGCAACTTTTCTTTTGTTTTTAACTCCTACACTTGCCATATGCAGACCATGCTCAATCCTGTAATTGATCTAGTGCAAAGCATTCAGGGTTATGCAAACACGCAGCATACCAATTTACACCTAATAAAAACCTCATGCAGCCAATTCATAATTTGAACCAATTTCACAAAAAAATAAAGCCTCCTTTTCCACGAAATTAATCTGCTTCAATCTTGAACCTACTGTTGGATATTATTGGTATTTCAGGTTTCTTCAAATGAAAATATGGTTGTCCTAAAGTTCGGCCTTTAACACTCCACACCAACCATCATCAGGGTTTAATCTTCATTCAAAGCCATTTCAGTTGTGCATGAATATATTACACAGCAGCAATAGAAAATTTAGTTCTCTTTTACTTCATGGACATCCTTTAGTTTTTTATGTCCTTCCACATGCATTTTTTATACTTCCAGTTGGAAGCCTGGCGCTCTCATGCTATCAAAAGATAGGAGACGTTTTCCTTCTTACTATTTAGAATTCCCACTAAGAACTTCATTTCTTCAACAATCTCATTCAGTCCTGCACTAAAAGAACTTCAGAGGACTCCTCACTTCTACATGATATTTTGACCTTGAACATCAACTATTATCTTTAACATTGCTTCCACGAAATTTGCATAGCAAAAAGTAGACTACATTGTAGAATGAAGGGTCCACTAGGGTTATTGACACAAACAGCAATCTCAAACATTATATTGATAGGGGAGGGATCCAGCTTTCAGTACAGAAATTGAAACATAAAACTCAGGAGCAATCATTAAATAAAGGTAGAGTACTGGAAAACACATTAGTCCCGAGGGGGGAAAATCTTGGAAAAGCGTGAATTTAGTTTGTGCACTTTCATGCGGCTGCAATACTTTCTGATGCAGTTAACTTGCAAGGCTCAAGCTACATTGTTATCCTATGTAAAACTTACCTAACAAAGACAACTGTTTAAGAGTCAGATACATTACAGGAGTCCCCATGCGCCATGAAGCCCGAAGGCTTAAAATAGCATTCTAAATTCCTTGCATTATTACTATTATCTTATGTTCATGTGGACATATTGCATCTACCTTGTGTGTGGATGGATGGATTGCATAGCCAGAAAATATAAAGCCCAATATCGTTCAGCTTCAATAAATTTGATGCCTTGATCCCTCAAATATCTGAGCAATCAATAAAATTTACCTTGGCTTTTGACTGAATAAAGTCATCCAGATTCAGCGGTCTTAGAACCGGCACATCATTCCTACCCCCCTGCAAAAACAATTACAAGTGAAACAATGGAAGTCACTGTAATTAGAAATTGTTGAATGGAAAAGAGTTCTGGTACCAGCAGGAAAACATGAATATAGTAATGATTGGAGAGGAGGGCAATAAGAAGTCAAACGAAAACCCACTCAAACACGGGCAACTTGTTATTGGACACCCAACAACACAGAAAAAGATGCATACTTTTGAAGGAATCAAATTTTTGGCCACACCTATGGTCTGTTAACCACTAGGGAAGGCAATTAGAGAGAAAGAAGGCAAAAAACAGGCCTGATAGTAGTAGTACCTTGAATTTACCATAACTCCCTTTCACATCAAGTAGGAGGATGTGAAGAGCAACACAAGAAGGTAAAGAGCTAGCATGCCTGGTCCACATCCTTTTAGGTGGAAGGATTTTTAGCCCCAGACAAGACTACCAGTTCTTTCCTCATTGTTTATTCAACTGTTCTCCATAACAAGATTATCAGTTCTTTGTAATAGCTCTTCAGGAAGGGTTTCACATTTGCTAGTTCTTTATTTAGGAAATTTGAACTAGTAGATTTTAGACCTCCGAGGGGAGTCACTCCTACATTTCTTGCTGTTGTGAATCAAGACAGAAAAATCAAGATGATTTGCCACAAATCAAGGAAGGATACATCAAGAAGATATAAGATTTTCTATAAATCAAGGAAGGAAGATTTGCCACTGTTTGATTAGCCGTCAATTAGTAGTCAATTAGCATGTGATTGGATGTAATTAGCTATAATTTAGGTCTTAATTTTATCCTTAATTATTGTACAGCTTACTATAAATTTCAATAGAAGGAGGTTAGACCTAACACAGAGTTCTACTCCAAAAAGAAGGGTTTTCTCTCTTTTCTATTTTGTTCAACATCTCTTTTTTCTATCTTGTTCAACATGGAATCAAAACTGTTCAGTGGGCAACCCTTCTCCAGCCTTCATTGCCAATGATCCTCCTAACCTCCAGCCTTCATTGTTGTTCAGTTTTCCAGCAGCCTTCATTGCTGCAACCGCACCTACTGATCCAATTATCCTCCTAACCTTCAGCCTTCATTGTTGTTCAGTTTTCCTACTGATCAGTAGCTCTTTCTTAGTCTTTCTTTAGGCTCGTTTCTCCGTTCAATCAAAATGTCTACTCAAACTAGTGAGATTAGCTCTTGTGATACAAGAGAAACAACAACACCTCCAGGGATCCTACTTTATGGAGAATTGCAGCAGATTCATGCAACTTACAGATTGGATGGAAAAAATTACCTCAAATGGTCTCAACTTATCCGAACCATTTTGAAAGGAAAAGGAAAGATAAGTCACATTATGGGGACCGGACCAACGAAATAAGATCCAGCCTATGCAACATGGGATGAAAAGGATTCCATGATCATTGCATGGTTGTGGAATTCCATGGCACCTTGAATAAGTGACACCTATATGTTTCTATCCATAGCTAAGGAAGTTTGGGAGTCTATTTAACAAACTTATTCGAAAGTTAACGATGCAACCCAGATTTATGAATTGAAGACCAAAATCGTTGCTGCAAAATAAGGGAACAAGTCTGTCACAGAATATGCCAATCTCCTAAAAGGACTTGGCAAGAAATAGATCACTACTGGATTATGAGATGAAAAACAACGATGATGCAGCTACACTGAAAACCTTCATAGAGAAAGACAAAACTTATGATTTTCTAGCAAGACTTAATGGGGAGTATGATCAGATAAGAATCTAAATCCTTGGTAAAGCTGATTTACCTTTACTTAATAAAGTTATTTCAATTATATTGGTCGAAGAAAGTAGAAGGAGCGTAATGTTGCACCCTAAACAGTCAAGGCGTCAACATTGGTGGCTAATGGAGGAGGCTGTAGATTCAAGAAAGACCAACTAAATAGAGACAATGGTAAGACATTTCCTAAGCACACAGGGAGTGACAGCCGTGACAACCTATGGTGTACTTTTTCCAAGAAACCCAAGCATACTAGGGAAATGTGCTGGAAGCTAAATGGAAAGCCACCAAGTAAAGAATGGGGAAATAAGGGTGGATAACTACATCAAAGTCAAGGGCAAGCCAATATGGTTACTTCACACGCGGAAGAACAGATCCATGAACCAAAAGAATAGAAAGAGTTCAACTAGAAGGAGATTGAAAGGTTGAGGCAATTCCTAAGTACCTTGGACAAGCCATCTATCTCAGGTAACTACTCCTAGATACATTCAGGTAAACCTCCTCTTTCTTATGCTTTAAATGCTTCTGATACTTATTCTCTAGATTTCTGGATCATTGATTCTGACACCACTGATCATATGACACATTTCTCCTAGTTCTTTCACTCATATGCTCCCTATTTTAGCCATAGAAAAATAGCTACAGCTGATGGTTCATTAATCACAATAGCTGGCATAGGAGAAATTACCATCAACCCTACTCTCACTCTTAAAAATGTCCTTCATGTGCCTAAATTATCCACCAATCTCCTTTCAGTATTTAAATTGTCTTCTGATGTCAACTGCAAAGTTATTTTTCTATCTTCTTGTTGCTTATTTTAGGACCAAGTCTCGGGACTGATGATTGGGCGCTCTAAGGAACGAGATGGAACCAGCCCCTAACCTACCTCTCTGAACAGTATCAGCCCCACAAGAACACTATTTGGCTGCATCATTACAGGCTAGGACATCTTGCTTTCTCCACGCTCAAGATTATGTTCCTTTCTTTATTTACAAATCTAGATATTAGCAAATTTCATTGTGACATTTGTGAACTTGTCAACCACAAGCGTGTTGTTTTTTCTCTTAGTAACAACAGAAGTCCTTTCCCTTTTGATTTAATTCATAGTGATATTTGGGGTCCATCAATTATTCCAAATATTTCTAGTGCACGTTGGTTTGTCACATTCATTGATGATTGTACACAGGTTACCTAGATCTTTCTCCTTAAATCTAAATCTGATGTGAGTGACATCCTCCCAATTTTTTTCTCTATGATCCAAACTCAATTTAAGGCTCAAATCAAACGGTTTAGGTCTGATAATGCTCGGGATTATTTTAACTAGACTCTTTCCACCTATTTCCATCAAAGGGGTATTATTCATGAGTCTTCTTGTGTTTCTACCCCACAACAAAATGGCCTTGCAGAAAGAAAGAATGATCACCTTCTAGATACTGTTGTGGCCTTGATGTTTCAGTATAATGTGCCTAAACACTTTTAGGGGGAAGAAGTCCTTACAACAACTTACACCATCAATTGCTTGCCATCCCCCGCATGTTAAATTTTCAAACTCCAATGGCCATGTTATCTCACTTCTATTCGAGTCTTTCTTCTACATCTCCCCTCAGCCCTAGAGTCTTTGGGTGCGTTTCTTTTGTTCATATTCACAGCCATAATAGAGGGAAATTGGATCCTCGAGCAGCTAAATGCGTCTTTGTGGGCTATCCTTCTAACCAAAAAGAATACAAATGCTATCACCCTCCCATTAAAAGGTTTCTAATCACTGTTGATGTTACCTTTGTTGAGCATGAATCCTATTTTTCTCAACCTTATCTTCAGAAGGAGACTTCAATTATGGAAGATAAAGATGCGCCTATGCCACTCCTTACCTCCTTTCCACTTGAAGTGTAGAAACTTGAAGCTGCACCCAATCTCATGCCATAAGCTTTACCTAAAGTTGCAAATCCTGAAGACCATGCTCCTGAACATACAATTACAAAACATGCCCTTACCCCTACACTAGAAACCCAACCTCAGCCTGTTGACCCTGAACTAGAATCTCCTATATCAAACCTTCATGAATCCTGTGACCCTAGAAAGGGATAGACCATTACCAACGACCGTTTCTCATAGATTTATACAAGAAAGAGTAATCCAGAACCTGAACCAAGGTTGCACCTATCATCAAAACCAGATTCTGAAAGTGAGGTAAGGTCTCTTAGCTCACATTCTAAGATTGATTCTCGGACAAAAATAGATTTGTTGATAGCCCTAGGGAAAGGAACTCGAGAGTGTACAAAATATCCCTTATATCCATTATCTCATTTTTTTATCCTATGAGCTTTCTTGCAAACATTCATACAGTATCCATTTCTACAACATTATCAGAGGCTTTAAAGTGTAAAAAGTGGAAGAATGCTATGAGTGTTGAAATGAAAGCCCTGAGAAGAACAATATTTGGGAAATTGTGGATTTGCCAAAAGGAAAGAAACTAGTGAGCTGCAAATGGGTTTTCACAGTCAAATATAAAGTAGATAAGTCACTTGAAAGGTACAAAGTTCGCTTGGTAGCCAAGGGATATGTTAGAATTATTAGTATATATTATAATTATTATATATGTGTGTGTTATTTTGTAATTAGATTAAGCCCATAGATTTAAGGCTCATTATGCTTAATATAAATAACAAGCTAAGAGAGGCTAATCTCTTAGGTTTTTTCTCATAATTATTTTCTCACATGGTATCAGAGCCACCGGTGAGAAAAAAACCTAGCCGTCACTGTGTATTTTTTTTCCAGTGACCGAAACCCTAGCCGTCAAACTCAAACATCATTGCACAATACCAGAATCTCACTGTTCGGCCACCATTGGATCACGCCGCCACCACTATCGGGTTTGCTGCCCCTAGATTGGCCGACTGCTACAGACTCGTCGCCGCCAGACCACCCAGGCGCCCCCACACGCCGCTTGCAACCTTCGTCTCCACGCACTGGCGTGTGAAAGTAGAGGTGTCAAAAGGGCCGAGCGGCCCGCGGGCCGCCAGGCCCAGCTCGTGATGGGCCGGGCTTTGGCCCAGCCCGTTACTGTTCAAACAGGCCGAGCCGGGCTGGGCCAAAGAAATTGGGCCCACGGCCCGTGGCCCTTATGAGCCGGGCCCATGAGGCCCTTATGGGCAACTAAGGCCCTTACTCATTTTTTTTTTTAATTTTGTTATTCTTTAGTAATTATTGATATTGGATACTAAAAAATTTAATTTCGCAATACATATAAATAATAACCATCAATTTATTTAAAATTTTTAAGTTAAATTTTTTATATATTTAAATTATAAATAAACATTCTCCTTTTTATATATACATTATTTTTCATATCAATTCACAAGAAAAATTATAAGGCATATAGAATTTTGAAATATAAAATAATGAAATAATATTTAAAACTTAAGAATTAAGATAGAAAATATTTTTAAAAGAAAAAAATTAATTTTTATATATGTATTATTTTGATATCTATATATGTATATATTATATGTATTATTTTTAAAAAAATTATTTTAAAAAAAAAGAAAAAAAGCCGGGCCCACTGGGCCCGGCCCGCTAGGCCCTGTGGGCTAAGGGCCTGGCCCGGCCCTCTAGCCCATGGGCTGGCCTGGCCCGGCCCGGCCCAACCCTTTTAGTAAAAGGGCCGGGCCGGCCCGTTTAAAAAGCCCGTGGGCCGACTCGGGCCGGCCCTTTTGACACCTATATGTGAAAGCATGTATGCCGGCCAAGTTTTTCCAGCTTCTCCAAATCTGATCGCCGGCAACCCCTCAAGCCACTCCCGGTGCCGAAACATTCGCCATGTCTGATTTTAGTGACGCCGTTTCTGCCGGTGCTATTCCCGCTTCGGCACCTGTTGCTCCCGCTACCTCTCAATCCTTTACTATCTCCAATCTTGGGACAACCAATATTACCATTGTCAAGTTGATAGGGTCGACCAATTATCTCTCATGAACAGCCTTTGTCAAAATGTGGTTGAAAGGGCAAGGCCAAGCGGATCATCTTACCACAAAGGTTGAAAGTGTGCCAGAAGCGAATCAGGCTAGATGGGAACAAGTTGATGCTCAGTTATGCAGCCTCCTATGGCAGTCTATTAATCCTTCCATCATGCAACTCTTTCGCCCCTTTGAAACTTGTGTTGATGTGTGGAAGGAAGCTAAAGAGTGTTATACAAATGACATCTAACGTTTGTACACTGTGGTTTCTAATATCAAGAATCTCAAGCAGGAGTGTCCATGAAATCTTATCTGGGGTAGATTCGGGCTCTCATGCAAGAATTTGATACTCATCTTCCTCTCACTACGACCTTGCACCGAACATATTGCTCAACAAGAGAAGTCTTTTATGGTTATTACTCTCTCCGGTCTAAAACCAAAGTTTGACGCCATCCGGCATCAAATCTTGACCAACTCCACTAACCCTACCAATAAAGACTCTTTCAAAAGGTTGTTGAATATGACAGGTGCACATGGTATGTCCTCTTCTTCTCATGTTGTTCCTCCAGCCGAATCTTCAGCTCTTGTGTCTCAGGCTTCCACCATAGGAGGAAATAAAGGATGCAATAATAATAGCTCACGTCCACAATGTACCTTTTATAAGAAACTGAGTCATCTTGAGGACAAATGATGGAAGAAACATGGTCGGCTAGCTACTCCACCAGTATCATCTACTAGTGCAGCTCATGTATTTCAAAACAATCCTAGTCCTGCTCCATCTCCTCCAGGTTCGCAATTGGTATCTATGTCTGCAGCTGAGTATGTTGCCTTCCTGAAGTTCCAGGCCACCCAGCCATCTCATCCTGGTAATTCCGTTGCTTGTGTTGCTCAAGGCTCATCTATTAGTCCTTGGATTATAGATTATGGCGCCACTGACCATATGTGTACTAATGAACTTCTTTTCTCCTCACTTACCTATTATGATACCTTACCTACTGTTACCCTGACTGATGGCACCAAAACTTTAGTTATACTCACCTCATCTTTCTCATTAAATTCTATTTTATATGTTCTTGATAGTCCTTTTAATTTGATTTCAGTTAGCCAACTTACCAAAACCCTTAACTGTTCTATTATCTTTACTCCTACCTCAATTTGTGTTCAGGACCAGGTTACGGGGATGGATGATTGGCGTCAGGCGTGAGTCATAGGGTCACTATCATCTTAATGTGCCTAGTTCGCCGGTAGCTTGCACCAGTGCCGCTTCCCCAGATCTTCTCAATTATCGTCTCGGTCATCCTAGCCTCTCCAAACTGAAGAAATTAATTCCTAGTTTGTCGTCATTGTCCATATTTAATTATGAGTCGTGTCAGCATGGTAAACACGCTCGTCATTCTTTTTCTCGTCGGGTCAATAATAGGGTTGAGGCTCCCTTTTCCCTTGTGCACTCTGATGTATGGGGGCCCAGCCGTGTCAATTCTACTCTTGGCTTTCATATTTCATTACTTTCATTGATAACTTTTCCCATTGCACTTGGTTGTTTCTTATGAAGAGTCGGTCCGAGTTGTTTTCTATTTTTCAGACATTTACTGCTGAAATAAAAACATAGTTTGGAGTTTCTATATGTGCCTTACGAAGTGATAATGCCCCTGAGTGTTTTTCTTCTCCATTTACTACCTTTATGACTGCTAATGGCATCCTGCATCAATCCTCTTGTCCTTGCACACCTCAACAAAATGGTGTTGTTAGAGCGTAAGAATTGTCATCTTACTGAGATTGCACAGACGCTTATTTTACATGCCAATCTTTCCACCAAATTTTGGGGCAATATTGTTCTAACTGCATGTTATCTAATCAATCGCATGCCATCTTAAACGTTACAGGAGCAAATTCCTCATTCCCTTTTGTTCCCTACATAGCCACTTTATTCTGTTCCTTTTCGTGTTTTTGGATGTATTTGTTTTGTGCATTCTTTTTTACCTAGATTGGATAAGCTTGCTGCAAAATCTCTCAAGTGTATCTTCCTCGGCTATTCCCGGTTGCAAAAAAGCTATAAGTGTTACTCTCATGAGTTGCATTGCTATTTTTTGTCTGCTAATGTCACATTCTTTGAACATTAGTCTTTTTTTTCGATTACTCAGCCTAATTCACAGAATCTTCATCAGGTTTTGCTTGTTCCTTTTTCTTTTCTTCCGCTGTCCTCCCCGAGTCCATCTGTCTCCTCTGTGGCGCCTTCCCTACCGTTTTTCGATCCACTTATCATGGCTCCTCCACTTCTTACATATCACCATCGTCCTCATCTCGCTACCGGTGCCAACATTCCTCCGGCCCAGGACTCTCCTGACTCACTCTCTCCGTCTGTGGTCCCTCTTGCTCCGGATCCTGAGCCCGACAATCTCCTTGTTACTCTTCGTAAAGGTACACGATCTACTCGTAATCCCCATCATATTTATAACTTTTTATGCTATGACCATTTGTCTCCTTCTTATAGTGCCTTTGTTTCGAGTCTTTCCTCTGTTTCTATTCCTAAAACCACAGGTGAAGCTCTGTCCCATCCTAGTTGGCGCCAAGCTATGTTAGATGAGATTGACGCCTTATATTCAAATGGTACTTGGGATTTGGTGTCTTTGCCACCAGGAAAGACTCCCATTGGTTGTCGTTGGGTATTCACTCCCAAAGTGGGTCCTGATGGCCAGGTGAAACGTCTTAAGCCTCGCTTGGTTGCCAAAGGCTTTACACAAATCTATGGACTGGATTACAACGATACTTTCTCTCCTGTTGCGAAAATGGCCTTCATTCGCCTCTTTCTCTCTCTTGCTGCTACGCGTCATTGGTCACTCTATCAGCTTGATATTAAAAATGTCTTTCTTCATGGTGATTTGCAAAAAGAGGTATATATGGAGCAGTCACCTGGTTTTGTTCCTTAGGGGGAGTCCAATGTAGTCTGCAAACTCAAGAAATCTCTCTATGGTCTAAAACAATCTCCACGGGGGTGGTTTGACAGGTTCAGCACTGTGGTTCAAGCCTTTGGTCTCACTCAAAGTGAGGCTGATCACTTAGTTTTCTATCATCATTTTTCTTCCTTATGTATCTACCTTGCTGTTTATGTAGATGACATTGTTATCACAGGGAGTGATCAGGTTGAAATATAAAAGCTGAAGGAACATCTACATCAGCACTTTCAAACCAAAGACCTAGGCCGATTTCGGTATTTCTTGGGTATTGAAATTGCTCAATCAAGAGATGGTATCTCAATTTCTCAAAGGATGTATGCACTTGACATCTTAGAAGAAACTGGTATGGTGAATTGCAAACTAGTTGACACCCCAATGGATCCGAACGTCCGACTTTTACTGGGACAGGGGGAGCTTTATTCAGACCCTGAACGATATAAGAGACTGGTAGGCAAGTTGAACTATCTCACAATCACTCATCCTGACACTATTTTTGTTGTGAGTGCAGTTAGCCAGTTCTTTAGTTCTCCATGTGATTCTCACTAGGATGTTGTTATCCGAATTCTAAGATATATCAAAAAAGCGTCAAGTAAAGGACTACTCTATGAGAATAAGGGACACGCAGATATTTGTTGTTATGCAGATGTAGATTGGACAGGATCTCCTTCTGATTGCCGATCAACTTCTAGGTATTGTGTTCTTATGGGAGGAAATCTAGTTTCTTAGAAAAGTAAGAAACATAATGTAGTAGCTAAATCTAGTGCAGAAGCAAAATAACGGGCTATGGCTAATACAACTTGTGAGCTCATCTGGCTTAAACAACTTCTGTAGGAACTCAAGTTCCGTGAAGTGTCTCATATGAAGCTTATTTGTGATAATCAAGCTGCCTTACACATTGTTTCCAATCCAGTGTTCCATGAGCAAACTAAGCATATTGAAATTGACTGTCACTTTGTTAGAGAAAAACTAGTTGAAGGTGTTATTATTACATAGTTTGTTAACTCTAATGATCAACTTGCAGATGTCTTCATCAAGTCTCTAAAGAGTGCCAGAGTATAATATATTTGTAACAAGTTTGGTATATATGATATATATGATCCACCTTGAGGGGGAGTGTTAGAATTATTAGTATATATTATAATTATTATATGTATGTTTTATTTAGTAATTAGATTAAGCCCATAGATTTAAGGCCCATTATACTTATTATAAATAACAAACTAAGAGATGATAGTCTCTTAGGTTTTTCCTCATAATTATTTTCTCACAGGATACACCCAAACATATGGAACTGACTACAAGGAAATTTTTGCTCCATTAGCCAAAAGGAACACAATACGAATTCTTTTGTCCCTACTAGCTAATTTTCCCTGGCCTTTTCATCAATTCGATGTGAAGAATGATTTCTTACATAGAGACCTTGAGGAGGAAATCTATATGGATATACCTCCAAGATTAAGTGAAAACAGACCTGAAACTAAAATCTACAAACTCAAGAAGGCACTATATGGCCTGAGACAATCACCTAGAGCTTGGTTCGGGAGATTTTCCAAGGTGATGCAAACCATGGGGTATAAACCAAGCCAAGGGGATCACACTTTGTTCATAAAACACTTAGGTTCAGGTTCAATAACAACCCTTATTGTCTATATTGATGATATTATAGTAACAGAGAACAATGAAGAGGAGAGACAGAACTTGGGGAGATGTTTGGCTATGGAATTTGAAATCAAGGAACTAGGGAATTTAAAATATTTCCTAGGTATTGAAGTGGTACGATCCAGGCATGAGATATTCATATCCCAACACAAGTATGTTCTTGACCTTTTGAGGAACATAGGGAAATTGGCTTGCAAACCAGCTAGCATCCTGATTGATCCTAATCACAACCTGAGAGAAGCAGAGGGAGACAAGGATACCGACAAAGAAGCATATCAAAGATTAATTGGTAAGTTGATTTATCTATCTCACACAAGGCCGGACATAGCCTATGTAATGAGCATAGTAAGTCAGTTTATGCACAAACCCAATGAGCTTCACCTGCAAGCAGTTTATAGAATTCTGCACTACCTCAAAGGCACCCTAGGAAAGGGGATTTTGTTCAAAAAATGAGCTAAACTTACCCTAGAGGTCTATACCAATGCAAACTATGCAAGTTCAACGGTTGATAGGAGGTCTACCGCAAGGTATTGGACTTTCTTGAGAGGAAATTTAGTTACTTTGAGGAGTAAAAAACAAACTGTTGTGGTTAGGTCAAGTGCAGAATCGGAATTTCGGGCAATGGCACAAGGCTTATGTGAGTTGCTATGGTTGAAAATTATTATTGAAGACTTAAGACTCAAGTGGGACAGCCCTATGAAACTCTATTGTGATAATAAGTCTGCTATCAGCATTACACACAATCCTATATAACATGACCGAACAAAACACATTGAGGTTGACCGACATTTTTTTAAAGAAAAACTAGACAAAGGTCTTATTTGTACTCCCTAGATACCAAGCGAATCCCACCTAGCTGATGTTCTAATCAAGGCACTCCCTAGTCCTATCTTCCACAAGATTATAGCCAAGCTAGGAATGAACAATATCTATTCACTAACTTGAGAGGGAGTGTCGTGAATCAAGGCAAAAAAATTAAGAAGATTTGTCATAAATCAAGAAAGGAAGATTTGACACAAATCAAGGAAGGATACATCAAGAAGATTGACAGCAATAAGATTTGCCATAAATCAAGAAAGAAAGATTTGTCACTGTTGGATTAGCTGTCAATTAGCATGTAATTAGCAGTCAAAGATTAGCTGTCAATTAGCATGTAATTAGTAGTCAATTAACATGTGATTTGATGTAATTAGCTATAATTTAGGTCTTAATTTTAGGCTTAATTATTGTACAGCTTACTATAAATTTCAATAGAATAAGACTAGACCTAACATAGAGTTCTACTCCAAAAAGAAGGGTTTTCTCTCTTTTCTATCTTGTTCAACATCTCTCTTTTTCTATCTTGTTCAACACTTGCAAACTTTGCCCCTTTCTATTTCTCTCTAGAATATCTGTTCTCATCTAGAACAGATTAAAAAAAAACAATGCAACCATTCTGGAAGAGTTTCTATTTGTATTGATATGGAACCAGAAGCTGGTGAGAGAAATATAGCCTGAGATTGAAAATTGGACAGGATAAAAACCAATGAATTCATATGATCTCATGGAATACTGATTCAATTACCATCCTAATGGAGAAGAATAACATAACCACGAAAGAAGAAGAAAGCAATTGAGCCATACTTCTAGGCAATTTTGTCCCTGGAGAATATGTGAAACATGGTTGGCTTGGATCATTCAAACTTTATGAAAGGACGTCAATAAAATGGGACAGGATAAAAATCAATGAATTCATATGATCTCATGGAATATTGACTCAATTATCATCCTAATAGAGAAGAATAACATAACCATGAAATAAGAAGAAAGAAATTGAGCCATACTTCTAGGCAATTCTGTCCCCGGAGAATATGTGAAACATGGTTGGATCACTTAAACTTTATGAAAGGAAGTCAATAATTTATGCATTAAAACCTTCTTTTATCATACTGTTAGTTATCAAAAAGTAATTATTTATGGGCTAAAAGGAGGTTACCTTTTTTTCTTCCTCTAAAAGTTCTTGTACAGGTCTATATGCGGCAGCAATACAGAGGTTCTGCAGAACAGAGTATGAGTAGCGGAAAAACAGATCAAGTTAGCCATTAAGCATCAAGACATTACCTTTAAATCACTCCCCGAATACCCTTCAGTTACATCAGCAAGCTTCTCAAACTGAAATCTAGTTTCTAGATTCTCCTGAGTAAGAAATATTTTAAGTATCTTCGCACGATTTTCAGCATTTGGCAGGTCAACATATATCCTGAATCAATCAATATATAAGTCAAGATTTACTTGTGTTTTTAATACATGCATCCCTGGAAGATGCTTTCTTAAAATGAATTGCTATGAAGCTAACGAACCGCATATGTAAACAAAGACAGGACATCAAGAGAAACAGTTGCAAAAGGAAGAAAAAAAAATCTTCCATCCAAGATTCTTCAGGCAAACATGTGGCTAAGGCAGAAAGGATAAGAAGAGGATCTCCTTGAGATAAAATTACCTTCTAGGTAAACGACGAATTACAGCATCATCAAGGTCAAATGGCCGATTTGTGGCACCTAGGATGAGAATTCTCTGGCTGTCCTTTGACCGCAATCCATCCCAAGCTGCCATAAATTCATTTCGCATTCTTCTAGTGGCCTCGTGCTCAAAAGCACCACCACGAGCACCAAGCAAACTATCAACCTGTACAAGCAGAACCTTATCCTAAATGAAAAGGCTGAAGATCCATAACAGACGAGACAAATAATGATATTATGCTCAGTGTATTACACACACCATAAAATTCCTTCTAGCTGCCTGGTGGTCAAAAGCATCATATTAAACACCAAGTGAACAGTAAGCCACTAGAACGGAACCTAAGACTAAGTGGAAAGTTCTCTATGCATACCCAAAAAAAAAGTGTTTCATAGCTTGCTGGGCCACTGATATTTTGAAATATACCAGTAAAAACTTCTCATATATTTGACATTGGAGAAAATATCATACTTGAAAGAAAACAAAAAGAAAAAGTTCTTGAGCCAAATTAATCATTATTTCCCTTTAACTAGCTTAAACTGATGTTGAATACTCCAATCAGATGCTTAAACTGCAATATTTTCAGTTATTTAACTTTAAAACTCTTCACACTTAAACATTTAGCACTAATGATCTCCTAACAGTAAGAAGTGAGCCTGAAAACACCATCTGTGAATTGAAGGTGTTTAGTAGTCAACATCCAGTGTAAAAATTGCCACATCTTATATCATGAATTCCAAACAAAAAGAGTACTTGGCCACGGGTAGGGATAGCTGGAGATCTTGAATTCATGTAGCTGACCCCACCTAGTGGGACTAAAGCTTATGACTGATAACAAAACAGTCATCATGTCTGAAGAACTAATATAAGTAACAAGTAACAATAGATGATGAGGGGAACAGAAGAACGTGGGGTTTCCATATGAAGCTTGGTTCAATTTTTTTTTTTCTTGGCTAAGGGTTTTAATGTTGTTTGATGCAATTAGTTTAATATGGTTATCTTTAATGTTTCTACAGTATATTTTACTGCTTGATTTAGTTTACATTTACCATCATGAAGAAATAATAAAGTTATTTTGTAATTTGCCTTTCAGCAGTAAAATGGCTGCCACAGTGACAGTGCAGCCAGCTTTGGGTTAATCATCAATAGTGCACTTTACTTTGTAGGGTTAATCAGCCAGATTTGATTAGTCAGGTGGATTCAAAAAGAAAACTTCCCAATTAGCTCCTTTAACAAGATTACTAGACCACGATGCATACTTGGCTTCCTAGTTAGTTGTCAACCTTAAAATGTAATCAACTTTCTTTTCAACCATTGATGATTGCATTTGATGCACATTCCTATCTTATGTGTGCTATATAAAGATGCTTAACTTTCACAACAATTGGGATGCAAATTTGTTGATTGTATGACTCCTTGATTTTGAAAGGGTGTGAGCTTCTCAAATTCTAGTGTACTGGTAAGCAATTCTTTTCCATCTTAATTTTCACATATTCTCAAGTACTGTTCTCTATATTAAATTCTAAATGTCCATGGCTTTGTTACAGAACCTGAATTAGAATTATTTGAAATTTCTGAAGAATAAAATTGATCATGAAGAAGAAACGAAAACAAAATAAGAATTTCAAGAGCTAACTTGGAACTTGTGCAATAAGTTTTGCAACCCATGACAACCCTTTCCTGGCTAGTTATTTTAGGGACAACAGAACACAGAAGATGGTTTGCTTGACTACTTTAGACAAGCAGAAAATAAATCAAGCAAAAAAATAAAAAGCTATTCATACTTCAATGAGATTAAACAACTAACCTACCAAAATGGAACTGAAGCCAACCTAAATAAGCCTGAATTTTTTATATCAACATGTCATGATCAAATGTCAATGAAAGCAGATATGTTCACTAAGGACTCCTAGTTTCATTGGATCTATTGATTGTATGCAACTATGCAGAAACAAACCAAGGAAACTAGAAGGTGGTCTCACCTCATCAACAAAAATAATCACAGGAGCCAGCTTGCTAGCAAAGGAGAAGAGGGCCTTTGTAAGCTTTTCGGCATCTCCAAACCACTAGATAAGATAAAAACCAGAAAGAAAGATGTTAGCTGCTTGGAGTACAAGAATGAACATCAGAAACATTCATGCGTTAACTTATGGTGAACGAACAAAAATGAAAATTGAAGGCAACCCATATTAACTTGGCAAAAATTATCATCCTACGATATTTAGCTGTACCCATTTTACCACAGCAACAGGAATCAATAGGCATTAGACACTTTAAGTCCTTGCTTACCAACCTATAAGGCTTGTACTAAGAGAATTCTGACATACAATAGCAGGAAAGTATTTGGGAATCATGGGAGCTCTAAATGCAATACTGCTAAACTTGTTTCTGTATACACCTTATCTCCCTCCACATGAAATTAGAACGCTAAACTTCTAAGAGCATCGCTCAAGAAAAAATAACCTGGTATCTAAAGCATCCCAGTATAAATTGCATGTGCTGCTACACTGATTTCATGATATTACAGACAACAAGCATTATCCACAATTCTGAAAGACGTAATAACTATTAAGAAAACAAAAAAAGAAGAAGTAATGTCAAACAGAAGCTGAACCATGGGCTGTAAACAATTCTTATATGGATCTCAAACAAGAACTTTTGTCAACTCATTAAGGATTTCTCAAGTGCACCAAATTGCCTTGTAACTATGCTACAGCAGTTTGTAAAACAAGACCAAGTTGTAAGTTGATATTCAAAGACAAAGGAAAAAAGAAAATAGTCCTCAAATGTAGTAATTACCCTATACCCTGTAGAACTATATCATCGGCAAACAGCGTCAGTGTTTCAAGTACCTTTGATGTTAGAGTCGAACCAGTTATGCTGATAAAATTGGCCCCTGCTTCCGTAGCAAGTGCCTTAGCAACAAGAGTTTTCCCAGTTCCAGGAGGCCCAAAAAGTAATATGCCCTTGCAAGGCTGACAAAAGTAACAAGAAATTAGTGTCAAGGCACTAAATACATGATAAATCTCACCTGGCAAGTAAATTCACAAAAGTGCAGTCAAATACCCGTAGCAGATTTCCACGTGAGAAAAGCTCTGGTCTTCTCATTGGAAGAATGACAAGTTCATTTAGTGCCCTTTTCACTTCTTCAAGGGCACCAATGTCATCAAACTTGACACCAATTTCACTAGAAGGAACCACTGCTGAAACAAAGTTGCTCTCATACTCATCCTTAGCAAGATTCTGCCAGAGTTAATGATTGATTATTAACTATACCAGGAAGTCATTGACCTAATCTTAGCATTGCAAAGTTAGAAACACAATATGGACCTTCAGGTTTTGCGATGGTTTCTTTGATATCACTTCTTGCTCTTTTAATCTTGAAATTGCAATTTCAAGGCTTCACAAGACACAGAATAGAAAATAACAATCAACTTCAACTTGAAATAGAAAAAATGAATACAAAATACATATAGTTTTAGAGAACATATACCTTTCACGAGGCACGCACAATCTGTCTGCTTTTATTGAGGGAAGTAGACATGAGGATAAGTAATGATTTTTGGCCCAGCCAACAACTTTTTCTGCTTCTGTTACAAAAAAGAAAAAGAAAGACCCGAGCTGGTTGAGGTTGACAATGGCATGACACGAACGCATGCACACATATATATAAAGAATCCAACAGTAATTGGGAATGACAAATGGCATGATAAGAAACAAAGTACCATCGCAAATTTAAAATTTCCATACATATGAAAAACATGTACTGTTTCTGAATTGCCCAACCACTGTTTAGAGCAAAAATGAAAAGAGACAATTGCCAGTACCAAACAACTCTTCAAGTTTTGACTGCACCAACTGTCCAACCAGAATCCCACTCTAATAACACCTCCCCCCCCCCCCCCCCCCAAAAAAAAAAAAAAAAACCACCCCCCCAACCCAAAAAAAAAAAATTGAACTCTAGAAAAGAACTAATTCCAACCTTACATAATACCTCTCCAAAGACCAGCACCATATACAGAACTAATCCTTGTGGTCAACCAACCTCACCTGCAATGACCTCTCTTGACAGAGATCTATTCTCCCCAAAGGCAAATTTCCATGGCCATTTACCCACTAAAGCTTCATTAAACTAAGCTTTCAAAAACCTCAATCACTGCCACTCGCAAGGCAAGTAATCTTATTCCATTCCCAACCCACCAAGTGAAACTTAAATTCATCTCCTATACCTCTCCAGAAGAAATCCCTCTGTAACTTCTCAATCCTATTGGCCAATATGGAAATAATCATAAAGAGAGACATGTCATACATATGAATACTAGAGAGGGCACTCGTATTGTGTCTTCCAAGAGGCAAGCTTTATTCCATATCTTTCACAACCCCATCCCAAACAATTTTAGATTTCAAGTACTCCAAGGGAAGACAAGACCCAAGTACAAAGAAGACAAGGAATCCACCTTGCAGCTCAGTAAAACCATTAAGTCCTTATTATTACTCACATTTGCCGCCAACATAAGTGGCTCTCAGAAAAATTATACAAAGGGCCAATAACACCTCACAGGACATAAGGGCACTTCTCTAACTCTCAACCCATGAGTCATGACCCTGCTACACAAAAGTGTGTCATCAAAAACCAAGAGGTGAGGCAAGGATAAATGCAACCTAAGCCATAGTCACTTGAGCACAAGGGTTTTCTACATTTGCTCATTTTTGGGTCTCTTGGTCAATAGCAAGTATATTTATTCCCTTGGAAAGTCACATGAAGAATAGAGGCTCCCCCTAGAATGGCTGCCTCCTTTTGTCTACATCTCAAGGAGTTGTTCTTTCCACTAACAACCTAAGGAAGAGAAGGAAGGTAGTACTCAAACTATACCCACAAGTGCAAGAGGAGGAGGGTTGATGATTGATCACCTTTGTCATGCCCTTGAATTAGGGCTAGCAATTTCGGTAATGCCGATTGTAAGAACAGGAGAAAGAGAGAGAGAAACCAGGGAGAGAGAGAAATCGAGAGGGAAGGATGATTATTCATCCATTCAATCGGAATCGGTATCCTTCCTTGATGCCGTAGGTCTCTATTATAGGGGACCTCTAGCCAATTCAGCAACAACTCTTCTAACTACTTAACCTCCTAATGATTAGTTGTTATACAATCAACCCATTCCCGCTTATTAACCAACCGACTCCTTTAGTTAGACCCTAACGATTTACAAGGTCAGTACCCTCCCAATTACAATACTGCCACTAGAATCGTGACAATCCCCACCCCTTCAAACAATTCTTGTCCCCAAGAATTGAAAGCGATGGCTATGGTTAAGCCAATCCCTACCTTCAACAATAGTTGCCTCCTTATCTTCTTCTTACTGTTTTGCCTTTCCCCATTTAGTAGTAGAAGCTTAGCATCGTCCACCTCTGGTTGTTTCGCTATTACTTCAGCCTTTCCTTCAAACACTTCAATCTGTATCGAATACAGCTACAATTCATCTCTAATTATCACCCTGCACTCACCTATTTCACCTATTTCCTCATGGGAGACGTCTTCTTCTTCTTCTTCCTTTTCCCCATCATAACCCTCCATATTCATCAATTGTATTTTGCATTGATGACCAGGGCTATATTTGTCTCCACACTTGAAACATAGCCCCAATTGCCTTCTCTATTCCATCAAATTTCCTTTACTGCTATTATTATTTGCTACTACCTTAGTTGCTGGTTGATTAGGCCCTATAACCAAGGGCCCCAAACTCCCTCCCCCATACTGTTCGGCCAACAAACTTGGCTTGTAGGGAACATTATACTTCGTAAAAATAGCTTATAAGGTCATTTCTTGCAACCTAGCCTTTTCTGCAGCTTGCTCCATGAATGTGGGTGTCGTCATCTTCACCATGGGCCGCAACTCCTCCCTTAATCCGCTAATAAAGCTGCATACCAAAAACTATTTGGTGAGTCCTGGTTGCATAGTGCACACCATAGATCTCAACTCCTCAAATCGGGCTTGGTACTCAACTACAATCCCTTCTTGCTTTAACTTGCTAAACTCTTCGACTACATCTGCCATGTTTTTCTCCCCAAAGCGCTCACACAAACCTTCAGCGAATTCGAACCCACCCTTGATACCAAGAGTCTGCCTCTTTATTCAAATAGGCCGCCACTAGGTTTATCTTCTGATCTTCAGAGACCCGATAAAACTAGAAGAACCTTTCACACCTCCTTATCCACCACCGTGGTTCCTTCCCTTCAAACATCGAAACCTCTAATCATGGCATTGGGGTATGGGTCTGAGTCCATTGTTGTTGATTCCTCACATGGTTTTCTGGGGATACAAGCTGATCTACTTCTTCAAGAATTCCCCACTCTCCGAATGGTTGCCCTGATGTGGCAAGATCGGGTCAGAGGGCAGTCTTGGTGGATATTCCGATGGCAACCAGAATTGGGGCAAAGAAGACAGCCTGCTTAGCACAATGTCGATCCTCCATCCTTGCAACTCCACCGTTTCCTGAAACCGATTCATCGCTTCTTGTTGCTTCTCCAACACTTCTTGGTGCTTCTCCGTGGCCGTTTGCATGGCTTCTTTCCATTCTGCCAAGTCCCCCTGCATTTGGCACAGGCCTCTTGGGTATTGGACATTCCTAATTCCACTGCCTCTAATCGAATCTCCAATTATCTCAATCTGGTCCCTTCCGCCATCTGCCCAAAACTCACTTCACCACTTCGGTTGTTGCCCTATTCCCTGCTTTAATCAAAAGCGATTCTTGTTTCAAAATCACGCCTTCAAGATCGCCTGCTACAAATTCCGATAGCCCGCGATCGTTACAGGTTCAAGATCTTGCAACCGCTCACAATCGTTACAAATTCACGATTGCCTACTACAAATTCTGATTGCTCGCGATCGCTACTTGGACCTTCACCTTCTTCGTGTCCCTCTTCTTGAACCTACTCTTGTTTTGACTTCAAGATCCGTACCCAATTTCATCTTTGGAAAATCCACTCCCTTTATGATCACCCTAGGTCCGCCCACGCTACCTTGGTTGAGTTCAGTCCACACCTATGGAAATTCCATCCAAAATTCGCGTTCAATTCCAACCCAAGCTCATTGGAATTGACTTGGGTGAGAAACGTCGTTGACACCCACGACGTTCGTACCAAGAACCGATTGACCCCCTAGCCCCGCCTATTCCTTCATGTCACCCACTTCCTTGGTACGCTCCAATGATCTGAACCGATTGACCCACTTTGCCGGCTACCAAGAATATCGGCTCTAATACCACAATTGTCACGCCCTTGAATTAGAGCTGGCAATTTCGATAATGTTGATTGTAAGAACGAGAGAGAGAGAGAGAGGGATGATTATTCATTCATTCAATCGGTATCCTTCCTTGATGTCGTAGGTCTCTATTATAGAGGATCTCTAGCCAATTCAACAACAACTCTTCTAACTACTTAACAACCTAATGATTAGCTGTTATACAATCAAACCATTCCTGCCTATTAACCAACCGACTCCTTTAGTTAGACCCTAACGGTTTACAAGGTCAATACCCTCCCAATTACAATACTGTCACTAGGGTCATGACAACCTAGTTCTTTATTGTAAGGTGGGTCATGAGGTGAGTAGTTACTTCTTTTCCATCTTCAAGGTCCAATAGCCAATGCCAGTTTCAATGTGAGATTATCTTGTTTCTTGTCATAGGGATCAATCCTAGCACAGAATTTGGAGCATTGCTCCTTTATGCATGATCTGGCATAGTTGGAAGGAATGATAAGAGGGCTTTGGAGGGTTGTAGCATTCTCTAGCAGCAATCTCCCCCTACCTCTTTTCAAATTCCTTTTATTCCACACACTCACTTTGCAGGTGCATCTATTTGTCTTCCTCTCACATGTTCAAACCATTTTAATTGCATCTCACACATTTTATCTAGGCGTCACTCCTAACTTATTATGGATAATCATGTTTTTGATTACGCCTTTGATAAACATGTTTTAAGTATTAAAATTATTGAGTTTGTATAAACATGTACACAAGCTATCAGATTTATCAAGTCTGTATAAACATTTACGTAAGTCTGATTTTTGGTTTCATAAAGTTTTATACATTTCCAAAAACTCATAATTGCTCTTGTGGTGTTTGAATTTCTTTCAAAATGCTTCATTTACAAGCTAAACTAAAGAACAGAACAATAAGAATTTGTTCCTCAGAAGAGTTACATCCAGAAGAAATCTTATGCTCACATTTTTAATGTTAGTAAACCTTCCCAGTTCCACAACTTATTTGTCCTACAATATCGATGTCATAAAAAATTAAGAGGTGTATAGAAAATCCCAAAACCCAAACCTTAACCCCGTATTGTTGTTTCAGGGGGGAAAAGAAAACATCCATTAGAAATAAGATTATGGGAAAGCTTAGTGATGAAGAAAAATCATGTGCAAATTAAAAAGCAGTTATTACGGGTTCAAATGATTCTTACTCCGTTTGGTCAATATCACACCATCAGTATTTACATGCAAAAGGTCCATGCAGGATAGCTCATGCTCATCAAGGACCTGCAGCACATGGCTTGTCAAATGAACCAACCACATATCAAAAATGACTCAGCAGTACATGAATACCATCTATTTAAAGCAAACTACATGTTTCATCAAATTTAAGTCATTAAAGTTACACCAAAAAGCACCATTAATACCAAAGCTCACTCTGTACCTTATGTAATTCATTTAAATTGCTTCTTGATATCACAATTCTCCTGTCATCTTCAACCTGTTTGTTGAATGTTCTAAGAAGATCATCCTCCTGCAAATAGCAAGACCAGAGCAGAAAATATGATCAAACTGACAAACCTATATAAGATTTGACCCACCAGCAAGCTTGAATAGTAATGATCCCAGATGAGACTTCATTTCGAATCTCAATCACCAGAACCACTATATGGAAAAAGAAACAGCTACTGACTTACAAATTTAGTAGCATGCAATCAGACACTTGAACCTGTACACAATTATGTCTGTTATGTTCAATTAATGTGTGTTTGCAAAGGCAAACCATCCCAATAGAGGTGGAAAACAGGCATTGAAATTTAAGCTTTGATTTTTCAAAATGTCTAAACCCATAACCAATTTACTGTAATAGTGCAAAACTACAAAAATAGTAGATTAAGACCTTTAAAGTTCATTTTATAAGAGAGAAGATCGCAGTAGAATTCAGCGACTTCTTTTTCTGATTATTCTGTTTCAGGACCTATAACCATATCCTGGACTAGGGAATGTACCACGTTTCCAACCAAATATAAGATCAAAGCCTAACATAAGACAAGACATCACAAAAATAAGAGAAGTAAAAATAGAATATAGCTTGAAAGTCTACACAGGAACCTCATAAAAAATCCATACTCTGATTTAGATTTTTAAAATAAGTCAGAAAGATAAATACCTTTGGGGGATAAAGAGAAATAACATTGGTGAATAGCTTATATATTTCACTATCATCTGATCTCTTTGTTGCCCTTAGTCCCTCCGTAAGTCGCTTCAGAGGTAGAGGCTGAGGAACAAAATATAAGCATAATTGAAAAAAAAAAAATGACATGGTCCAGATAATTTACATAACATGCATCTAAAAACAGGTAAATAGCTATCCACAATTAAAGAACTGTTCATTAAAAAAATGACAGGCCATACTGTTTCTTTTTCAACTATGTAGGTGAAGAGAGCTTACTAAAGGCTCTACGGAGAAGTGATATAAAAGTAATGTCAGTTCCATTGCATCAAACTAGGAAGCGTGTGATTGGAGGAATACGTGTATAATGAACAATCACCAAGTCAATCAAGAAACCAATCAGTGAAGTTCACTCAAGTATATAACTACGTATTTATACCAAAAGAAAACAGAAATAAAGAATACTATAAATGGTGGGTACACAAGGATTGTCTATGATATTATACTCAGAACTTTTTCAAAATTCATTTTATCATTGCAAAATTTTAACTTCAATGCACTTGTATGGACTTTGACATATCAGAATTGTTGAAAAAGACTGTGTTTCAGAGTTAGATGTGTCAGTTCTTCAAAATAACAATTCATATTAAAAATGAGAGCATAGAACTGTGGCAGCTGATATGAAGTGGTGAGCATTCAGTTACACTACCCTTATTCTTCTAGAAGCAAAGGTCTGACTGCCCAATCAAGCCAGCATAGAGCAAGGATGGCATAATATAAAAAAAAAAGGCACTTAGACCCCAGTGGGGTAGCATAGAATAAGAAAGGGTAAATTGCACTTAGACCCCTGTGGTTAAGGTCATTTATAAGGAGACCCCCTACAGTTTAAAAATGTCTTTTAATTAAGGACCTTGTGGTTTGCTTTTCTTTTTTTTTGCGAGAGGCCCTTTCCATTACTAACACCGTTAAACAAGTGTGGGTAAATTGCATTCAGACCTGTCATTTGGGTCACTTGCAATGAGACCCCCATGGTAGGTTGCTTTTTTGGTGCATAATGGGATAAAGGCTTGGTATTTTATTGTTTATTCATTAGCAGCTTCAATAAATACTCCTTTTTTTGCAAGCAAGAAATTGGTGAATTACTTGGTTCATTTCTCCTTGATCTCCCCCTCATTTAACTTCACCCATGGATTGAAATAGCACCAGTGAATTAAGTAATTCCAGCAACATTTACTTTTTAACATAGAAAGTTACAGACTTGGTGAGGACGGTTGCATTATGTTGCAAACAACATCCATAAAAATCATTGGATCTTTTCACATGATTAGAGCCAAATATTATTGGTATTAATTTTACATGGTCAAGAAAGTAAGACCTTTTTCCTTCCTTCCCTCTTTTTTATAACTTGTCCCAAATCCCTCACCTAACAACAGAATTCATCAAAGTAGAACCCATCTTTTAGGGGTGTCAACCCTCCCTGCTTTCCAAGGGCTTGAGAGTCATATTTCTACACAGCCTTCCCCTTACTTTTTTGCAAAGAGGCTATTTTCACAACTCAAATTTGTGACCTTTCAATCACAAAGGACCAACTTCACTGTTGCTACAAAGGCTCACCCTCAAAAACAGAATTCATCAAAATAGAAAATGGAAAACAAAAATATACTCATCAGTATATATCTGGAAGAATTCAATATAGATTCGCAAAAGATGAATTGTCTGATTTCAACACAGATAAGAAAAATAAAAGCAAGCCAGTAGAAAGTATAAGATATGATATTAAATACAGGGATGATCATCAAATTAAGATAAAAGTATAATCCAATCAGTGATAGTGAATATTACCAACTTTGCTAGGCGTCCAAGATTGGGCAGTATCATTGTCTGTAAAGGTTGACAGCATGTAAAAGAAAGTTACCAGCCAATGCCAGGAATACGAAAAAGATGAGCGAAATGCCTTGACAACTCTCCAACAAATACAAACAGAAACAAAAAGTTAGTTTGAATCTTACAAATTTCTCTTTCTCCTTTGTGCCTGTTTCAACTTTGTTTTGCCCACAAATTAGAACAACAGGGCCTGCTAGCTGTTCAAGCATTTCCCGAACCTTATTGACAAACTCTTTACGATTTGACTTGGAAACAGCACTTGACAACCACAGAGACGAGTCAGGAAAGTAGACAATAATAGGCTGTATGGATTGCAATACCTGCATATAGTACAAAATTTCCCGATAAACAGAAAAGGATATGTTACTTGCAATGAAAGTCTAAGATAAAACAGCATAAGCAATCCCAAATTGGGACTACCTCAAACATTGCCTCCATTGCAATGAAGTAGTCTTCCGCCTGAGTATCAAGGTCATGCTCAACATCCTTAACTGTTTGCAAAAATCATTTCAGTATCTCTTCAAGCAATTAAAAACTATTTATCTAATACTAGACAAAATTAAGCAAGTCCAATGGCTCAAGGAATGCCTAGCAATGAAGCAATAGAAAGTTCAAAATTTTTGTAACAGATTCTAGTGAAGTCATGACAGGCACGTCCCAGTGCACAAGGTTTCCCACTTAGCAAGGGTCAGGGGAGTTGTATTTGTACAGAGACTTCCTCTTGCTTTTTTGCAAAGAGACTATTTTCACAACTCAAACTTGTGACCTTATAGTCACAAGGGGACAGCCTTACCATTGCTACAAAGGCTCGCCCTCAGGAAAAATCATGAAATCTATTAAATTTATACAAATGAACTACAGAAATGAAACAAAACCAAGAAAAATAAGTAAAAGAATTATCAACAGGAACTTTTTCCAATTAAAGTACTTCACCAATGGCCCTCAAACCAGAAAGATGGTTTCAGTCCCAAAACTAAAAGCTGAGTTAGATATGCTAAGCCTCTAAACTTATGACAGATAAACAACAAATATTGCCTACAAAGCAGTTCCTTCAGCAGCAGATGTCAACAAATGTGTGAAGCAGACAACAGAAATGTAAAGCAGAAAAATAAAAGCCATCAAATGATGAAATATTTGAAGTTGAAGATGAAGCAGCCTGATTGGTTTCAAATGCATAAAGACAGAAAATCCAGCAAAGATGGGAGTAATCTTTGGTTTGACTACGCAGAGAATAAAACTGAACTCAATGCTCTAACTCTTTAGAGAAGAAATGGGAAAACAAAGAGGGAAAAAAGGAACTGATATAATTTACTTTATGCATAGTTGGCATGAGTTTGTTAATCAACACAGACAAGGTTCTCCAAAAACAAGTGATAGGAGCATCATTATACACATGCAATATATGTTAACTATTGATATAAAAAACAATATATTTATTTGTATTGTGGTCCGGGGGCATATAGAACTTCAAAAATGAATATTGCAGAAAGTAATGCATTCAAAATAGTTTTCCAGTGAAAGATTTCAGAAATACAGGCAACTCTATTCCAATCAAACCATTCACCCACCAATTAAAGTGTACACAATAAAAGTTTTTAACAAGGGAAAGCTGTAACTAAAACCACAGAAGAGATGAATTTTACTAGTTTGACGTAATAATCTCTATATCAATATATTTCTTGCATCAGTACAATATCTTCCTTCTGATAAAACAGTTTCAGCATCTAACATTGTATACCCAGGCCTATATGTCAGTAACCAAGAAACTTTGTGAAGAATTAGTGATTTCAACCTTATGCCATTCAGAGACAAGATGCTTAAAAATGGGAAGGTGAAATATTTCATGCAAACTGAACCACAGAACATAATATTCAGATAATATCTATAAATATACCAGGGATCCAATAAACTGATGGTTCTGCAGCATTCTCAATAGGTTTCTCATCCTTCTCCCTTGGTCCATGCTGTTCGCACTAGTATCCAAAATAACAGCAACACGATCACCATTCACCTCATAAACCTCTCCGCGCAGACCACTAGACAAAGGCCTGCAGTAGATGCCAATAGCCAATTTTTTAGGATCAAAGATTCATCATATAAATTTAAAAGAGAGGGTATAGAATTGCCTAATTCCATCAAATAAATCTTTTTCATATAATTGCCTAATTCCACCTTGCATATATAATATGAAATTTTTTCTTTGATAAGTAAAAGTATATAGAAGGGAACCACCAAAAGGGGGTGAACCCCATAATAGAAAGAAAAAGAAAAGGATAAAAGACTACTTACAATTGCATCATACCCTCTTAAAATTTAAATGAAACAAAGCAAAAGAATAAGAGAAACAGAAAATAAAACATCCACAGAAATGTTGCAAACTATATGCCCTTGAGGCAACAAGAGTGACATTGCTCATCATGTATATATGTTCCCCCTTTTTTATGTTATGTTCTCCCATTGTTCTTCATATAAATATCTTATGTTCAAACACAGTCATCGTTTATATGATGTTCTCCCATTTATATTTTCCATTATGTATTGGCAATTATAAAAATAACTCAGAAGATCATTTCTAAGAAGATCAGAAACAACATAAAACTATCTGAGCAAATTTCACAAAAACAGGTAATAACATGTCAGAATGCTGCCAAATAAGCATGCTAATGTTTGTACATAAAAGGCTTTGTTAAAGACATCCACATACCAGATGTAAGTAAATAACATAAATATGTATGTATGTATTGCCAGTGTCCACAAACTCAATATTGATAAATTTTCGTATCAGGATGATTGAGAAAAACTGTATCCCAGCAAAAAGACACAGTTATGGTCCTAGTCCTTCAGATGATTAAAACCACAGGCATAAGGAAGCCACCACAAAACATCGGACCTATTGTAGACTACAAGAACAACGAACTAGGAAGCAGAGAAAAGAATTCTAGTTCCAACAACGTGCCAAGCATAAATGGCAACAGAGTTTTTCTTCCATACATCAGGACAACTTACCAACCCACCTGCTACGGATAATGGTATAAGCATTAGTTGGACCATCAGAAGTTGGTATCTTCCCCAATATGATCCTGTGATGCATTGTATATGTCAATAACCAGGTGAGGCCAAAGCCACAGCACACAGGGGACTGTCAAAAAACTGCAACGGAAAAATGACACTCACCCAACCCCTCTCCAGAAAAAAATAAAAAAAAGAGGACAGAGAGAATAAAAAGGAAAAAGCTTGAGCGGAATCCTAATTTTCAAATATCAAAGAGTTGATAGGTTGCCACCATATTGTTTCCAGAAAGAGCACTAAATAACTATAAACCCACATGGACAAAATTCATACTCTACCAATCCAAATCCTAAAGGCAAAATGTAAACTAACACACTCAAAAAGAGGGAAATGTAAACTAGCACACACACACAAAGGAGGTGGGGAGGGGGGAGAAAGAGAATCTGAACCTTTCACAAGAGGAAAAAAAAAAGTACAAACTCATAACTGGATGAGTTTATGGAGGGAAAAAGGGCAACCCCCGTCTTTAGAAATCAAAAGGCCAAATGTGTGATTATGGCTTATCTATTTTGTCTGGGACATAATTTCTAAACAAAACTAATGTTTAATAATAGTTCAGCTGTGATGTGGTCACCAATCAAGACTCGATCCAAGGCCAACCCAACCAAACCGGAACAGTATCATCAAAATAGTAGTGCCATAATGTTATTTTAATACTTCTTAGGTTTTAGAATTCTACTTGATTTAGGATTCTACTTTATATTTCTACTTGATTTAGGATTCTATTTCATGTTTCTACTTGATTTAGGATTCTACTTCATGTTTGATTAGGATTTTATTTTTATTAGGATTCTAGTTAACTTTTATTTATGATTTATTTCTATTATGATTCTAGTTGGATTTTGTTTTCCAAATATTAGATGGATTTGGATTAGCTAAATACTATAAATATGCCTAGGATCTAGAGTTTGTAATCAAGTTTTAATCAATCAAATTTCAGCAACTTATTTGAGTTTTCTTAGCAAAACAGTCTTGTTTTTGCGTCTTCTTGAAAGCCAAGCTTCAGCCATTGAAGTTTGCTCTTTCAAGGGTTTATTTTGGTGTGTTTTCTTCACACTCGCGCTACACGCTGCGTCAGGTGGTATCAGAGCGGTTAATCAACCAATCAAATGGCCAATCTGGAAGGTAACAGTAACAACCAGCCTCGTGACGGTGATCAGGGGTTGTCCGCAGTTTGGAGAGCAATCGAAGAACAGCGGGAAGTAACTCGTACTATCCAGCAGCGATTGGAGCAACATAGCAACCAATTGGGCACCTTACTACGAGTTGATGATGACAGAAACCTGAATAATGGGGTGAATCAAGCCGGAGCGGGAAGACCACCCATTAATCATGTCCTTGTTAATCCTAGAAGACCAGTGATTGAAGATAGCGATGACAAGGATGATTTTTGTCGAGCAATAGCTAACCCTGGTGGTAGAGGGGTTAGGAGGAATGCGCATCAGCACAACCACTGGGGCAACGATGAGTATAAACTAAAAGTTGATATTCCTACCTTTAGTGGAGATCTTGATATTGAGGGGTTCCTGAATTGGATCACTGAGGTTGACCGTTTTTTCGAATACATGGAGATCCCAGATGAACGACAAGTAAAGTTAGTGGCTTACAGGTTGAAGGGCGGTGTATCTGTTTGGTGGGAACGATTAAGAGAAACGAGATTGAGGGAAGGCCGACAGCCGGTTCAGACATGGAGACGAATGAAGCAGTTGTTAAGAGGTAGGTTTTTGCCCCCTGACTATGAACAATATATGTTTGAAGCTTATCAAAGATGTGCACAAGGAATGAAGAGTGTGAATGAATATACCTCTGAGTTTTTGCGATTGGCGGAGAGAAACCAATTGTCAGAAAGTGACAATCAACAAGCAGCTCGTTACTTGAATGGATTGAAGCCTGCTATTCGTGATAAAATTGGATTCAAATGGTTCTGAGTGTGCAAGAAGCAAGGAACTTAACTTTAAAGGCTGAGTTAATGTTGAGTGAGAGATCTCGTAATGACAACTATCGTTGGTATAGTGGGAATGAAAATAAACAACCAGCTTTTGATAAAGGCAAGTCGGTTCAAGGAGTGCAACCCTCTAATCCACCCCATACAGTCAACCCTAATAAGGCTACAACGGGGGAAAACATTCGAGGTATTACTTCTAATATTCTAAAATCCCCTAATCCTTATGCAAAGCCTATTCTTTTAAAATGTTTCAAGTGCAATGAGGTTGGGCATCGATCTCGTGATTGTCCAAGGAGGAAAACAATTAACATTGTAGAAAAGGAAGAGGAAGATGTTGCTGAAGAGGAAGTATATTGCGGGCCTAATAGGGAGGATGACGAAGAAGATTATGGACATGGGCAATATACCTGTGTAGTGAGGAAGTTAATGCTATCTCAAGAGAATGAAGATACTACTCAACGGCATAAGCTTTTTCGCACGAGGTGTACGGTGAAAGGAAAAATCTTTGAGTTGATTATTGATAGTGGAAGTCAGGAGAACATCATAGGAAGAGACGTGGTGGCAAAGATGCAATTAACTCCTGAAAAACATCCAAGCCCTTACATGATTGGATGGATCAAAGAAGTTGGTGGCATACATGTGGATGAACGTTGCAGGGTGCCTTTCTCTATTGGTAAGTACTCCGATGAAGTCTATTGTGATATTGTTGATATGGATGCTTGCCATATTTTATTTGGGAGGCCTTGGCAATTTGATGTGGATGCTAAGCACTCAGGGTAGGAAGAACACATATCAGCTTGAGAAAGAAGATGTGCGTTATACTTTGTTACCCATAGTGGAAAAGAATCAAACCAAAGCTTCTAAAATGGAGCTTGATTTCGAAGATTATGTTGTCCCAGCAACCTCAACGTTTGCAAACTCATGTCTGATTTATGCTGCTAACATGATAGAAACTTCAAGGTTATTGACTCATACTGGGGTATTTTCCAGTCCCGATGGCTCAAGCACAACCCAAGGATAGTGGTGTTTCTTCTGATCGACTTGCGACTGTAAAGGAGATGGAGGTCATGGTAGCAAATCCTTCTACAGTTTATTCAAGCTCTGGCATGGTTGAATCTAAGGCAATAAGAACATATTCACCTTTGCAATTGCAAAAGCAAGATGGTCACATGGGTCTCTTTGTGGATAGGGGTGTTGGATCTCCTAGGCTAGTTAACTCAACTGCTGCTATAGCTGATCAAGTGCTTAGACCAAAGGAGGATTCAAGCATCAATATTTTAAGTGATGGAGAGACTGCTGGTAGTCATGGAATAAGCTTTTATTCGAAACAGTTGCAAAATAATACTTCTCCAGGCAAGAAAAATCTACAAATGAATTCGGAAGCTGTTGAGGAGTCAAAATCAAGAAAGCTGATGAAAAGAGAATGGCCTATGATAAAATTTACTATATTAGAAAAGCACTCAAGATGGAATGTTCAACGTCCTCAATCTAACAGTAATAATACAGTGGAGGCAGATGGAAACAAACATGGCGATGGTTGGACCCATGCTAACCCAGATATGGCTAAGAAGGGGAGGAATGTCTTTGCTCATGTTCCCTTAGCAAAAAAGTTCAAGCGGTTCAGGAAAATGTCAAGCAACGGTTGCACAAATAAGAAGTACAAGGCGACAACTGACAAGCATAGAAGCACAAGTTATTTGAGGTTGAAGATGAAGTCATGATATTCTTGAAGAAGGAACGGATTCCAGCAGGAAAGCAAAACAAGTTCAAATCAAAGAAATATGGTCACTACAAGATTACGAAGAAGACCAATGATAATGCTTATGTTGTGGATTTGCCTAATCATATGGGTATTTCCAAACATTCAATATGGCTAATCTCTCTTCGTACTTACAGGATGTGGATTTGTCCAAACAGAATCAAAATTCGAGGTCGAATTTTTTCTCAAGTGAAGGTGAATGATGCGGCCACCAATCAAGACTCGGTCCAAGGCCAACCCAACCAAACCGGAACAGTATCATCAAAATAGTAGTGCCATAATGTTATTTTAATACTTCTTAGGTTTTAGAATTCTACTTGATTTAGGATTCTACTTTACATTTCTACTTGATTTAGGATTCTATTTCATGTTTCTACTTGATTTAGGATTCTACTTCATGTTTGATTAGGATTTTATTTTTATTAGGATTCTAGTTAACTTTTATTTATGATTTATTTCTATTATGATTCTAGTTGGATTTTGTTTTCCAAATATTAGATGGATTTGGATTAGCTAAATACTATAAATATGCTTAGGATCTAGAGTTTGTAATCAAGTTTTAATCAATCAAATTTCAGCAACCTATTTGACTTTTCTTAGCAAAACAGTCTTGTTTTTGCGTCTTCTTGAAACCCAAGCTTTGGCCATTGAAGTTTGCTCTTTCAAGGGTTTATTTTAGTGTGTTTTCTTCACACTCGCGCTACACGCTGCGTCAAGCTGTAGTAAGTGGAGAATCAATTAGGAACCCAATTTACAAGTCCAAAATACAAACAAAAGTGTCTACAGCAAATGTCAGGAATATGCAAATCAATGACACAGCTGTGCAAAGTCAAAAGAAGGAAAAGATTCATCAATTCTAACCACAAACAAATCCCAAATGCTTAATGTCAGTTGCTGGGACAGATCTGCCATCGTTGACCCATTGAGAAAAGGTGAGATAAACAAACCATGCTATCTCATTTATGCTGAACACTAATCATTTGTTAATCCTAAACAAGAAATGGGGGAAAAAATGTTCAGCAGACTCAGCTTAGGCACATTTGCTAGATCTGAATGGAGAAAGAAAGTATATTCCTAAAGGAACGTTCAGCATAGAAAGAATAACATTCCACCAGATAACTGTTTTATTGGAAACATCAACAAATAAGCAACCCACTTTTTATAAGATAGAAATACAATCTGCATGACTCCAAGAAAAAATACCTAAAGTGCCTCTAACACCTCATCACAAGGGTCCAGAGTCCCTTCAAACTTCCCACACTCAAAATCCTGCAATGCAGACACTAATTGTAAATAGAGTCTACAAACAGTGGAAGAGAGATACTGCAATTTATGCATCAGCCAACTCTCATCGGGCATGAACAATGGGAGCTTCTAGAGCTGTAGAGGAGCATAGAGACAACCCTAGATTGGGATCCTAAAATCCAAGTCCATTTGGATCAGCCAACTAATCTCTAGGCTCAACCACTGACGCAGCATACAGTGCGTGTGTAAAGAAAACATAGAGAGAAACCCTTAAAACAATAAGTTTCAAGTACCCTTGAGAGAACAAACTTCAACAACCAAAACGGGACTTTCAACTAGGCGCAAGAACCAAAGCTGCTTTCTGGAAAAAACTGCTGGAATTTATTGAATAAAAAAACTTATTATAACCCCTAGTTTCTAGATAATAGATATATTTATAGAATTTGGCTAATCCATCTAATACTTATAAACAAAATCCAACTAGAATCCTATACAAATAAAACCCTAATCAAACATGAAGTAGAATCCTAAAACTTATGGAGTTTTGCTACTGTTCCGGCGTTACTGTTTGGGCCGGTTCTGGGCTACACGGTTTGGGTCAGATCGGCCTGGGGCTGGGTCTTGATCGGTGACCTCATCATCCACCCACCTTATCAAATCTCCAAGGCAGCCACATGATCTAGTCCACAAGTTATGGCTAAGTACACCAATGTGGCCTGAGTCCCACAAGAGCAAATTAATACAGTAACTCAGTATGATAGCAAACATTATAAAAGTTATTGGGTGAAGTGCCAAGTTGGCCCTGTACTTCAGCTCAAGGGCCAAGGGCCAAAGTGGCCTTCTATGTTTGAAAAGGCCAAATAAGCCCTTGTACTTTTAGACTTAGGGCCACATTACCCTAACAATGGGCACCATCAAAACGCCATCCAATGGCGTTTATATTTTATAATGGAGTTAAGTCCATCCCAAATCAAATCCTAAGCCCCAAAATCAGAGTCAAATCAGATCTCTAATTGCATACACATACCCTACTGCTAGGGTCCATGCATTAGATTTGGGCAAGGTAGGGTTCTTTGCTTGTGAATAACTTTAAATGCGACTATGAGGTGTGATTACCATTGAGGGTTCGATTTAGGCTCAAGTTGGGAATAAATTTGCATTACTAGTTTTTAATACTTTATCTGGCTTTTGGCCCAACATCTGAAAGTACAAATGTTTATTTGGCTTTTTTGAAAGTAGAAGGGCCAATTTGGCACTTAGCCCAAAGAATATCGGCTAATTTGGCACTCTGTCCAAAGTTATTCAAATTAATCAAAATGAAGATTAACAAATGCATTAATTTTTGAGTACTTTGTTATCCTAGCATAAAACACAACTTAAATTCAAGCAACGTGAATAACATTTGTAAAACTTAGTAGTTAGACCAATTTCTACAAGCTAGAATTAATGCTATTGTATCAAAATTGTTCAAAAGAAAGGAACAACTTTCAACCTTGTAGGAACCTAAGACAGATAGAAAGGAAGCTCTATTTGTATCAAGGAATAGCATTGACCTGTTATCAGCTTCAACGCGAACAGAAGGACCAACATACTTGACCCGATCCCCTGAGACAAATAATTAAACACATAGATTTAGAAAAAAGAATAAAACTTTGGCAAAGTTGTATGCTTAAATCAGCAATCATATTAAAAAAAATGCTATTTATCCTCACCAAAATGCAAAAGCCAGTTACCATATAATGATAACAAAACCACAAGCATCTGAAAGAGAAGGGTGATAAAATCAAAAGCAACCCTAAAGCTAGAGATCTCAAAAACCAATTTGTTCTCAAAGTTGTACACATAAATCAGCAATTATATTAAAAAAAGGTTATTCATCCTCACAAAATGTAAAAGCCAGTTACCATATAATGTTAGAAACCATCAAGCAAAACCACAAACATCTGAAAGAGAAGGGTGCTAAAATCAAAAGCAATCCTAAAGATCTCAAAGCCAATTTGTTCTTCATTTAATTAACTACTGGAATTGTCTTTTAAACTAGGTGCCAATATATAAACAACCCACTTCAAACCAAACCATGAATAACACTCCAACTAAGTCCAACTCTCATACATATGGAAAAAGAAAATGTTGAATTGCATACCTTATGTATACCATGCGTTGAAACAAACCACAAACTAGATAACATTGATTTAAACCCAATGTACATTAGTTAAGTTGAGTGGAAGGATTACTGAAGAGCCAATAAAAAACATTAAACATCAAAGATACAAGAGATGTAGTCATGAAAGACAAAGCAGTTTAAGCAAAGAGGTGTCCTACACAAGTTGATAGAAGAGAATAATGGATGTTGTCCTCAGATGGTATAAAAAAGGGCATCCCTAATGCACGACCCCTGCTTTGCAAGGGTCAAGGAAGAGTCATATTTGTACAGAGCTTTCTCCATTGTATTTTTGCAAAAAGTCTGTTCCCTCTATTCAAACCCATGACCTTCAAATCATAAAGGAGCAACCTTAGAGTTGCTACCAAGACTCACCCTCTGTCCTGAAATTAAAATATGCCCTCCAATTTCTAGAGGTACTTGATAGAGCTTAGGGGGTGAGCCTTGGTAGCAATGATATAACTAGCTCTTTTGTGGGTGGCAAGTCACGCACTCAAGTTGTGTAAACAGTCTCCTTCAAAGTAAGGTTAAGAATTTGCACAAAAACAACTCCCTCTAAAACCTAGCAACACAGGAAGTCATGTGTACCAGAGACACCTTTTTAAAGGGCAAGCCTCAGTAGCTACGATAAGATTACTCCTTCATGACAGCAAGGTCATGGGTTCAAATTGTGAAAAGAATTTCTTTGCAGAAAGGTAGGGTTGTGAAAACAACCCTCCCCTGACCCTCGCTAAGTGAGAAGTCTCGTACACTAGGGACACCCTTGCTTAATAAAGCTAAGACTCCAAAAAAGGTTATCAGATTCAAAAAGGTGCCATTTCCCAATCTTGAACCCCATGAAAATTTTACTAGTGCCACGAGTTCACTCATGCAAGTACTTAATGATTGTATGGTCTTCTTTCCACCTTGCTTATTCAGACTGTTATTCAAGGCTACTATAATTGTAGCAAAATTTTTCTTGACAGGGAGGGAGGAAATTTTCATAGAGCTTCTACAGGGTGCTACACCTCTTCGAAACATCAGCTTTAGAGAGGAGGTTGCAAGGGTTTACAAATAAGAAATCCAAAGGGGTGGGGGGGATGGGGCTTTACTATAGTAATTATAAAAGCAAAAACGCTAAAAGTACATCTAATAGAAGTGAATTATAATGTCAACAAGTGAGTGAAAACTTTTGGGATCTTCTGCTAATTATGCATACATGAACAAAAACTCAAAACAAGGCCTACAAAACTAAAGTAGAATGGATAACCTAGTTGCATGTGCATCAAGAATGTCTAATAAAAAGTTAATAACTGCCAATAAGACCAACTGCTAGCTATTAAGCAGTCCTCAAACATAATTTAAAAATTAAGTAGCAGAAATGTTTGCATTGAGATGCAACAGTAACATTAAAAGAAATGATATGCATTCATGGAAAGCTCAATATGATCACACTTGGGAAAAAAACCAAGGGTGAGTTATTTGGTACTTGGGCAACGTAGACAACTAATAGACTTTTCCATTTTAATAGAGGGATTCCAAATTCTGTCATTTGAAATACTTGTGTTTTAAATTTGGGCATTTGAAAGGGCACCTATGTAGGTGTCATTCAAATCCTTCTAGTTCTTCAGTCTAAATCCACGGTGGATTTGGTCCCAAATGCTTCCAACAATTATATAACAAAACAATGGATTTGGAATTTCAAATGAAAAATGATAGGGTCAAATGATCTTACCCAAACGCAACCTTAAGGATGAGTGAATATAGTAATGCTGATGATAGTAAAATAAATAAAGGCAAGAGAAGATTATTTTCATGGACTTTAACTGAGGATATGGTTCCAATAAAGACAATTTGAAGAAGTGGATCCATATAACAGGCCATGGGTACTTGGGAGACTTGTCAAAAGGAGACAAATGTGTGTGCGTAAACATATAAAGGGTGACAAGTTGTCACAACTACATATATATAAAAGGAATAAAGAAAGAAAGGATAGATTGACTAAAACTAATATGCTTTACAATCCTTTAGAGGGGGAAAAGCATATCAGCGCTCATTGCTAGGACAGAAAAAGGATTTCTTATAAAGCACCTTATCAAAAATTTTCAAGATAATAATCTCAAATCAGTATAAGTAACCAAACACACACACAACAGTAAGAATAGAAGAAGCAATTATACGTAGCAAAGTTTCTAAAGTTAGATCAAAAATCTATATAAAGCCCAAATATGTTACCTTTCTTCAGTGGTCTCTTGGTTTCATCTGATGGCTCAGTCTTGGACTTCGAAGACTCAGATGAACTTTCAGATTCTCCAGAAACTCTCTGCAATAAATTCAATTTTTAGAATAACAAAATAAATCAAAAGGGCAAAACTCGTTGCCTCTATGGGAAAAAAATCTGAAATATGCAAGTAATTTCGTTCCTCCCACGCAAGGTATCCCCTACTGTGATATTTTAAGACTTTAGCCCCTCCAAAATAAAATGTTTTTAGTGAACCAACTTGATCATATAGTCTATAGGTAATATTTACCAATTTTCCTGTAACAGTACTAGCAAATGTACTGGTATTGAATACTAAATATAAAATCATATTACAAATTCCTATTAACAGAATTCAACCAGAAAAGTCCTCGAAATCAATGGCGCTACAATTATATAAGTTCCTATATCAATTTTACTACTCCCTATTCCTATACATGTAAAAAGCAAAAAAACCTTCATCTTGATGACCTTACCACACATAAATATCCTTCAATGATAATCTACACCATCTCTTACAAGCTTTGAAAGGCAAAGAAAAGAGGAAGAGTCCATTAGTCAACCATAAGTACAAGCGTTTTTTTTAACAAGAAGTTTTGTTTTGAAGGACAGGACAAGCAGGAAGAGTTCAAAGGTCAGTCACAAATGCAGCCACTCGTTGGAAGAAGTAGTTTTGAAAGGGGTTGCAAATAGAAAAGAATCCCAGGGGCAACAATCATAGTGAATTTTACATGGTAGCAGGCAAATTCTTGTTAGCAATGCCAAATATCATGCACAGTTTTTGGCATTTGTGTTGGGAAGAAATCTAACATCAACAGATGTACTTCTCTGTAAAATATTTAGCAGAATTTTCAAGATTAATAAAGATGAGAGTGCAGATAGAAACACAAATATTTCTCCACAGGATCCCTAACGCAAGAGTTTTAGAATTCAAAATTCCAGTTAGTAGCCAATTTAGTTAAGACAAATAAATAAAAACAGCATTGCCTAATCTTGTGACCCACATCAGATTCTTTATTTGAGCCAAATACATCATTTTACTTGTCCCTGCAATAGAGACTTTCTTTTCTCCTCTTAAATTGTGTTTGTTTTCTTCAGATTGGAGTAGCGTGGAAATGTCTAATCTTACATTCTCAAAGTCTTCCAGGCTATAGGGAACAAGCTTCTTCAGGGCTTCTGCAGATACATGCACGTCAACTTCATCATCTTCACTACCATCTGATTTTCGCTCACCACTGCTAGTCCACTCTTCCTCATTACTCATATCATTCTCATCCTCAACCTCTGAATCTGATGTGCACTCTTCCCCTGATTCTGCATCATCCTCCAATTCACTTTCAGTTGAGCTATCTCACCAAAGTCCTGCAAAAGTGTGGTGAACAATGGTAATTCTATTGGGTATCAAAAAGATATTGGTCTCTGAAATACTGAATACAACAATTATAATCCAAAATAAAACCAATGAACCAACCAAAATGTCAAAAGCTTACATAAGGAGCAAGAACGCTACTGTCAAGCACCAGTAAGGGAACTTCTAGGTCCCGTGCAAGTGCTCTAACAAGTCTTTCACGATAGAGCTCAGTACCTGTCAAATAATGAATGAATATTCTTTCACATAAGCAAACTAGAGCATAAACTATTACGGACAAGCCAAATATTACTTGGTCAAAAGCTGTATCAGAAATCAACCTGGAATACTCTGAAGCAGTATTCTCCCACTTGAAGAAGTTAAGCGAGCACCATAAGTTGTAGTAAACTTCTTTTGCTTCAGATGTGATGAAGCACATTCCACCAAAATCTTTTTGGTGTGTTCACTGCAAGAATATGCACTCGTTTACAGCAAGTTCAACAGTGGCAGATAGGAGAAAAAGCAATTTGGCAGAGGTGCAACACATACTGAATGTAGTAAGGAAATGTTTCCCATGAAACAGATATTTTCTCCCAAGGAATGATCCTCCGCAATAACTCATTTTTAAATTTTTCCCGTCTAGTTAAGAATGGTGATTCCTTCTTTTTACTCTCGATGGAAAGCTTCTCATTATTGAGCCATTCCTTTTGCTCTTGTTCCCCAAGTTGAGCATGTACATCACAGTGCTTCACATCTTCCCTAGCCTTTTCCCTTCGAACCTTCCCCTTATCAATGTTAGCCCCATCTTTTACAGGTACATGTTCATCGTTACTTGCCTTGCTTCCATCACCTTCTGAACTGAAAACCCGAAATTGACTGTTCCTCCAATTTGTGCTAGGGCTCACATGCAACTGCACAAGTCTATTACCAGATGCAATGGCCCTTGATGAAAAAGAATTGGAGAGATATCGTCTAATTAAACTACTTTGGGAAATAAAGTTCCCTGCTATTGTTTTATGGCTGGAATATCGAAAACAATAGTGATCTTGACAATTTGAAGTAATAAAAGATTTGGATTGTTGAAACAAGGTATCCCATTTTTGGCTTTTGCACTTCAATCTCCTCGCATACATTGCTATTTATTTTAAGTCCACAGCGAATACCTGGCATATGAAAAGTTAGCCCGTCAAATTTGTTATCATGTCGTGAAAGTTTAACTACAGTGCATTCAGAAACAGATTCGCCAAGATGCCTGGGTGAGGGGCCAAAATGCATAGGTCATTTAATAGACAACAAATAGGCACAGAATTGCATGAAGCCTGTTACAGAGTTTTTAGTGAAGCTAATCTGGCCACTGCCAACGACATTGCATTGAATTTTGCATTTTCTTCCATCTCGCTTATTAAGAAGAAACAGCAATTTGTGAAAGGAATTTTAGTACAAAAATCAAATGAATAATATTTACAATGTGATTAAATAAATCATAATATTTAAGGGCACTAGACGAAAACATCAACCCTGCAAGTATTAATCCACCAAGAGGCAAAACAAAATAAAGGGAAGTAAGATAGACCTTTCAATTAAGAGCCTTGTCAAGACCAGCTAAAGATAAAGCAACAAATGGATAGGTTTGAGCAGAGCAATTGAAGGAGACATACTCTCCATTTCATGCTTTTCAAAGACACGAAGTAAATGGTCCTCTGTTGGAGATAATTCAGATTTCTATACCCATTGAGGCCAAAATGCACAACTAGTCAACAAATACTATCCAGCTACAGATGCCCCAAAAATTCCAGGGCCATGAAAGGTATCGTGAACCACGCCATTCCCGGAACCATAGCAAATTCAAAAAGAAAACACCCATTTCACTCCAATTAGCCACGTGAACAGAAAAAGAAATCAAGAGTAGTTTCAACTAGCTAATTAGCTTCCAAGCAACTCATTACAACACAGATGCAGAACCAAACACGCAGGGACGGATTGGACGCATTGCAAAGGAAACTAACAAAATAACAAGATAAAACAGACCTTTCCTCGATTTGTCCCGTCAATCCCTAGATTGATTCATGGATGTGGAACTGCTAGCTGATAATATAAATATATTTATATATATTTATCTGTGCGTGTATTTAGAACTTTAGATAGATGGAAGAGAGACGAAGAGAGAAAGCGGGTTTCCCGGACGACTTTGAGGAGATAAATTGAGGGAAAGTAAGCAACGAACGTTTACGTGCGTCTCTGTATGCACACGCACGGATAGATAGATGGACAAACAGAGAGAGAGAGAGAGGAGGGGGTGAGGAGTTCTTCAGACTTCCATAAAACTGCAATCTTTGCTAGCTCAAGGGCAAGACGCAGCCGAAGCCTAAGATTTACCTAAGTACCTAAAACTAGGTTCCTTATGTTTGATATATCTTCAATTTGGTTTTTATGTTATTTTTTGTTGTATTTAAAAAGTATCAAAAGTCTATATTGTGGATTTTTATAATTCATTTGTCACCTTAGGTGTGTGTTTTTAAAATAAATATGATATCAACTTTATCAATTAATATATCGTGAAAAGTTATTAAGATTGCGTTCTCTTTATTGTTTTTAAGTCATTTTTAGTTTTTAATTTTCTAAAACAATGAAAACGTATTCTCTTTCTTGTTTTTAAAAATGTATTTTTGAAAAAAAAAATAGTGAATAAAACTCAAAACAACAAAAAGTTATTTTGAGTGTTTTCATTCAAAACAAAGTCAAAATTCAAAATATATTTATTTATTTATTCATATTTTATTATTGTAATGAGAACAAAATATTATAAAATTCATTAACTTTAAAATATATATTTTTTAAATAATATATTAACATTCAATATTTATAATTTACTTAATAATCAAATTTATTGAATGAAATATCATTAAACAAATATTTTCAAAATTTCAAAGATAACGCGTTTTTTAATTTTCTGTTTTAAAAAATAGTTTTTCAAAATGATAAAGAGAACATATTTTTAATTTTCAAAAAACAGACTACCAAAACAAAAAATTAAAAATGAATTCAAAACTCAAAACTGAAAATTGAAAAGTAAAGAGAACGCACCCTAAGATTTTATGATATTTGAATTTAGATTTATAAATTTATTGATATTATCGTGTATTATATTAAATTACAACTCAATTACATAAGTGAATAATTAAATGTTGATTGTATTTGACCAAATTAGACTTACATAAAATATAAATATTTAAAAAATCGCGACTCTCAAATATTCAAAAAAATATTATCTTATTTACCATATTTTTACTTGCATATATGTCGATAAATAAAACTTGTTAATGTCACGAGCAAGTATATTAAAAATTCTCATTCTCATTGGTGATTAGTACTCTCATTAGTCTTGTGTGGCAAATCTCACTTGATACCCCATACAATGTTTGGTAAAAACATATTAAATTTTGTTGTATTTTTACAAACAATACAGCATTTCAGTTGTTATAATCAAATTATGTAATATAAGAAACATATTTCACATAATTGAGGTTTTTGAAATCAATCACAATTAATAGTTGTCCATCTTGAAAATCGTGGTGCGTTGTCGATTTGAACAATAAGTTTATTTCATCTATATCAAACGATTTCACAATCAATGTGATTTTATTAAAAAACCCATTTGGTCATTTTATTATCACTTTCTAAATATTTTTGTTAAGATTATGTTGAAAAAATCAATCATACTCATTAACCAAATTTATGGTCCAACTCGATCTATGATCATATTTAGATTGAAATGAGTAGAGTTAGGTAATTGGGCTTTTACGTTGGGTAACCCATAACTTGCAAGCCTTAATAGGCTTAACGGGTCTACATATTTTAAATTTATTTGAAATGTGGGTTTATAAAAATATATTTATTTAATTAATAAGTGAGATAACAAAAATTATATGCAAATTCTAATTTTAAAATAAAAACTAAAACATTATAACTTAGAAGCTTACGCTCCGATCTTGTTGTTTTCAGGTTTTTTTTTTTTTTTTAAAACAATGAAAATGAGTTTATTTTGTCATTTTTAAAAATAAAAAAATATATATAAAGAAAAACCTAAAACTATAAAATGTTGTTTTAGTTATTTTCAGGTAAAACAATCTCTAAGTCCAAAACATGAAAAACATAATCTATTTTTCATGTTTTGGCTCTAAAAAATAAAAATGAAAAAGAAAAAAATATTCTTCAATTTTTTTAAAAATTTGATATGTTTATTTAAAATTTAAAATTATAGTATATCTATATTATAATTAAAAATATAGGATGACATATAGTATATTATTAAGTATATTAAACATATTATGTATAATAATATTTAATATAAATTATCACTTAGATGTCAATAATTTATTAATTAAATTTTTTATTTTATTTTTAATAATAGAAATTTATTAAAAATAGTTAATTTAATCATTTAATAATAAAATTCATCAAATAAAATATTATAAAATAAATTTCCTCAAAATTTTTAAAAAATAAAATGACAAAAAAAACTTTTTCAATTTTTTAAAATAGACTATTAAAATAGAAAATTAAAAATAAATTTAAAACTCAAATTTAAAAATAAAAAACGCAAAAGAATGCAGCCTAAAAGTTTGAAATTTAATAATTTAAAAAATTTAATATGGTTTCTAATCATCCAATTCCAGTTTTATCACTTTTTTATAAATATTTAAAAGTTATAAAATTACTTAATATTTCGAATTTGAACTCCTACTGTCGTGCATGAATTATATATTTAGATTTTTTTAAGGTGATTGTGGCATTTTTTTATATGAAATATAAATTTTACTGAAAAAAGTATAAAATTATTTGAGATTTATTGATTATCCTATGAATTTCCGATGTTGTTGATACAATATTTAAAATATTTGAATTATTATATTAAATAATAAAAAATTGACTTCACATACATTATTTTTAATTTAATTTTATGTTTTTCTAAGATAAAATGTTGGTCGCACCATGAGCCCAAATAAAGTCATGCTAGGCCTTTTAAGGCAAAAAAATGGTAGGCGTAACAAATCTTCATTGCACTTCATTGCACTTTGATTAATTGAATCGAATCGATTAAATTTATTAATTTAATTTAGTTTTTTTATTGTATCGGTTCAATTCGATTAAATTTTATTAAAAGTCTGATTTTCAATATTCGATTTGATTTGTTTATTAGAGGAATTGAACTAATTGAATCAATTGAATTTTAAAATGATATTATTTTGATATTTATAAAATAAAAATATTTGTTTCTTCAATTTTTAGTGTTTTATATCGATTGCTTCGGTTAAATTTTTTTCGATTATCGGCTAATTTGGTTTTTAAGATTAATCAGTTGATTTGGTTCAATTTAATCAGTTTGTGAATTTCGATCAATTGGCTAACTGAAACAATCATTTACACATCCCTATAAATGAGACAAATCAGACTCGTTTGTTACAATAACAAGTCGATTTGATCGTTTGACATTTATAGAAAACAACTATAATACGGTATTATAATAGAGGGATACTAATACTTTCTTAAATATCAAGAATAATATATACATTTATCTTAAAATCTTAAATGTACCAAACATATTTTTTTCACAATAATAATGTAATTAAAAAAATAAAATAAATTTCATGTGTCTCTCATTCAATTTACTTAAAGGTACCAACTAGTTTTGTGCATTGGCTAAGTTAATAAATTATGAAAATTTATTAATTTACCTTTATTTTAAAATTATTTTCACCCTCGAATATTCTTTCTTATTTTTTCTTTCGTACAAATTTTTACAAAATTCACTAATGTTAATTAGTCACATAAATTTATAACTTACAAGATAATTAATATCATGCTTTCTTGATATAATTTAGATGACAAAGAATGGGCTATGATATGTTAGTATCATCTCGATGAATTACGAGTTCAAACCCTGATCTCTCTGAAATATATATCGTGATTGACATTTTTTAACAAAATCAAAAGACTAAGCGATAATTAATATCACGATAAGTTAATAGAATTTTTAAGAACATATAAGGGATTTATGATTTATAATGAAATATTAATAATATTGTCTAAATTCATTCTAAAAAATGATAATAATACCATAAAAATTGAATTATTATTATTATATTCTATAAAATAGTTATACATAATTAAGAATATGTTTTCAACTTTACCATATAGTTTTTATAAAATATTTTATATTTGTTGTTAATATTAATTATTTAATTAAAAAAGTATTTTATAACTAGAAGAACTTACTGAATTAAATTTTAAAAAGAATTGGCGACAAAGGACAGGAGGCACCGACCGTGAGTCACCGCCAAAAGCACAGCCGAGAGAGAGAGAGAGAGCCATAAATATCTCAAGAGCCCCACAGAAACCCTAAAGCCAGCGCCGCTGGGCAATTTACCCTTTTATTTTTGTATATAAATACAGCCACAAGCGCTCGACATCTCTCACAACTCATTCCCTAAAACCCTAATCGTTTATTAGGGTTTTCCAGAAAGCTCTGCAGCAGCCAAACTACTGTGAGTCTTTTATTGTCCCGATGGGTAAATCCGCCAAGAAATCCACCAAGGTAACGCTCGTATGCTGTGCTTCTGTATAGATGTACCATGTGCGTTGGTGAATGTATATGTAGCTAATGATGGCTTTGGTGTTGATTTAGCTCGATGCAGCTCCTGCTGCTGTCGTACCGGCCGGCAAATCTGGGAAGAAAGGTTTGATCATCGCGAGATTTCTGTTTTGGTTGATTGTGTTTGTTTTTGCTTCGGTTATTCCTGAATTGTCCTTGGGTGTTGAATCTGTGTGCAGGCAAGAGGGAGGCCGAAGAGGAGTTAAAGAAACAGGCAAGTGCCAAGAAGCAGAAGATAGAGCAAGAGGCGGCCGAGAAGCAGAAGAGCCAGAAGAAGAAGGTCCTTAAGAAAGAGGAAACAAGTAGTTCGGACGATACATCGTCCTCGGAGTCTGAACCAGAACAGAAGGTTCGACTCGGACCGTGATTTATATATTGTCTATTTCTCTTGAATCTCATTCGTTATTTTAAATGTCAATGGTTGGCGCGTCTGCTACTCATGTCTGGGAGGGTGATGCTTGAAGGAGTGTACTTGGTTCTATGGTACTTATCTGGAAGCTTTTGCCTGTAATATTTATGGAGAACTTGACCTTGGAAGGGAAATTGAAGGGGAAGGAGATTATGAGAAAAAAAGAATTGCATCACGAGGGGGTCAAGGACATAAAGAGAAATTCGTGCCTTTTGTGAGAACGCAATATAGAATTTTAAAATGGAACACACATATTTGCTACCATCACCAATGTCTCTGACAATAAGGGAGATATTTTGGAGACAACGGGTCTTTGTTGGAAAGTGATTTTATCTGTAAAAAGGCTTATTCTGGCCAGTACGGCCTTTGGTGGCTTCTCCTGCTTCTAATGCTTCCTCTGAGTACATTATTATGTCGTCATCCTGACTTTTCTCTTGTGATACGTGGGGTTGTATTTTGTTTTTCAACTTAGGTCATCTTCAGCTTCACTGTTTTGTTGACTTGGTGTTTATAACCTTGTGAAAAAAGGAAATAAAAAGTAAATTAGCTGATGATCATATGCGATGTGAATTCTCAGGTAAAGGTGGCACCCAAAAAAGGGGGAATTCAGGCAAAACTGCCAGTTGAAGAATCTAGCAGCGACGATTCATCTTCAGATGAAGTGAGCACTGTAATTAAATGTTTGTTCAATATGTCTTTTCCTATTCATACATCAAGTGCCCTTGCAATATTTCTTCATTATAGCTCTCTTACTAGCTGTCTTATTTTGTTAGGAAACTCCTGTCAAAGCTGTGGTGCCTCCTAAGAAACAACCAGTGGCTGCTAAAAATGGCGCTGCTGGAGTCCCCGCTAAAAAGGGCAAGGCAGCAAGCAGTTCTGATTCTTCAGAAGACAGTGATTCTGAGGAAGATGATGTATGTATATTGATTTCATTTGTGGGATTGTTATTCTATGTGATTTCTGATACTAATTTGCTACTACTGCCAGTTCACCCAGTCTTAGCTGCTATATGTTGTACCATATATCCAGTTAGCGTTCCATTCTAAGTTCATTTGCAACTTCCATATAGAAACCTACAACCAAGGCAGCTGCACCAACAAAAAAGGTTCCTGCACCAGTTAAGAATGCTGGATTAGGAAATCTGAAGAAGAAAGATGAATCCAGTGAGGAGTCTGGCTCAGATGATAGCAGCAGCTCTGATGATGATGTAAGTCTGGCATTTGATTCTGGATGATTTTAAATTTGCATTTTGCTTTGAGTTAACTTCTTTGTGCCGTTTATGTTACACTCAGAAAAAAGTAGCTGCCACCACTCAAGGGAAGAAGCCTGCTGTTGTTCCCCAAAAGGTGGAAGACTCAAGTGATTCAAGCTCTGATAGCTCGTCAGATGAGGATAATGTGAGACATCAAATTAGTCCGTTTATTCTATATATGCATTATGAAGCACGTTTAGACAGTTTTGTCCACTTGCTAGTGAAGTCCACAAAATACATTTTGTTCTTTTTGATGCTAACCAAACCTATTGTCTAGGATAAGAAGAACAATGCCAAAGTTGCTGTGCAACCCAAGAAGTTGCCATCAAATGGTTCTGTTGCATCTGTCAAGAAGAAAGAGGAATCAAGTGATGGTGATAGCTCTGAAGATTCTGAATCTGAAAAGGTTTGGTGCTCTATCCTTGTTCTGCAATTCTATTATCTGGTTTTGTAGGTGGTTCCTTTTTATGTACGCAATAATTTATTGATCTTGTAGTAAAAGAATAAATGTATAACAATTTCATGTTTGTAATTTATTTGGTTTTTCTGTCCATTTGGGAAATGCAGCCGCAAGTGGCCACTGTGCCTAAAAAGAAGACGGATTCCACTGATAGCTCCACAGAAAGTGATTCTGAGGAAGAAGCGGTGGGTTTGCCAACCTCTCCCCCCTCCCATTGTGTCTTGGAGCATTCTTAATTAACACCAGTTGTTACTTGCTGTTAGTTATTCAAATATGTTTTTTAATTCACTTTTATCATGGAAGTTGTTTTTAATTCTAAGATCATTTAAATGTTCTGCCTCTCAAGTATGAAGCCAAATGAAAGAAGCAAGCTGTTTCTCTACTGTTTTGTTTTGTTGTTGTATGATCTATTTGGTTGTGTTCTGTTATTTGCTTATAGTAATTAAATCGTTTGCAGGCTCCAGCCACCAAAATAGTTCCTTCTAAGAGGCCTGCTCTGACAGTAGAAAAGGAAACCAAACAGGTCATTTTCCTGATATCTATATTGCTGCTTTCTTTTTGATGAGGACCAGAAAATTGGCACAAAACCTTTCCCGAAAAATATAATCTTTTTTTGTAGTTAGTCCTCAATTTATTTGCAGCATCCTGGGATGTTGAAAATTTGACAGCAGTTGTTGATTTCTTTGACATGTATGTTGGTTGTAATCTGATGTTTTCTTACTCTCTTTTAACTGCAGAAGAAGGCAGACAATGATGACACTTCAGAGGACAATGATGACACTTCAGAGGACACTGATGATAGCAGTTCGGAGGAAGAACCTCAAAGGAAGAAAATAAAAGCCAAAGTATGTTATATCTTGAATGATTGATACAAGCCAGTCTCTCATAATCTTCTGTTATTTTATGTAGCTGATCACATTGTGTAATATACTGCAGCCCACTGTCTCATTGAATGCTAGTAAACAAAATGCAAAAGTTCCGAAAAAAGTGAGCAGCAGTGATGATGATAGTTCTGATGATGAGCCTGCAAAGTCGCAGCCGGTAAAGAGGGTGAGAAATCTTTAAAAAATGAGGATCTCTGAGTTCTAAATTTTACAATATTTTAACATCTAATCTAATGCAATTTCCGTGTTATGTTTGTCTTTGTTCATTAGCCTTCCCAAGCTGCAAAGAAAGCTAGTGAGTCTGAGGAGGAATCTGACGATGACAGTTCTAGTGAAGAAGATGCTGCTGAGGAGCAGCAGCCTACCAAGACACCAAAGAAAAAGGTGACTACCTTTTCCTGGAACGAGTTCAATTAAAATTGTCACTTAAATTGCATATACAGCTACGACAACAATCACAAGCCTCTATCACACTTAAGTGGCGTCAGCTACGTGAATTTTATACTTCCATCCCTTTATCAATTGTTTTAAAATCCACAAGGCCATTGTATCTCATGGTCAGAATTGTTCTGACCATGTTCTGATTATGTCAGTGTCCAGTTGACTGTTAATGGTTTTTTGGTATTTGTTTGCTGTTGGTATGGCGAAAGTTGCAGTAAAATGATTGATCCAAAAAACTAAACCACTAACTGAACAGCATATGAGAAGGGAATTCTTGATTTTATCATGCTACAGGTTCCTAGTACTAAGGCTAGGCCACTTATTGGCTACTATTAAAGATTATGCTGACACATTAGCTTTTAGATTGTTATTTTGTAGGAGATAGGAGTATTGGTGTAATTTTTTTATTTAAATATGTTTAGCTAGACTTGTGTTATATGGGTTGTTCCTTTGTGTGCAGTCTTATGGTTTCTCATGTCATGTAATGATAAATTTAACATGTAAAGCTCCCTACATACTACCTCTACCCTATTGTAGATGTCAGATCCTTATGCTTTGGGTTTGACCTTCTTAGGGATCTGTTTTTCAAGGTTTAATGTAATGAACTTTTGAAGCCAATGTGTAGGCTATTCAAAACAGTTGTTTTGATGATTCGAAGTTTTCTGACTTAAATTATCAAAATGAATTGTTGCAGAAACAGGATAGTGACGTAGAAATGGTAGATGCAGTGTCACCAAAGGCAGTGAGCAAGCAGGCTGATTCTAAAGCTGGGAAAAAAGCTGTAAGCACTTAATTTGAAGTAGATTTTTTTTTTTCATCTTTTTGCTGTTTTCACTTAGCTGTTATCTGCTGTCAGTAGAACATGTCTGTACAGTTGAAAGAACAAATTCTTTTTCATTATATGCAGCCCCAGACTCCAGTTACTCCCCAAGTTCAAGCTGCTGGATCGAAAACATTATTTGTGGGCAACCTATCTTTCTCTGTTGAACAAGCTGATGTGTATGTGTATCTTTTACTGCAAACTTTTTATTCTAAACCTTAAACTGTGCTTCCTCTTACAGTTCATAACTCTTTTAGGGAGAACTTCTTTGAGGGTGCTGGAGAGGTTGTAGATATTCGCTTTGCTTCAGATAGAGAGGGAGTATTTAAAGGCTTTGGTCATGTTGAATTTGCCACTGCAGAGGCTGCACTGAAGGTACATCTCTCTTCTTTTGAGTTTGGGCTATTGGAGCCTGAGACTTAAAAAGGACAATACTTCGATAATAAATTGCTAACATGCATAAGATAATAAAATGTGTTATATGGTTCTGTCTGTTCTAAACGATGAGGTCATCTACAAGAGTGACAGCATTGCTAGTCTTTATCCCACCGTGGGCCTGGCTGCGTGAGTTCTGTTTTCCATTACATGTATATGGCTACAAAAGAGATAGCAGTGTAATATGGCATCCAAAAGAATGATTTGGAATGTCCCACTTGGATTGCTTTAGTATTTTCTGTTCTCCTAGACAATATTGTGGCCAATGATGTTTTGTAGGAGATTTAGGCGTGATACATGTTGGAAGGATCTTGTATAATTTTTCATCTTCAGATAAACTGTTTGTTATAAGAATGATGTTTGATGTTAATTTACATAGCCAAGTGCATATTTTGTCACAGGCCCTGGAATTGAATGGGGAAGATCTCTTGGGTCGTCCTGTGAGACTTGATTTAGCCAAAGAAAGGGGCTCTTACACTCCATTTAGCGGGTACGATGGTTTCTTTCACCCATATTAAATAGTTTCTGAGGTGTACTTACAAGTTTCATGATTAATACTGTTAAGAGGTCTAATGAGTTGATTTTCATAATCAAATTATTAGAAATGAGAAAAACTCTTTCCAAAAGGGAGGGAAAGCTCAAGGGCAGACAATATTTGTCCGTGGTTTTGACAGATCTGGTGGAGAGGATCAGGTATAATGGTTCAGTGAAAGCATTGTCTCATGAAATTTTTATTTGTTTGTGAATAATGTGAAGCATTTATGAATTGCAGGTTAGAAGTTCATTGGAAGAGCATTTCGGAACATGTGGAGAGATTACTAGGTTATCCCTCCCAAAAGATTATGATACCGATGGACTCAAAGGGTATCTACTTTTTCCCTTGATTTCCTTCCCATTTGAATCTTGTTCTTTGTGTGTTCTATGAATTTGGTTTTGTCTAAGATATATAATTTATTGGCTAAGACATGCTTTGAATGGACAATCTTTTCTATTCAACATTTATGCATTGGATACTGCTAAGATAGCAAGCATTTCACGTATGCAAGTCAACTTTGGCTTTGCCTGTACAGAAAAGCTAGTAGCTCCAAGGGGCTACTGTAATAATAGAGTTAAATGGATTGGATGGCTCTGAGGCTAACTTGCCATGCTTTTCTGAAGGTTACATTTCCTGAAAATGGTAAATTGTTGGTGGAATACTTGTTTTGTAAGCCATATTTTCTGAGGATGTCCGTCCTTTTTTTTTCTCTCTCTCTCTCTCTGTTTTTTTAAAGGGTGTAGGGGTGGGTTGGAGGAGTTTCTTACTTACATTATAGTCCAAGTCAACTTTGGTGTTTTGCTGGTCAAAAACCCCGCGTCTTCTTAAATGAAAAGGGGCAACTGCACCGAAATAGTGGAATCTCATAGATTTTGTGGTTCTGAGGCTAAAGCTTATTCTCTGTTTCGTTGGTTTCTCATTATTTTATAAACCAAAAACTTAGCACCTGTGCTTGGAAAACTATTCTAAACTCACTGAGGCAGATGGATTTACCTCGCATTACATGCTACCTGAAGGATCTATTACTTGTGGAACTATGGCATCATGAAATCCTACTGATAGTGTTGGGGTTTGACTTTGGCATTATCGAACCATCTTTAATCTGATTTTTTCCAAGAAATGGACGCTTAGCATCTATAGTTAATCTTATGATTGATGTGTTTCAAAGTCTGGTTGAGGAGGCAACCTATTTTTTTGAATTGATGTGGTATGGTGAATGTCATACACGCTACGCGTATGGTTGAGAAAATAACAACTTATTTGTCTTACTGGATGCAGGATTGCTTATATTGACTTTAAGGACAGTGATGCTTTTAACAAGGCCCTGGATCTCAGTGGATCTGAACTTGAAGGTTATGAATTGATGGTGGAAGAGGCGAAGCCAAGACCAGATAACCGTGAGAACAGTGGTGGTGGCCGAGGTGGTGGACGAAGTGGTGGTAGGGATTTTGGTGGCCGGTCTGGTGGTAGAGGTGGACGAGGTGGAGGTGGTCGCTTTGGAGGCAGAGGTGGCCGTGGTGGAGGTGGTAGAGGACGAGGAACGCCCAATAAACCAAGCATGGCTGCTCCTGGTACAGGTATGATCGCTTGCTGTTGATAACTAACTCTCGATGTTTTGATGCCTGCATTCCTTTTGGAAATCAGTGTTAATCAATGGTGGTCTGATGATTTCACGTCCCATGTGGGCAAATGCAGGGAAGAAGACAACTTTTGATGATTGAGTAGAAATCTGGAGGGCAGGAATTTTGAAGAGTAATATTATTTTTGTTTTTTGTTTTTTTTTGGTTCTGTACTTGGGTCTTTCGGTTATAACGTTCAATTAGAAGTCTAGAATTGTTCTTGATTTAAGCAGAACGTTGGACATCCTACTGCATACCTATTTGTTTTGTCGTGATTGGTGTGTTAAGAAGTTTTGCCTTATTATTATTATGTTGATTGTTGCAATGGTTGGCGGGAAAAAAAAATATTAGGCGATTCTATTAAAACGTTATTAAATGCTCCTTGGTGGTGTGGCCATTTTTATCACCCTATTATGCAATGGAGTGAGAACAGTGGTGTGGTAATTTGTCAATTTATCAGTTAAGTTCATAGGATTTTTGACTCAAAAATGCTTGGTTTCAAAAAATCTACGATTCTAAGTTCGAGCAGTGAAGTGTATTATGGTGCTGGCTGACTTTGTTTCAAGTAGCCAAAGGATCTGAAAAGTATACGGCACTCAGTAGGGGGACCGGAGGGGGTACCAAAGATGAAAAAAGTCGTTGAAAACTTGGCAGTATTCCAGCAGCAGCAGCACGTGTTTGTTTGGTGCAAGTTTTCTCAGGTTTTTGGTCGTTTGATTTTTTCTTTTTGATTAAAAATGTAGGATAACTCACTGGTTACTACTTTTGTTTTCTTTTGTTTTTTTTTTAATTTTAGTTTTGATTTATATTCTTGTTCTTAACCCAACACTTTTGGTGATGTTGGATTTTCAGTTAGTCTTTGAAATACAAATAAGTAATTAATTGTACTCTCTTCTTTTTAAATTTATAACTGTTAATAACATATTTGAAATAATGTGGGAGAAGTTATTTTCAGTTTTAAAAATTTATGTAAATTTTTATAAATCACAAAAACAAGAAAAATATAAGAAACTGAAAATAAACCAAAATTACCAAGTAACGAAAAGCAAAACTATTAACTTTTCATCTTTAAACAAAAATGAAACAAGCTTAAAGTTATAATCTTCCATCTCGTATTATATTTTACTGTATGCTATGCCATTTTATTTTGCCTAGTTATCTTTGCTCTTCTTCTTTCTTTTTGGTACTGTTTTTTTTGTTTATATTTCGTCCAATAAAGGAAATATTTTATCTTGAATCTGAGAAGTAATATATATATATATATATATATATATAACCAAAGTGGTTTGAGAATGGACTGTTTACAAAAATTTTGAAAAAAAAGTATAATCATCAGCAGAACCACCTTCCAATCAGCTAGGCAAAACAAAGAGGAGAACCAATCAGAAAACACAACAAAAATATCGAAGCAGAGTCCATCCATCATCAATGGTAACTTTGAACAGAGACCTTGGCTTGAGGGCCCCCTTGAATATAAATAAAAATGCACTCAGAGCCAGGTTTCAAGACCTTGAGCCATTGAGGAAGCTCATAGATGTTTTTCTCTTGTGTTGGGGAGAGTCCCCACAGAGATCCAGAGAGGTTTTCAATGCCTAACTTAAGGTCCGTGATTGGCTTTTGGGACACGTTCTTGATCACCACCTTGTGCCTGTAATAGGTTGTTCTTCCTACAGTCCATGAGCTGCCGATTGAGTGGAAGAACTCAACTGGGGCCCCTGCAAAATATCAGGCTCCAAATTATTCAGAATGGCTGCAAATGCATGGAGGTGGTTGCAGCTTGAAGCTCTTCTTCGTTTGGGTTCGTTCTAACTAAATAAGTTCAAATTTAATTCTTAAACATAATTAAAAATAAATCAAATTTGAACTCGAGAATGCTCCCCTTTGTTTGGGTTAGTGAACAAGCCTAGCACCAATACTCTTGTAGGCTCTTTTGTGGCTTGTTTCAAAATAATGTGTTTTCTACGATTAAGGATCTTGTGTCATATTATTTATATTATTAAAAATCTAAATGTATATGAAATATATTCATTATATATATATATATTCTACATAAATGACCCTGAATAAAATTTAAAATGAATTTCAAATTTTGATATCGTGAAAAGATTCATTTGAAACTTGTTCAATATAAATGAGTCGAGTTTGAAACAAATTTTAAACAAACAATCTTGAGTTTCAATTTTGAGCTCAACTCAAGCTTGAAATTGAAGTTAATAAAATTTAAAATTTTAAACAAATAAACTTACAAGTTTATAGAGTTCCTAGTCAAAAGGAGAAGTTTATAGTGATTACCTGATTTATTTGGAGTGGGTGCTGGTCTGGCTTTGGGGTAATAGCCTGCAAAAATCAAAGCATATACATGCAATTAAGTGTCACGAGATGCAATTGAAGAGGATGGTCCTCCACACACATGACAGTCATACAAACTCACTTGGTGTTGTTTGGTGGGGTGGTTTTGGTGAATAGTGATTTTGTGAAGCTGCAAGAATGAGAGCAAAATCTTGTTAGTAGTGAGGACATGTTCCAGATTTGCATTGTGGTGTTCATAACTTGAAACCAGATCAAAATGGGATCCCACCTGGAGTTCCTGCAACACTCTGCAGCTTGGAGAAGAGGCCAACAAGAGGGGCAGTGCCGGAAAGTGTTGGCTCTGTCTGCTCATAGTTAGCGCGATCATCAGAGAACTCATCAGTCTTGCCAGGGCCTCCCACCAGGGCTCCCTGAATGACATTAGGGTTGGCCTGGGCGCGATGATACCATGTCTCAAACCCTTCCACACATCCAACGGATGAATGCAGAGCAGTGATTGAGGCAATGGAAGCACCCCTGTGGTGAACATGAGCAGGGTACATTTGGCCATATCCAACTATGTAGCTCATGGACTTTGGATTCTTACCCAGCATGTAATCAGCCTACGGCAAGTCATTTCCTCAAGGATCAGTCCCCAGTATTCATAATCTATGCTAAAACCACGTTCTCAATGAGCTTTGATCTCTATTATAAATAAATCCTTATGAAACAGAATTTTTTTATATAAATGGTAGATATATTGCCTTCAATGATGTTGGTTATGGTAGTTTCTTAATATGCACAAGAAAAAGAAGAGGTTTTTGAAGAAGGGTTATAGGTACGTGCCTGAGACTTGGCAAAGTTGAGGAGTTCCTGAGGTTGGACTTTGGCATCTGGACAGTTGAGCTCAGCATGAGCCCGAGAGAGGTAATCGGAGTAGACAGCTGCAAGAAATGCAGCAGAGGCCGCGTACTGCATGTTGTTCCATTCGCGCACGTATACTAAGCCGCCTGATTAACCATGACAAGCCCCAAAAAAGCTGTGTCAAAACAGAGTCTTGGAAGGGTTGAATCCACTTCTATTTAAGAGAAAACCAAAGCTTCTTACCAGGAGTCCGGCCGACGTCATAGCCATCATTCTTTTGCAGACAAGCACAAGCAAAGAAATCAGCTTTGGCCTGGAATTGCTTGAGGATGGCAGTGTGTGCTCCACCAGATCCCTCCATTAATACCTAAATGCAGTCCAAAATGCCACACACTTGCTGACAATGAAGATTATGGTGTTTTTTCTCCGAGTATAGTTACTAAGTTGCGCTAAGTACCTTGGAGAGAAGAATTTGTACACCAGCATACTTGTTGTCCCAGGAGAATTCTCTAACAGCCCATCCAGTTCCACCCATGGAGGCAGCATTATCAGCAACATATTTCAAGTAGTACTCATCATTTGTTGCTCGGAAGAGCCAAGCAGCAGCCCATAGCAGTTCATCCTTCAGCAAAGAGAAATAGACAACTATGGAAAAGAACATAGAAGAGAGAGAAGGTAAAAGGAAATGCTAGGAGTGGGGACAATGTTAAACTAACCGAATAGCCTGAGGATGTATAGAATTGCTTAGCACAGCTGATGGATCCATCATAGAAACCCCTAAATGTATCGGCAAATGAGAAAAGCTGCAGCAGATTGAGCACAACTCAGTATGAGTAATACATGGTTTTGAGATTAGAATAGGACTGATCTTGTGGCTTTATATGCAGCATTGTTCTCACCTGTTTTGCATGGACTAAGAGGAGATTGGAGTAGGATGAGTTGTAAGGATGGAATGCTAAAGAAGCCGCGGCCAACGCTGCTGCTGTTTCGCCAGCAAGATCAGAGCCCGGATTACTTGGATCCAGCTTGTAGGCTGTCCTTGGAGTCGTCATGTCCTCGGCGCGCTCCCAGCAATAGTGATCGGATTCTCCATCGCCTACCTGAAAATTTCCAGCATAAGAGCACCAACACAATGGTAAACTCTCTGTATTTTTACCTTCAAATTTAGCTGAATCACTAACTGCAAGTTGAAATGCCATCAACACTTCACATGATCCTTAAAAGATGAGCTTTACATTGATAAAAGTTCAAACCTAATGCATGATTTATGGGATTCATTGTTTTGGTCTGACATTTGAGCTTCAGACTGGCTATTGCTTATGAAAGGTACAAACTCTACAGCAGAAAGGGCGGTTGCAGTCTAGAACTAGCTGTTGATTAGTAAGGTTGGCTTGAACATCAACACTAGACATTGAATAACTCAACCTGTCACAGGGCCCCACTCTGAAAATGGAGTTGTATTGAGCCCATTAATTCTTAGATAGTCCCATGCCATATGGTTCACGAGTTTAGCCAGGGAGGATTGGCGATACTATACTAATTAAAGACTGCTCCTAACAGGGTAACGGCCTTGAGTACAAAGAGGGAAAAAACAAAAAAAGAAGTTTTGTGCTATAGGTTTGGAGATCTCATCTCAAGCTCAATAATTTTGTCCAAAAGTCCATGGAAACAAGTATAAATCTCTACAAACACATTATATATATATATATATATATAGGTGAACTGTGGAAGGGCACGCAAACAGGTGACCAAACCAAACAAACTTGAACAGTTGAGGTAGAAAGGAAAAGAGAAACTAAATTCTGCCTCCTCAACCTAATGAACATTAATGGAATTACAGAGAGAGAGAGAGAGAGAGAGAGAGAGAGAGAGAGAGAGAGAGAGAGAGACCTGTCCCCAGAGAAGATTGAGCTGGGGGTGTGCTTTGATGAAGTAATCAGTGCCCCATTTGATGGCTTCCAGAGTTTGCCCCATCTGGTTGAGCCCAACAATCTCTTTCCTGAACTCAATGGCTCCCCATGAAAGCACTGTCACACTGTATGCCATTGGCAGCCCAAACTTCACATGGTCTCCTGCATCATAGTACCCTCCCACCAAGTCTACCTGCATTTCCCCATTTCAATGAGAACCCACAGCCCGGTCACAATAGCCCACAAACCATACACATTAGGTAAACACGTAAAAATCTAGTGCAGGTCGTCACTAGTGAGATTTGAACTCCGGTCGCAAACGAAATTTCTGTAAATTTTTATCAGAAAATAATGATATTTGGCAAATAACAACACTTTTAACGTTATGTTATAGAAATAATCATCGCTCTCTCGGTCGGTGGGGAGGAGAGAGACTTACGCCTTGAAGGAAACCATCCCGGAGGCCGGAATGGCCGCGCCACTTGACTCTTTGATTCTCCGGCAACTTACCGGACCTCTGCGCCTCGAAGAAGAGCAAGCTCTTGTCGAGAGCGGCACCGTAATCGAAGCCGCCTGCGATGGCTGCGTCGAATCCCGCCGCTGCAACCAGCACGGCGGCTATGAAGAAGCAGGAAGAAGCAAACCTCGCCATGGTTGACGATGCTTCTGCTCTCAATGAGAGTTGAATGTGAATATCCACTCTTAATGGTGTTTATACATATATATATATGTATATATGGAAAGAGAGAGAGAGAGAGGCACTGATATGGAAGGAAATTAAGAAGAAAGATCAGTGGGGAAGGAGGAGGCAAATGGGGTGGTAGCCTTCACGTTGTGTGATAAAAACCAGAGATAGAGCTTCCCACGTTGGGCATACATGGTGGTTGGCTTGTATATATGATTGGGAGTTTGGAGATGATATGGTGCGGCGCACCCCATGGGTTGCTCAAGGTGTGCCAACCCATGATCGTTGATCTACAATACAAATATATGATAGGGGCAAGAGAGTTTTAATATTTTAAGTATCACATTATTTGATTTATATTTTAAGTTTGGGATGTACTAATATCTTGATTAATATTTTAAATAATTTTATGTTATATGATTCTCGTGTTTGAGTGAAGATCGCTCGCATCGTTTATCATAGATGAAATAATATTATTATATTCTTTATTATTTAATAATAAATAAATAAATATATATATGTATATATATTTTTCATTTCAAGTCAATATAAGGAATATTGGAGTAAAGTAGGGAATAAATAGGATTTGTATTATATTTTTGGCATATCAATATGAAAAGATCATAATAATTCACAATTATGAAAATATTACAGTTTTGTTCCGAGAATATCCATAAATTACCATTTTATTCAAAATTCAATCATGCCAGCCACGTGGCATAAACCCAGTAGATGCATATTTATTTTTATTCTAATTTTATAAATTGAGAAATTTTGAAGGGTCTAATAAATTCTTTGCTTGCCTAACAAACTTTTTGGGCCTTAATTCTTAAGGTCTTGTTTGGGACAACCGGAATAAATTCCAATTCAAAGGCAGCGGATTTAGGTCTAACCAAATGAGGGGTTAAATGCTCTATAAATTCACTCGCACGCGTTCATGTCATATAGAAAAAGATAATTACATATTAAATTTTATTTGGATATTCAGTTATCATATTTTTAATAATATTTGTGTATTAATATATTGTATTTTGTGTCATATGAATATAAATGTATAATTGTTATTATCAAAATACAATAATTAAAATTTATAATGCGATAATGCTTGAATCATGGTAAAGAGATGAACAACTGACAAATGTCTACTTGTAGATAGAGATTGCGGGTAACTCCGTTGTCTAGGAGGAAGGAAGTGAATTATCTGGGAGAAGCCTTATTGTTCGGGAGAACTTTTATTATTCATAAAAATCATTGTTAGAAGAGTCTCATATTTTTAAAAAGGGATAAGATTGACAAATGAAGGAAGAACCACAATCTTCAACGAGCATTTCGAGTTATTTTCTAAAATTGCAAGTAAGGATATAAAAGGTAAGATTGACTATATCTTTCACAATCTTGTAATAGTATTTGAAGATCAAATCTCTTGGGGTTCATAGTCTCCTATGAAGGTCTCTTGCGTAGTTAAGAGATAGACTTTTGGGTTTGAGTGTTTCGTCAGATTCTTCCAAATAGTAATGGTCATGTAAGGCATGAATTTTGAATTCTTGAGAGGGTTCTCGAAGGCCTCGAAAGAGGCTATCGGGTGAAGTCACTTGGCCTCTTAATTTCAGTCATTCGGTATTTGTTACTCAGCTAATGTCCTTCAGTCTTGGTCTCGATCACTAAGACTAAGGGTCCCTTGATCTTGGTTTTTCAATGACTTCATGCATCTATGACTTGTTTATGTAGATTTTTAATATTAATAAACTTTTAAGCCTTATTCTATGGGTTTAAGCCTATCCTTTAATTTTCTTTTGTGTTTTCATTAAAATAATAATGTTTTCTTATAAAAATAAAAAGTAATTTATTAACACTCAAAAAGTAATATTTTATTGAAACCCACCGAAAAAAAAATTGATATTTTATTAACCAAAAAATAAAAAATATTTCATTAACACCATTGTTGCTCCTTTGACATTTAATGACCACTCAAGAGATGAGTGAATTGAGTGATAAAAATTTATTAAATCGAATTATTCCCTTTTTTAAAACTCTTGAACTTTTCTTATACAAAGAAAATACTTGTTATAAATATATTTGTTGTTTGGAAGTGATAACAATATAAATACACAAACAACTACAATATTAACACAAGATATAGTGGTTCGGTGTCTCCAACACTTACGTCCACTTTTTAAAGGTCAACCCTGACACTTGATGTTCCATTATAATCACACATAGGTTTTCCAACAAACTCACATAGGAAACTTTTACACAACACCGAGATTTTTTCCTTAGCTTATCCCGAAAACTAATACAACAATACACCTAGATTACTGGGCTATAAGAAGCCACTCACAATCTATAATTAAAGTGATTACAATGCAATCCTAAGTCTAACAATCTTTGACAAATATAGATATAAGTACAATGAAAATATACAAGGCAAATGAACAAATAAAATGATACAATTTTTACCACACTTCGAGAGAATATCTCATTTGCCTTGGGCTCCAAAGATTTGACTTTAAACTTGAGCCTTGGAATGATTTTCTTGAATGTTTGGGTGTACTTTAGAATGATAGATCTTGATAGTGTATAAGTCTTCTCCAAAAAACTCTTCTTGATATATATACTTGAACTTGCAACGGATCTATAACAACTAGAAAAATTCAACTGTTGGAGTCTAGCAGTCGACTGTTCTAACCCACAGTCAACTTCGTGACACCCACAATCGACTCTCAAAGTCGACATTCGACTCTTATTGGCCTACAGTTGACTCCCAGTCGACTAGCCAAAACTTGCTCTCGACTACTTCGACTCTGCATAACACAAAGTAGACTAATAAGTGGAGGGTTGACTCTCAATCCATATTTTTAGAAAAAATAGATTTGTTTGATAATACAATCCGTAACATGTATACATTACAACATATTTACATTTATTTTAATTTATATTTTACATTCATTTACTTTAATACATAAATGTAAATAAAAAAATATCCCTATTTGGATTCAATAAAAATATATAAAAAATCAAAATTCATAACAATAAGAAAATAGAATTTTAGTTTTAGTACAAATTCAGAATTTAGCAATTTTACCACCTCCAATATACATATATTTTAATTTTTTAAAAAAATCATTAAAAATTATTTTAACAATAATGAATATTAGTTATCAAAATACCGAGAGATAGTTTTTCAAAATGAAAATATTTTCTTATATAACCCCTTATTATGCGCTAATATTCCACTTAGAACAAATAATATTTATTGGTTCATTTTGATACATAAAATATTATAATACTTAAAATATATTATCCACCATAAGATATATCAAAAATTCATAAGGGGATTTAAATATACCAAAAATAGTTTTACTAAAATTATATTTTGTTAAATATCAAAATACACAATAAGTTGATTGGAATAATTTGGCTCAACAACCATAAAAATAAAAAAAATAATAGATTATTAGCACTAAATATAAACTTTTTAATTAATTTGCACTTGTTTAGAAATATTTTAAAGAATTTCAAATATTTTTAAAAAAATTAAAAATAGAAAAAATGTATGTTTATTATAAATATCATTATCATGACAAAAAAGAAATAAAAAATAAATTTTTTTTATTTTGTGGTATCTAAGAAAATGAATCCAAGCAAAAAATAAACACAGGATGAAAAAGTTTAATGGGGGAAGCTTGGGAGATATTTCCAATAAAATAGTCTCGAGAGATTACTTTTTGCTAGACGAGTCTTTTATTTATAAGGATGAGAAGACTAATAAGTGGTGGGAGAGCCACAATTCTTGGTGGCTGTTGTTGTCAAAATACAACAATCTATTTTTAATTGGGGACAAACGCAAGAGTCTCAGGAGTTATGCTTTCACTGATGAGAATCTTGACAAGCAACTGGATCTGACAGAGTTCAAGATCTGGTAATCCAACAGAGCTGATGGTCTGACAAGGCTGATGATCTGATGGATTGATGATCTGGTGGCCTAAATGATCTGGTGGCCTAATGATCTGGTGGTCTAAATGATCTGGTGGCCTAAATGATCTGGTGGCCTAATGATCTGGTGGTCTAAATGATCTGGTGGCCCAAGATGACTGAGTGACCTGAAGGTGACGAGTGGCCTTGGTGACCGAGTGACCTGAGGGCGACGAGTGGCCTTGGTGGCTGAGTGACTTGAGGGCGACGAGTGGCCTACAAAACGAGAGCACCATTAGGACGCGGATGGGGGTCCCCGCGCAAACCCTCCGATGCTTCAATTAGATCTCGATAAAATATGAAATAATGTTTCAATAACTCAAAATTGCGTACCTTGTGATGAATGCATGGTCTCATATTTATAGCAGGGAAGAGAGAGAAGACGTGCGAGAATCGGGGCGAGAATCTCACGGCCCATTTCGATGATTTCGCGGCCCATCCGAGAGGGAAAAAGAAGAGAGATTGACCCAAGCCCACTCGACCATGACCGAGTAGGGGGCCACCCGATTATGCCTTCTTTTGCCCGTTTTCTTGGCTCAGTTTTGAGTGGTTCCCATATCTCAATTTCATTCCTAATTTGCACATTTATTGAGTTTGAATATCTCAAAACTCAAAACATGAAAGTTGTAGATAATTCTCTTAGCTTTCCACAGGACTTTGAATTAGCTCAATCGGAGTTCTTATGAGAAAGTTATGACAAAAAAACTAAAGCAGTGTCATACTCACTCGACATAACCGAGTGGGTCATGAAAAGTAAGGGAAATTTGGTCTCCCCATGACTGAGTGAGGGGCCACTCGGTCATGCCTTCTTTTTGGCTTTTGTCTTGATTCGGGTCCATCTTCCTTCAACACTTGACTCTGAGCCTTAACAGTGCAGGTGTATCAACTTCATGCCCGATTTGCACCTTGATTCAGCTCGAATCTCTCAAAACTCAAAACATGAAAGTTGTATGTAATTCTCTTATCTTTCCATAAGAATTTGAATCACATCAATCGAGCACATATGAGAAAGTTATGTCTAAAAAATCAAAATAGTGTTGTACTCACTCGGCATAACCGAGTGGGCCCTCCCCACTTGGTCTCGGCTCAACCTTTTGTTCCTTCAGCTTATTTACTTGATCTCCTACAACCTGTTGGGCCTTTGGGCTTCATGTCCATGTCTCATGACTTTTTTAGGTGTTGTAATACTCCAAGTTTGCAGGGCATATCAGTAGGTATTTGAGGCTTTTCTTTGGATTTGTAAGCAATAATATTGGAGCTCTGTGAGAGTATTCCGAATAATAGTGACCGAGTGATGCCTGAATTATCGAAAGAATCTCTTGAAGGCTTTGAGAGAGACTCTCGAGTAAGGTCCCAAGAAGATCACTTGAAGACCTTGAAAGAAGTTCCTGGGTAAGATTACTCAATTGTCTTTTGGTCTTAGTGTTTGAGGTCTTAGGTGAAAAAAATTGTTGAGGTCTTTTTAAGAGTATTAATTTTTTTTTATAAAAAAAATAAATAATACATATTTTTACATGAACATTTTATCATTTTATTAAATAAGAAAATAAAATTCAATCAACTATAAAGTATAATAATATCTTAACGACAATAAATTTTTAATTAAAATATAATGGATGTGACATTCAAAGCAAAAATGTCACTATCTAGTGCCTCGGCCGAGGCTTGGAGGTTCCTACGACTGTGTTGCTGGGGGCTCAGCTCACCGGCGAGAGGTTGCTTCGTTGCCAGGGGCAGCGATTCCCACTCCACCTGTGAGTCCAGTTTCCTTGGTAGCACCGTAGTGATTGCGTCATTTTCTGGCCAATGACACTCAAGCAATAACTGCTCGTCCACTGCTGTTAGATATTTCTTGCAGCAGTTATTTTGGCGGACAATAGTAAAGTGAAACTTGAAGGAAGGCCGAAGCAAACTGCAAACAGTGACTGTGCTGTGTCACCGTGTGGACTTGTGGAGTGACTGCGCGTGCATGAGAGAGAAAAGGGGGAAGAGGAAAAAATTGAGAAAAAAAGTGAGTTTTATGGAAAATTAGAATGATGAGAATTGGAATTTGAGATTGGGCCCGCAACGATTAAAAATTAAAAAATGAAGTAGAAATAATAATAAAATTATTATTAAAAAATAATATATATTATAAATTTTTAAAATGAGGGACCTTATAATATTTGGGGGCTTATGCGGCCGCATAAATGACTTTAGGGTTGGGGCGACTTTGTCTTAGTCATTCGATTTTGGTCACTCGACTAATATTTCTCGAGTCTCTTAGTTATTCAATGACTTTTTGCACTTATGACATATTTTTGTGGATCTCTTATTTTGATATATTTTTTGGCCTTTTCTTTGAATTTGATCTCACTTTATTTGACATAATATTATTATTTATAAAAAAATATATTTTTAAATAAATTTTATTTTTAACAATAAATATAATTTATAAATTATAATTTAAGTATCGAGATATCATATCAATAATAATATATTTCTCATAGTTTTGTAAAATTTTATTAAAATGATTTATTTTAATAAATTATCACATTATTATCATATAATTCACTATGATAAAGTGAACTTGTCACTTTATTACAAAATATTTTATTTAAATTTATAATATCATTCTTAAATGAGAATTATTAGTGAAAAAAATTACAATTAATTATTAGAAAAATTAGTATTATAAAAAGTTATTTTTTTTTTCAATAATTTACCCTAATATTATTTTTGTCGTTGACGTGTCGCCGTCGCTGATTTGACGGAGACGAGAACAAATACGGGTATATAAGATGCGCGGCGGTAATCAACCGGCCAAGTGACTTTGCTTTTCCTTTCGCGCAAGCAAAGCCAACGACAGGAAATCGAAATCGGAACCCTAACCAGAAGAAGAAAACCATCAGAAACAGGGGAGACGTGTTTGATATTGGCTGTATTCCCCGGCGCCGACTTCTCTCTGATTAATTAATCCTAAAATGCGGTGAACTTCTCTCCGCTACAATCGATCGTTCTTTTTGATTTTTGTCGGAGAAATGGAGTCTCCGTCGGTGGCGGACCCGCTCGTCCTCGAAGATTTCGGCCAGAAGGTCGATCTGACCCGGCGGATCAGGGAGGTGCTGCTCAATTACCCCGAGGGGACGACGGTGTTGAAGGAGCTCATACAGAACGCTGACGACGCCGGCGCTACCAGGGTCCGCTTGTGCTTGGACCGGAGAGTGCATCCCTCTGCGTCGCTCTTGTCGGACAAGTTGGCTCAGTGGCAGGGACCGGCTCTGTTGGCTTACAACGACGCACAGTTCACAGAGGAGGATTTCGTCAGTATTTCGAGGATTGGAGGGAGCAATAAGCACGGCCAAGCTTGGAAAACTGGTCGTTTTGGGTACTCTGTTAATCTTCAGCCTATTTTTTAGTAGCTTATTTTCTTTTTCTTTTTTGTTTTTTTTTTCACTCATTCTCAGGCTTTTGTTGACCAAAATTTGGTCCGTTGGCTCTGTCAGTACATGCGTCTGTATAGAGCCATAAACTACTCTGACTAATATGTTTCGGTACGTTTTTGTTTTCTTTGTTTTTCAAAACAACATGGACAAAATAAGAAATACATCTTGTTTAATTGCTATCATATTATGCCAAAATCATCGAAATTTCCTGTGAGTTGTAAAATCGAAACTGCAGAAATTTGATAAGAAGTCAAGATTCAGCTGGAGTTCTAGCATAAAGTTTATACTTCACAATGTGGCTTTGGTAAATGTAACCCATTTTGGTTCCCATTGGAATCTTACTTCCTTCTCTTTCCAAGATCAGCTTGTCAAGCAACCTTTGCCAGTTACTGTACAGGAATGCAGCTGCATAAATGTGTGATGCCAGTAATGATTTTTAGTTACGTCGTCAACTTGCCATGGATGTCAGTTGTAACTTTTGACTGAAGAAGCTGGCTTTTTTCTATGTGTAATATGTTGTGACAGTGTGTTAAATAATCAATCATCAGCTAAACTATTGTGTAGGACTTTTGTGCCTGGTCTGCATGGATGGGATGAAACTAGGACTCTGCCTGCACGAACTGGTTTAGCTAGTAAAATGAACCAAAATTTTAATCATCAATGCATACAGGGGATCACCAGTTATTTGCATTTGGAGATAATAGACGTGTTTTTGGCATAGCTATATGTTTTTCAATGAGCTGTTGAATGGATCTGGGTACAATGGACGAGATTGTTGCAATAGGTATATAGTTATAATACACAATGAGAAAATCTTAGGTATGGCATCTATGTAGTTGATAGTTAGTAATGTAGTGAAGCTTAAGTTCCTTACAAGTATACAAAAACAGAAGCTTATGCTATTACTAGGAAGGGAGATAGGTTTGATTTTGAAGCTTGTTTGGGGGAAACAGTTATTAACATTAGTGGCGTCTGTCCAAGTCCAAGTCCAATTGGGGGTAGGAAGATTAATTTATTTCCCTAGAGAATATATATTTACTGTTTGCCTTAGATGGTCTTCTTGAAGATTTCGTTGATCCTGAGTTATGTGCACCACTTAAATTTAGTTCGTAACTGCACTTTTTATACATTGCGGTGTGAGGCTTTTTGTGTTGGATACTGATTTAGTTTGTCATAACTGCTTGCCTTAGTTTGAGTAAATGGTCAATGAACAGCCTGCTTTGTCACATGTGGTCTGTCATTGAATTGAGGCTTCTAGGATAATAACAGTGCCCTACAGTCTATGCAGCATGAGAACACTGAGTCCCATCAGACACTGACATGTGCACTTGTGGGCCATTTTGGATACATATCAATACTTGTTCAAACAGGCTTTATAATTTAAGCATTTAGAAATGGTCATTTTTTAGATTCTTGTGGGTGTACATGCAGATGATTGGACTGTCACGACCCTAGGGGTACTATTATAATTAGACTAAAGGTGAATAAGCCTCTTGTACTGAAACAGTTACAGCTTAAGTCGCTTGTACCTATTTGGTTATGTCATAACAACCGAGGGAAGAAGCCTATAAAAAGGTCATGTGCATGTGGATGGGAATCATGAATGAGAATATTGATTCTTTCCCTCCAACTTCTTTTCCCTCCTCTCTCTCTCTCTAACTCTCCCTCCAAATCCTATGTCCCTACTATAATTCCAGGATTAGCCAAGTCTCAGATCTGAGGCCTGACATGGACCCTGATTGTCTATCATTTCCAAAAGTTAAAACCACATACAAGTTTAAAAGAAAAACAAGAGATCAACTGGAAAATAAAAGTAATGCAGGTTAATAGTTATTCCACCTTTAATTTTTTTTAATTTTAGAAATTGGAGCCTAAATCTTTCAACTTGTTTATGAATAATGCTTTTTGAAACAAATATAAAGTTGCTTGCTCTTCTTTCCTTATGTGTAATGTGAAAAATAGTTTCTTACCATTTTTTGATATAATAACATATAAATGTATATGTATATGTATAGTTTCCTTATGTGTCATGTATACATGTAATATTTGGATATTGAGGTATCATTGTTCCATTCCTAACTTTTTTGAAGTCGTTGTACCAATCATAACTTAATAACTTTTTTTTTTTTTTTTAATTGGCATGTACTCATTGTGGTGTATTTTGCCATACTGGTTCAAACTTATCGCTACATCTGTCATAGTTTCAAAAAGTATGTTTTTTATTTCATAATCTGCATGGTATGATATTTACTTATTTTTAGTATTGATTTAATTAAATTGTCAAAACTCATGTAATAATACTACCTATACATATTATAAGGATATTTGAAATATATATATGCATATAGATATATATTATCACAACTCAAAAACTCAGATTATTGTATATACATATTTGAAATAGGAGTACAAGTCTTTTAAATTTCCTTCTTATTTGTGGGTTAATAATAAGTTTTAGCTTATGGTTTAAGAGTTTCTTTTGTAAAGTTTCAGTCTTATTTAAATAAGAAAAATGTGAACCCACTGCATGTGATTTCTGCATTGCAGGCTTTGGGGAAGGTTAATTGTATGCAATGTTATCTACCCTTGCTTAGCAAAGAGGCTGTACCCTGGACTTGAACCTCTAAGCTCTAGGTCACAATGTAGCAACCTTACTGCTGCTCCAAGGCTCATCTTCTTTGGTTTTATCTAAATACAACAACAGCAACAATAACATATCCAGGCTTTATCCTACTATGTGGGGTTTGCTACATGAATTCTAGACTTCCGTGTATTTTTATGTTTTGTCATATCTTCATTTAGACCCATACACTTCATATCAAACTTTAATGTCTCTCCCAAAATATTTTTAGGTCTGCCTCTACCTCTTTTTTTAACTAATTGTTCCATTTCATCAACTCTCCTCATAGGAGTGCCTCTTGGTCTTCTTCTCACATGACCAAACTATCTTAGTCTAGTCTCTCTCATCTTCTCCTCGATTGACACTACTCCTACCTTATTGCGAATAATCTCATTTCTAATTTTATCTTTTCTTGTATGGTCACACATCCATCTTAGCATCCTCATGCTCATCTTTTGCTCATGCTGGTATTTGACTATCCAACATTCTGAGCCATACAACAGAACTAGTCTTATAGTTGTCCTATAGAATTTTTCTTTTAGTTTTAATGGGATTTTACCATCACATAACACCCCCGATGCATTTCCATTTTAGCCAACCTGCCTTAATTCTATGCGTGACATCCTCGTGAATTTCTCCATCTTTTTGAATCACTGATCCCAAATATCGAAAATGGTCTTTTCTGTGTATGATTTGGTCATCTAATTTTATTATAACATCATCTACTCTTGTATTCTTACTAAATTTACATTCCATATATTCTGTTTTCCTTCTACTTAATTTAAATCCCTTAGATTCTAAATTGTTTTTCCACAACTTAAGCTTAGTGTGAGTCTCTTTTGTTTCATCCACCAACACTGTCATCTGCAAATAACATACACCATGGCACCTCTGTCTGAATGTGTTTAGTGACTTCATTCATTACTAAAGCAAATAAGTATAGACTTAGTGCAGAACCTTGATGCAGTCCCATTGTAATTTTAAATGGTTCAGTATCCCTTCTGCATGTTCTGACCCTTGTCTGTACACCGTGATACATGTCTTAAGGGCTTGTATATAGGCTATTCGAACTCATTTTTTCTCTAAAACCCTCTATAATACTTCTTTAGGGACCATATCATAAGCCTTTTCTAGATCTATAAACACTATATGCAGGTCCTTCTGATGATTCTGATACCTCTCCATTAGGCGCTTCAGTAGGTATATAGCTTCCATTGTTGATCTACTAGGCATGAAACCAAACTGATTTTCCAAGACGTCTGTTTCTTTTCTGAGCCTCTACTCTATTACTCTCTTTCAGAGTTTCATGGTATGACTTATTAACTTAATTCCTCTGTAATTTTCATAGTTTTGAACATCTCCTTTATTCTTGTATATAGGAACCAAAGTACTCTTCCTCCACTCATTTGGCATCTTTTTTGATTTAATGATTGCGTTAAATAATTTCGTTAGCTAGGAGATGCCCTCTTCTCCCATGCATTTCCATGCTTCTATTGGTATATTATCCGGTCCCACCGCCTTATGATTTTTCATTTTTTTTAATGCTTGCCTTATTTCTTTTGAATTTATGCGTCGATAAAATGTATAGCTCATGTTCCTTTCGGAGTTAGTAAGATGTCCCAACCTAACTCTTGTGTCCCCACCATCATTGAATAATTTTGTCAAATACTCCTTCTATCTCTCCTTAATCGCTCCCTCATTCACTAATACATTTTGGTTTTCATCTTTTATGCATTTCATTTGGTTTAGATCCCTTGTTTTTCTTTCTCTTGCTTTAGCTAATTTATATATATCCTTTTCTCCATCTTTTGTATCAAGTTGTTTATATAGATTCTCATATGCTTTTGACCTTTTGACCTTGCTTCACTAACAGCTCTTTTTGTTGCCTTTTTTGCTTCTTTATAATTTTTTAGGTTTTCTTCATTGTTGTACTGATATACAGCCTTATAGCAAGTTTTCTTATTTCTAATTTTCAATTGTATCTCTTCATTCCACTACCAAGACTCCTTAAAGTTTGGGGCTCTACCATTTGTCTCTCCAAGAACTACCTTTGTCGTGCTTCTCAGGGCAATAGCCATTTCCCTCCACATCTGGTTTGCTTGTCATTCTCCATTCCATTCCTTTCTACCCCTTAATTTTTCTTTGAACATTAATTGTTTCTCCCCTTTTAAATCCCACTACCTAATTCTTGGATTTTGTTTTATGTGACTTTTTCTCTTTCAATTTCTTACTTAGACGTTAAGTATCAAAAGTCTATGTTGAGTAATCAAACACTCTCCCAATATCACCTTACAATCCCTATAACATAACCGATCTTCTTGTCTCATGAGGAAGTAATCTATTTAGGTGCTCTATGTGACATTTTTATATGTGATTAAGTGTTCGTCTCGTTTTTTGAACCTAGTATTGGTTATGATGCGCCCATATGCCATAGCAAAATTTAAAATAGACTTACCTTTATTATTAATTTCCCCGAATCCATATCTTTCATGTACCTCTCTATAGCTGTTTCCGTCTCTACCTACGTGACCATTTAAGTCACCTCCTATAATCACTTTCTCTTCTCTTGGTATCATTTGTATGAGTCCCTCTAGGTCCTCTTAGAATTTTGTTTTTATCTCCTCACCTAACCCCACTTGTGGTGCATATGTACTAAAGATATTCATAGTCATTCTTCATAGACCAACCTTCTTCACCATAATAATCCTATCCCCTATTCTCTTTACATCCACTACCTCATCTACTAAGCTTTTATCCATAATAATTCCTACTCCATTTTTCGCTCGATCATTTTCTGTGTACCATATTTTATATCTAGTTTTTGATAAAGTTTTTGTTTTTTTCCCTATCCCGTTTCTTGAAGGCACATAATATTAATCTTTCTCCTAATCATCACATCTACCATTTCCATAGCTTTGCCTATTAATGTTCCTATGTTCCATGACCCAATCCTTAATCTATGATTTTGATTTTAGGCTTGAATTTGAATTTGATTTTGGACTAGCTTCTTTACCCGCATCCATCTAAGCAAATGCGAGGACCCTTGCTCATTTGTCACTACATCTGGGCGCTGATGCAGCGGCCCTAGCTCACTTGACACTACACGCGAGCAATGTAGCGTGTTGTTATGAAGGGTTACACCCCAATGGTTTTTCATGGTTTATCTAGAGTTCATGTTTTGGATCCGACTAAGTTTTATGTTGGCTGTCGGCTACCTAACACAACCCTCCTCCTTTATTTGGGCTTGTGACTGGTAGTGGATAACATCTCTAGGTGGAGTTTGGTTTTATCTAAATATGGTAGAAAAATTTTATGTTGCTAATAATTAAAGATTTAGCATAAAAGGTTAATTGTATGCCAAAATAAATATATAAACATAAAAATCTAGATAATATACAGAACATCTTTTATTTCTTAACAAAAAAAACAAGTCCTGAAATATGTTGGCATTACCTATCATATATCAATACAAGCGTGTAGAACATGACTTGCTCACTTTTATACTGCATTTTATTTGGTACTCTATGTTTTTGGGAGATAATATTCCAAAATTAGGGAAGGAATAAAATTCATAGATTTTACTTTGAATGTTCAACGAAAAAGTTTGAGTTCTATATTTGTTTGGATTGTTAGTAGAATCGTAAGAGATTTTGTTATAAAGGAATCAACAAGTAGTCTACTTGTGATGCTTTGATAAAATGAGAGCAATGTGACTTTGAAAAAAATGCTAAGAAAAACATAATCGTTTATCAGTGCTTGACTAAACCAGACATTTCTTCATTTTCTTTACTCGCCAGTCATTATGAATTTGTTTAGAATTGGAGTTCTACATTGCTGTGCTGAGGGTGCAAATTCATTATATGTATAGACCATGCAAGTATCTACCCATAACCATAGATGTATGGTGATGAAATGGCACTGCATGACAAGAAAATAAAGTCATGATAGCTATGAAATGACCCTTTGATCTTTAGAGAGAGAGAGGGAGGGAGGGAGAGAGGATGCCATTATACACCTGACATTATATTTATACTAAGAGACATCTAAAATAGAACATCAGATTTGTGCCACTACAAGGTCAGATATACACAACCTTGCACTTCTTATGGAGACATTTTTTCCATTCTAAGGTCTTATGACAAATTTGAAAGGAACAACCTGACATAGATCCGAAACCCACATTTAATATAAGTCCGAGCCAGTTGAGCACAGCAATGCATACCGTGCAAATTGTAAGAGATTTTTGGTTTTGTATTATGTGGAATATTGAAGGGAGGAACATAAGATTTTTTTTGAAATTCTGAAACTTTGTTTTTATTCAAGGGAAACATTCTGATTTTCTTTCTCTTCTGGGTCAGAGTTATTTATTTATTTATTATTTTTTTCTCTCCTTTGAAGCTTTTGTAGCACTTTTAGATGATAATGTGGCATAAGTAGCTGCTTTTGTATAGGGTTCATCCCCTTAAGGCATTTCTTTTATATTTAGTGTTGCCTTTCCCAAAAAAGAGAAAGATTCCAGAGCATAGTTGGATACATTGATTTAATTTCCATATCTTCATTGCTGTTTTATCCTAACCAGAACTAAGTTGAATCCAGAAATGATTCACTGGTACTAGTCCCATCCCTAACCTATTTTAATCTCCTCAAAACCTCCCCAATAGAATTGTATGAGCAGATATAAATATTATTGGTAAGTTGTGATCCGTATTTAGTACTGAGGTTGTACAAAGGGATTTTTCTTTTGATGGTCAGATTGCATGGTTCAAATGTCGTCTCTTTGGATGAGTATTCCTTCTAGTAGTCTTGTGCATGTACTGACATGGGATATAATGGCTTTGCAGAAGATATAGCCGTGGATAGAGATAACGGTAGAGCTAGAATTTGTGTAGTGATCCGACCCTGCGAGATTTAGGCTTGTGATGATGAAAAGTTTTGTCCAAGTACATATTTGTCATAACAAGAGAAGTTTCATGTTGTAATTGGCAGTTTTAAGTTAGAAAAATGATGTGGTGTCAATGGCTAACAGTTCATGTCATATGATAATTTAATTAAAGAACATCTTAGTGGCTTTAGAATGGACTGGAAGCACAAAAGGCTAGTGTGTAGTGTCTCTCAATGTTGTGTGAGATTGACAAGTTTGTCCTTGCAATGGATATGCTTGAAAGAAATCTGTCTGACATCTTCCATTTGGATCCATCTTTTTGATCTTATCATAACTCAATTGAAGATCAATGGATTTTTTTTTTTTTTTTTTGAATTATGAGCATTTAGTTGGAAGATTATTTTGTCAATTGATTGTTCAAAACGTTAAAAACTTAGTTACTTGATGTCAAGAAATTCTACACATGCAATGTACCCATTGTTAATAATTAATCAAAAAACATTGCTGAATGAAGAACCGATTTCAAGAACATGCTTTTAGGCCTGTTATTGATTAATGAATAAAGTAGTCACAATCTATTGATAGTTCCTACCTTGACCCTAGCTAGGAATCTGATAATCCATAGAACTAGAACAGCATAATGAAAAAAAGGGTGTTTCCAGTGCATGAGTTTCCTTGTTTTGTGAGAGTTGGGCGATGATTGTCTTTGCACGCAGCCTTTTGTTTTGCAAAGAGGTTGTTTCCACAACGTGAACTCATGGCCTTTTGTTCCTTAAGGTTGTGGTTGCTACCAAGGCCCACTCTTATATGAACACAACGAAAAATATGGTAAGAAGACTAAAAATATACTAGATCCTTCACACAACGTGGTTCTCTGAGTATATGGACATAAAGCTGCCTAACTGAGGTGGAAATTTTGAATAATATTTGAACTGGAAACATGATATTTACGTTTGATGACTTCCTATGTTGTGATTGGGTTGAATACACATGTACCTATTTGAATGGATTGGTAGTGTTTGAATGTCCTTTATAAAATCAGCTCCCTAGTCTATTGACCATGAGTCTTCTGCATTTTCTGTTTATTGCTCCCCGTGTCTAATCTCTTAACTTCTATGTGCTTATTTTCCATTTAGCAGGTTTAATCTCAAATACCTGAAAGAGACAAGCCCATGGAATTAGTATCAAGCTTGCAGACAATAATTTTACAAGAAAGTTATTTACTTTTGCCTTTTTTGTAAATGATGTACATACCTAAATATCTGTTTAATTATTATTATTTTTTTTTGCTGGGTGTATGTTTAGTTATTTAATTTAGCTTGGTTGAACTTTTACATAGAGTTTAGTTTTCTTAACATTTTCAGATGTTTCTGATTTTTTGTCTTTTCTGCCTTTGTTGTAGAATGTTTCCTAAACATTGTTGCTCCCAAGCTAAGTGAATAAATACACCAAAATGGACTTCTGAGTTTTAGTCATGCTAGTCTACATACTGAAAATAACTAGTGCTCTATTAACTTATGGATATTGTTGTCTGCCTTAACATCTGGATATGGATATGCATCCATACATAAAATTTTATTTTCTTTCCCTTTTCTTTTCTTTTGTGTGTGTGTTTAATCTTTTTTAGGTGTGTATTGTATCTTTGACACAGTATTTCCTTTGTTTTCTAGGGTTGGCTTCAACTCGGTGTACCATATAACTGATTTACCCTCTTTTGTAAGTGGTAAATATGTGGTTCTGTTTGATCCTCAGGGTGTTTATCTTCCTAATGTCTCGATGGCAAATCCTGGAAAGCGGATAGATTTTGTCACTTCTTCGGCTATCTCATTTTACGAAGACCAGTTTCTGCCATACTGTGCTTTTGGCTGCAACATGAAAGTTCCTTTCCCTGGAACTTTATTCCGCTTCCCATTGAGGAATGAAGATCAGGCAGCTAGTAGTAAGCTCTCCAAGCAAGTTTACTTGGAAGAAGACATTTCTTCCATGTTTGTTCAGCTTTATGAGGAAGGAGTTTTTACACTACTTTTTCTTAAAAATGTACTCTCTGTTGAAATGTACATATGGGATGTTGGGGTCCCTGCTCCAAGGAAGATCTATTCATGCTCCATTAACTCAGTAAATGATGACACTGTTTGGCATCGGCAAACACTACTGAGATTATCGAAGTCCATAAATTTTTCTGATCCTGTGATTGATGCCTTTACTTTGGACTTTTTGAGTGAGGCAGTAATTGATTCCCATTCTCAGAAGAGGGTAGATACTTTCTATATAGTGCAAAAAATGGCTTCTCCAACCAGTAGAATTGGTGCCTTGGCCGCTACTGCATCCAAAGATTATGATATTCACCTGTTACCTTGGGCATCAGTTGCAGCGTGCATTTCTGACAATTCATCTCATGTAATTTAGAATATTTTAATGTCCTTCTGAATCTGTTCTCCCCCTCCCTCTCTATATTTGTTTGAGTGTGCTTATATGAATTATGAAGATTTGTGCATATAAAGTTTCTTTGAGTGTTGGCATGTGATTTTATTGGGTACTAATATTGAAACTCGTTTAGATTGTTATATTTAAGTCACAGTTTAGGGAAATTTCCACCTTTGGTATGAGAATGAACTGAAAAATTGGTTTTTGTTGGTCTTAATATGATCTTTTCTGAAATAGTTTCTAGATGCTCATAATTTGTTCCTTTGCACTTGGGCTTCATTGCCTATTATGTTTATGATATTTCTTGGGGCACCGGTGGTTCAATTATGTCTCTTTAGCATTTGGGATCCGTTGAATAATTTTTATAACCAAAGTTGCTTGAGTGCCTATGAAATTGTGCATATAGAGTTCCATAAAACATTGGCAGGACACTGTACTGTTGCTGATTCTGAACTTGTTTAGATCTTTATCTTCAAGTCAGATGTTTTAGGTTATTTTACACCTTCCATTTAGCTATTATTACAAATTTGGCTTTTGATGTTCTCAAGCACCATTCTTAGTCTGATCAGGTGCTTGTTTATATGTGGCCTCTTGTTGTTTAAGTGTTTTGTTTGTTGGTGAAGGAATTATGTCATCTAGGATTTGTGCTGTCAAAAAGAGTAGTTTTTCCTTTTTAACCATTTTTTTATGACTTAATCGTTCAGCACTGACAAGGCCCTGACTATTAGAAAATGATGTATATGATATTAGTTGAAAGAATAATGCTATTGGTACACATTTGTGTATACCTTGGACTACACAAAGGTGTATCAATGACAAAAATGTCCCTCATGAGGCGCGTGAGACGCATGGAGGCGAGGGGTATTTTGGTCATAATACCCCTTTGTGTAGCCCAAGATGTACAAAAATGATGTACATCTAGCATGTTTCTAGTTGAAATATTGCTAAACCATTGATCATATGCATGGTTGTTGATGTTCAATATGTATAACCCTCCAAGTGAAATATAAATATATGTACACAGCATGGATGCATGAGTAGGATGCCGCGACCAGTGATGGGTATGCATCAGTTTTACAGGGACATAATATGATAAGAACAAGTCCAAGATTTTTAAAAATTAGGACTGGAAAATACATATATGTATAAACGAAAATTGTAAACTTTTCTTCTTTTTTGGATAGATCATATTAAACAGTGATAAATCATTTTTCCATATTTCTCATATTGGATAAGAAATGTCCTAAATTCTAGATGGAAGAAACTTCAATTATTTCCAAATTGGTAATTGAGCTATGCATAGGAGGGTTGGTAGGTTTAGACATATTGTTTTTAATTTTATCAATAGGATCAGAATTTTTTTCTTGTTGAATATACAGTGTGTTTAAGTTATAGACATATGTTTTCAAAGTGTGTCCCTTTCCTATAAAACTTGAAAAAAATATAGACATGTTTTGATGTGTGCCAAACAAGTGTCATGCAGTGTCCATATGCTGTTACCACCCAACATGGATATGGTTTGTGTCCGTTCTTCTTGGGACATGAGGATAACTGAGCTGGTTGATAAAGGAATGGGAGACCCCTTGTTCTACCAGTTCTACTTACCAGTATAGTGCTTATGGGGACCAATGTGCAGCATGATTGAGCATTTGGTTTGGTCCAAAGGTCCGTTTTTATATGCTAGGAGCCTTGAAATCTTTATACTTGAGATGAAATGCTTGAAAAAATCTGCCAGTGAAAGTTGTTATATATATGTGTGTGTGTGAAAATTGATTTGTAAATTGAGTGCGAGTGGTTCTCAACAAGTTTCTGTGAGGATTCCAGAGGGATAATTGAGCAGGTACCATGTTCTTTAGTCTCTTTTCCCCATTGTCTTGCTGAGGCATTGACAGGATTCATTTTGTTCTTAAAATATCATATGTTAAGAAGTGATCTGAAAGAAAAAACTCCCAAGTAACAACATTGTAGTTTTGGATTCTAATCTTGTATCTCCACACTCTTGTAAATATTTAGAAGTTGATCTTAGAGGTATTAGCTGGGGCTTTTGATGCAAGTGGTAAATTGGGTGTAACTAGAAAGTGGTATTATTCATTAAGGATAACATAGTTTGGTTGTGCACTTTTGTGCATAAGTTAAATAGCTAGCTTTGAACTCAGCTTCTGTATACTGCTGCTTTCTGTTTCACTAAGGGTAACTTTTCTAGACCTTTTTCCCTAAAAATTGATTTTGTTGTTTGTCATATCAAAAACATTGGTTAATGTGCTCTACTTAACAGGATGAAATCCTTAAGCTTGGACGGGCATTTTGTTTCCTTCCTTTGCCTGTACAAACTGGAATGACTGTGCATGTTAATGGATACTTTGAGGTTTCATCAAATCGTCGTGGCATTTGGTATGGTGATGATATGGACAGAAGTGGAAAAATTCGTTCTCTCTGGAACAGGTTTCTTTTAGAAGATGTTGTGGCCCCTACTTTTGCACAATTGTTGCTTGGTGTGCAAAGATTGCTGGGCCCAACAAAATTCTATTATTCTTTGTGTCCCAGTGGCTCCTTTGAAGAACCATGGAGTGTTTTAGTTGAGCATATTTACCGGAACATTAGTGATGTTCCTGTCTTGTATTCAGACCTTGAAGGGGGACAATGGGTTTCACCAATGGAAGCTTTTCTTCATGATGAGGAGTTCTCAAATAGCAAGCAACTTGGGGAGGCTCTCGTGGAGCTGGGAATGCCTGTTGTTCATGTGCCTAAGGTTTTATTTGACATGCTTCTGAAATCTTCTAGTGGTTTTCAGCAGAAAGTGGTTACTTCTGATTCAGTGAGACATTATCTTAGGGAATGCAGAAGTCTAATTTCTCTGAGCAGATCATACAAGCTGGTATTGTTGGAATATTGTCTTGAAGACCTGCTTGATGCTGATGTTAGTACACATGCATTTAACCTGCCTTTGGTCCCTTTGGCAAATGGCAACTTTGGGTTGTTTTCTGAAGGCTCCACAGGACTTTGTTATTTTATCTGCAATGAGTCGGAATACAAGCTTCTTCAACGGGTCTCAGATAGGATAATTGATCACAACATTCCTTGCAACCTGTTTGGCCGGCTATCAGCCGTTGCGAAGGCCTCAAATTCGAATCTTATTGTTTTCAATGTTAATTACTTCCTCCAAATTTTCTCTAAATTTGTACCTGCAGACTGGAAATATAAAAGCAAGGTAGTTTGGGATCCGATGTCTAATTCAAATCATCCAACTTCACCATGGTTTATGCTTTTATGGCAATATCTTAGAGATAGGTGTGAAAAGTTGTCTTTATTTGGTGATTGGCCTATCATACCGAGCCTTTCTGGGCATCTACATAGACCTTCATTACAATCAAAGCTGTTGAATGTTGAAAGGTTGTCTGAAAAGATGAAAGATGTTCTTATTAAAATGGGATGCAGCATTCTAGACAACAGTTATGGTGTTGAGCATCCAGAGTTGTCTTATTATGTGAATGATGCCGATGCTGCTGGTGTTTTGGTATCAATTTTTGATGTTGTCTCTTCAGGTAATAGCATCTCACAAATGTTCCATTATGTTAAAATGGAAGAAAGGGATGAGCTACGCCACTTTCTTCTAGATCCAAAATGGTATATTGGAAATCATATGACTAATTCTGACATATGGAGTTGCAAGAAGCTGCCTATTTTTAGAGTCTATGGTGGTCAGTCTGCTCAAACTATACAATATTCAGATTTGGAAAACCCTCCTAAATACTTACCTCCATCAGATGTTCCCAAGTCCTTCCTTGATGTGGAATTTGTTTGCAGTTCGTCAAATAGTGAAGAAGAGGTTTTAAATAAATATTATGGAATTAAGCAAATGAGGAAGGCGAGTTTCTATAAGCAGCATGTGCTACACAGAGTTGGGACTTTGCAACCTGAGGTTCGTGATGGTGTCATGCTATCAGTTCTACAGGAGTTACCTCAGTTATGCATTGAGGATGCATCTTTGAGGGAGTATTTGAGAACTCTGGATTTTGTGCCAACATCTAGTGGTTTGTTGAAATCACCTCCTAATTTATATGATCCTCGTATTGAAGAATTATATGCTCTATTAGAAGATTCTGATAGTTTCCCTAGCGGTATTTTTCAAGAGCCAGGCATTTTGGACATGCTACAAGGTTTGGGACTTAGGATGACCGTGTCTCTTGAAACAGTCATACACAGTGCTCGACAGGTAGAGCAGTTAATGCACGAGGATCAACAAAGGGCATATTCAAGAGGCAAAGTTCTTCTTTCCTATCTAGAAGTAAATGCATTGAAGTGGCTACCTAATCCACCAAATGCTGATAAAGGAACAATGAATAGAGTGCTATCACGAGCAACAACTGCACTCAGACCTCGCAACTTGAAATCTGATACAGAGAGATTCTGGAATGATCTTAGGATGATTTCCTGGTGCCCTGTGCTTATTTCTCCCCCTTATCAAGCATTGCCATGGCCTGCCGTGTCATCTATGGTTGCTCCTCCAAAGCTTGTAAGATTGTATACAGATTTGTGGCTTGTTTCAGCAAGTATGAGGATACTTGATGGAGAATGCTCTTCCACAGCTTTGTCACAGCAGCTTGGGTGGTCATCTCCTCCTGGAGGCAGTGTAATTGCTGCACAACTGCTTGAGCTTGGAAAAAATAATGAAATTGTAACAGATCAGGTGTTTCGGCAGGAGCTGGCCCTAGCAATGCCAAGGATATACACCATCTTGATGGGCATTGTTGGTTCAGATGAGATGGATGTCGTTAAAGCTGTTCTAGAAGGATGCCGATGGATTTGGGTAGGAGATGGATTTGTGACCTCTGATGAGGTTGTCCTTAATGGTCCTCTTCATTTGGCTCCATATATACGTGTTATACCTGTTGATTTAGCAGCTTTTAGGGATTTATTTTTGGGGCTTGGCATCCGAGAATTCTTGAAACCCAGTGATTATGCCCATATACTGTCCAGAATGGCTATGAGAAAAGATTCCACTCCCCTTGATGCACAGGAAAATAGGGCCGCCTTGTTGATTGCTCAACACCTGGCTGAAGTTCAGTTTGACGAACAGCAAATTAAGATTTACCTACCGGATGTCTCGGGCAGACTGATCTTAGCTACTGATTTAGTTTATAATGATGCTCCCTGGTTGCTTGCATCAGAAGAGCCTGATAGGTCATTTGGAAATGGAACTGCTGTGGCTTTAAGTGCAAGGAGAGCTGTTCAAAAGTTTGTGCATGGAAATATATCTAGTGATGTAGCAGAGAAGCTTGGTGTCCGTTCGCTTCGGAGGATGTTGCTTGCTGAGAGTGCTGATTCAATGAATTTAAGTTTGTCAGGTGCAGCTGAAGCATTTGGACAGCATGAAGCCTTGACAACTAGACTTAAACATATACTTGAAATGTATGCAGATGGACCTGGGATTCTCTTTGAACTTGTGCAGAATGCAGAGGATGCTAGGGCTTCTGAAGTAATTTTTCTTTTGGATAAAACTCAGTATGGGACCTCATCAGTTCTCTCTCCTGAAATGGCAGATTGGCAGGGTCCTGCTTTATACTGTTTTAATGACTCTGTTTTCAGCCCCCAAGATTTATATGCGATCTCGCGTATAGGTCAAGAGAGTAAACTAGAAAAGCCTTTTGCAATTGGAAGGTTTGGGCTAGGATTTAATAGTGTTTATCACTTCACAGATGTCCCAACATTTGTCTCTGGGGAAAACATTGTCATGTTTGATCCTCATGCTTGTTACTTGCCTGGAATCTCTCCATCTCACCCAGGCCTCCGAATAAAATTTGTAGGGAGAGAGATCTTGGAACAGTTTCCCGATCAGTTTTCTCCTTTCCTGCACTTTGGTTGTGACTTGCAGCATCCATTTTCTGGCACCCTCTTTCGTTTTCCCCTCAGAAGTGGCAGTGTTGCTTCCCGGAGCCAAATAAAGAAAGAAAGTTATGCACCTGAAGATGTCATCTCACTCTTTTCTTCATTTTCTGAGGTTGTTTCTGAGACACTCCTATTTCTACGGAATGTGAAAACTATCTCTCTTTTTGTCAAGGAAGGAGCTAGCAGCGAAATGCAACTTTTACATCGAGTGTCTAAGTACTCTGTTAATGATCCTGATGCTGAAGCCAGTAAGCTTCACAATTCGTTTAGCCTTATGTATGGGAATCAACAAGACGGAGTGGATAAGGACCAGTTGCTTAACAATGTGAGCCAATCTGGGAACACAGTTTTATCATGGAAATGTCAAAAGATTGTGGTGAGAGAGCAAAACCCATCTGGTTCAAGGTCACACCTGTGGGTAACCAGTGAATGTCTAGGAAGTGACCGTTCTATGAGTAAATCTGCAAACACTGACAAGAAATCTAATAAATTTACTCCTTGGGCTTCTGTTGCTTCATATGTACACTCTATGAAGATTGATCCAGAATCTAGTGGTGTTCCCATTTCTGAGGAACCTTATATTATTACTCCTGACATAATTCAAGTTCCCTTCACTTCTGTTCAAGATAGGAAAACTTTTGAAGGTCGTGCCTTCTGCTTTCTACCACTTCCTATAAGCACTGGTCTTCCTGTGCATGTTAATGCATATTTTGAGTTGTCATCAAATCGGAGGGATATTTGGTTCGGCAATGACATGGCAGGAGGAGGGAAGAAACGCTCAGACTGGAACATTTACCTTCTTGAAGATGTGGTTGCCCCAGCCTATGGTCACTTGCTTGAGAAAGTTGCATTTGAAATTGGTCCATGTGATTTGTTCTTTTCATTTTGGCCAACCATGATAGGATTAGAACCTTGGGCATCAATGGTGCGGAAACTCTACCTTTTTATTGCTGATTTTGGACTCCGGGTATTATATACAAAAGCTAGAGGGGGACAGTGGATTTCAACCAAACAGGCTATTTTTCCTGATTTTACTTTTCACAAGGTTAATGAACTTGTTGTGGCATTATCAGAAGCTGGTTTACCTATAGTGACTGTTTCTAAGCCAGTAGTTGAGAAATTTATGGAGTTCTGTCCTTTTCTGCATTTCCTTACACCTCAGTTACTAAGGCCTCTGCTGATTCGGAGGAAGCGTGAATTCATGGACAGGGATTCAATGATCTTGACCCTTGAGTATTGCTTACATGATATTACAGTTGCTAGTCAGCGTGATAGTTTGTGTGGTTTACCTTTGCTACCTCTTTCTAATGGTTTATTCACGACCTTTGAGAAAAGGGGAGTGGGTGAAAGAATATATATTGCATGTGGAGATGAGTATGGTCTTCTTAAAGATTCAGTCCCTCATCAGCTTGTAGATGCTGGGATACCTGATACTCTTCAGGAGAAGTTATGTGATCTAGCTCGAAGTGAGGATTTCAATATGTCTTTTCTGACATGCCATTTACTTGAAAAGCTCTTTTTGAGGCTTCTTCCACCAGAATGGAAGCATGCTAAGCAAGTAACTTGGGCCCCTGGTCTTCAAGGCCAGCCTAGTTTGGAATGGATGAGGCTATTATGGAGTTACCTGAAGTCGTCTTGTGATGACCTTTCAATATTTTCTAAATGGCCTATTTTACCAGTTGGAAACAATTATCTTCTGCAACTTGTTGAGAATTCAAATTTGATTGAAGATGATGGGTGGAGTGAGAACATGTCTTCTCTTTTGGTCAGAGTAGGTTGTGCAATCTTGAGGAGTGACTTTGTAATAGATCATGCCCAATTGAAATTATATGTGCAGCCCCCCACATTAAGTGGTGTATTAAATGCCCTTGTGGCAGTTGCAGGTACGCCAGAGAAAATTGAGGGGCTCTTCAAAGAAGCATCGGAGGGTGAACTGCATGAACTTAGAAGTTTTATTCTCCAGTCCAAGTGGTTCAATGAAGACTCTATGGATAGCATGCACATTGATATCATCAAACATCTTCCTGTGTTTGAGACCTTCAGGAATAGAAAATTAGTTTGTCTGAGTAAGCCTACTAAATTGCTCAAACCAGCTGGTATACGTGAGGATCTTTTGGATGATAACTTTGTGCGAGCTGAATCAGACAAAGAAAGAATCATTTTAAGAAATTATTTAGGAATAAGTGAACCTCCAAGGGCAGATTTCTACAAAGATTATGTACTCAATCGAATGCCTGAATTTGTATCTCACCAGGAATCTCTTTTGACCATTTTACGGGATGTTAAGCTTTTGATCAAAGAGGATAGCTCTATCAATGCAGCACTTTCGGCTACAGCTTTTGTGTTAGCGAACAATGGATCTTGGAAGGAGCCATCCAGGTTTGTACTCATTTCTCCTATCCATATTGGAATTTGTTTGCATTAATAAAATGATCATTGATCTTAAAGTTTAATTTAGAGTGAGATCAAACTAAATCATACTTCCCTGGTTTGCATCGACCCCTCTCCCCTCCCTCTCTTTCTTGATGCAGGAGCATGTCAATTATTTTCATTCACCACATCTCATGAAACTTTTCCATATAAAGATAGGCTGGAGCTTTTTCTCATCGTTCCCTCGGGTTGCATTAGGAAGGGCATGCAATGCGAAATTTTGTCACATTGTTTCTTTGCATGAATTTGTATTGTTAATGTGACTCGTAGAAGTCAATTAACATTTCAAATGCTGTGCCATCTACCCTAACTTGGTTAGGATAAGATGCAATTAGGATGATGATAGTATTAGTCTTTTTGGTTTCTATTTTAAGATTATGTATTTGTATTATTAGGTTTAATAAGTAGTCTTATGACTAGCATGTGACTTTTTAATATAGATGAAAGGCTAAGATCAAAAGGATTTGTGATTCACAATTGGGATTTATTATTGCTAAAAACCCTAGTATAAGTAGTCTTTTAAGAAACTTTGTTGGCAAACGTTTTACTCTAGTTCAACTATATAGGTTTTTTAAACCCTAAATGTCATACCATCATTCTAACTACATTGCTCATGTCTAGTGAAAAATGAGCTAGAATCATTGGATTGGAGCTTGGATGTAGTGTTAAATTTGATAGGGATTCTCGTGTTTTCATGGACAAATGCAAGTAAGGAAGTTAGTCTAAGAACATAGATTAAGGATTGGATTGTGGAATATTGAGACTTCGATTGGAAAATTTGTGGAAGGGGTGGACATGATGATTAGGTGAAAAATAAATATTTTGTGCCTCTAAGAGACAAGATGGGTTGGAGAGAAGGCTAAAACATTGATAGAATTTGGATATAAACTTTCATACTCCATGCTCAAGGAAGGATCATGCAAAGACTGGAGTGGAGATTATTATGGGTAAGACTTTAAAGGATGGGGTAGTGGATGTAGAGAGACTAGGAACTAGGATTATTGTAGCTAATGTTGTTTAGGAGAAAAAACTATGAATATTGTTAGTACATATGTGTTGCAAGTTGGGTTAGGAGAGGAGATAAAGGCAAAAATTTGGGAAGATTTAGAGGGGTACAATAAATACATGGAGGAGAGAAATGATTTTAGGAGGTGACTTAAATGATTATGTGGGTAAAGAAGGGAATGGGTATGGAGATGTACGTGGACGTTATGGATTTGGAGAAAGATTGATTTTGTCACGACCCAAGGCTAATTAGAGGGGCAATAATGTAATTAGTTACTTTAGTTGGTTAGGAGCTATTTTTGTTATTTTGTTACAGCACATGGGATTGTTATTCTAGATATTTCTTTTAGTTGTAAAGCCTATAAATAGGCTATAGCATGTAGAGAAGGATATGCTTGAATTGAAGAATGAATTTCAAACTCTATTCTCTCTCTCGGTTCTTCTTCTCTTTCCTCCCCATTTCTTTCTGTTTCAGTTCTATATCTCCCTCCCTTTCTGATTTCTCTTTCCTAAATCCCTCTAAATTCCTATCACAACCCTAGCCAAACCCTAGGGCTGTGACAATTGGTATTAGAGCAGTCATTCCTTGGCTATGGTTTTGGAAAATCAATAGTGTCCGATCAGATTTGAAGTACGCAAGCCAGATTCGAAGCAGAGCATCGTTCCTCGGCGGTTCTTCTCATTGATTAATTTTCGACGGGAATTGACGGTTGTTGTCCAACGCAGGGACTGGTTATCGGACTTTGAAGGCGACCTTGGTTGTGGAAGAAAAGCGGAAGGTTCGACTATTGAATTCTGGAGCAGCAGGTTGATTCGCTTCTATTTTTTCCGAGCCGCTGCAGTCGCGATTTCGAATGTGAGGCAGATCAAAGTGATGCAACTTTAGCAGATTTGGAAGCCAAGTCGTAAGCTACTGTAACCATCGAATTCTCAATTCCACATAATTTCGTTGGTTGCATCATAGTCGCGCGAGGAAGGTGAGCAGCCCAGACGATTCCAGTGGGGAAACTTCGGCAATCTGGCAGAATTCCATCGATCTGGAAGTTTTGTTATCAGTGCGTAAGATCCATATTGTGAAGGCGTGCGATTGAGGCTAGTCCAGATTTTTGAGTGATTGATGATCAACGACAATTGCGATCATAGGCGGACAATTGGCCGACTTGGAGTGTTGGACGGTGATTGGGTGAAGCGGACGGTGATTAGTGTTGGAACCAGGACTCAACGGAATTGAAGATGACACAAGCTAGGAGAGGCCGACGGTGATACCGAGTTGAATTTGAAGTCAAAATTAGAGTGGCGCAGCAGGTATGGGATCGGAATCAGAGCAACTATGAAGGTGGAGGCATGAATTGCTTCAGATTAGGTTGTCGACTTGAAGGTGGAACAACAGGGTGATTTGCTACTAATTTCCGAATTGCTGTAGTTGATCGAGAAGGCGAGGCAAGTGTAGGAGACTTTGCAACAGACGAGCCATAAGGCAGAATCGGATCTGTTACCTAGTTGTTTAGTTGTTGGAGAATTGAAGTTGCAGGCGAAACTTATAGAGCCTGGCGGAATCTTGATTTTGCTGTGGTGAATTGCGGAATTGATTCCGACGCACAAGGAGGAGAGGTCGGCTCGGATCTGAAGGAGAAGTAGGAGGAGTGGCTTCCGACGAGTTCCGTTGAACATTCTTAGACGTCGATCTCTTTGCTGAGGAAAGATAGAAGGTTTGACTGTGAAGGCGGGGCAGCAGTTTAATTCGTTGCTACTTTCTGAGCTGTTGCAGTAGCAGTTCAGGAAGACAACCTCAGTCATTATCGGAACTGATCGAGTGATAATTTAGGAGATTCCGATTAGAAGTCCGACAATGCATACCAGCAAATCAGAGACGAGAATTCCATGGGCAGTGAATTGCGTTTGAGGCGATTCTAACTAAGAATCCGATTAGTTCACGGAAGAGTTGGATTAAGGATGTATCAAGCTCCTATGCTTTGGCCTTTGACTTGTCCTGCTCTTGAGAATTATGCCATGACGGATAGCTTGCGTATGAAACAATTGGAGTCTCCTCTGCAGCAGAAGGACGCTGCATTTTTAGTGAGATACGATAGAAAACGTGAAGAGTTTGGGCTGAATCATGAGGCACAGAAACGAACATTAGACCCTTGTGTTAGCAAAATGTGTGAGGAATTTGGCTGTGTAATAAGAGAAGAGCTTCAAGAGTTTGCAAGGATGCTGAGTAAGGAGTATAACTACAAGTTTCCAGCAGAATTCTTCGACAAATCGAGAAGGAATGTTGCAGATGATCATTCTGATAATTCTAACAAGAGGATGGATTCCGACAACTATTCTACAGGAGTGAATCCTAGTAAGCTAAAAGAAGAAGATGTTGTTGATGTGGAGGAGAAAAATGTTGAGAGTGAGCTTCAAAAAAATTCCATTGAACAAGACGAAGATGTGGCAGAATTACTGACAGGGGCAGATGGTTTAATTGTTGGGGAACCTTAACACAATGATAGGAATTACAGCATTGAGGCATCAAAGCCTGGTTATTATGACTCTGTTGAACCTCCTTCCTTATCTTGTCAGAAGCTTGGTGTGAAAATGGATGGAAGAATAGGAACACAAGATAGAAATTAAGTTGCTTCATTAGCCCTAGAGAAACTGAGGTCAGTGGAATCCTAGATGGTGAAGTTCTTTAAACTTTCTGATCCAGGTAGCCCTCCTATTGGTGTTGCTACGTCTCACTATGAGGAAGAAGAACCTTTTGAATCCCTTGAGGGAATCGAGGCACAAACTATTGGAAAACCTTCCCCTAATGGCGATGACTTATTGTCGAGGGTGACTGGTGGGGTTGACTATGTGCCCCAATCCAAGGTTGGAGATGATACTAAAGTTTTTGATTTTTTTGGCAGTGTTGGAGAATTTGACTTGGGGAAAGATAGCTTCCCTCCAGGCCTAGGAGATACTAAAGTTTTTGGAGGATACCCTTATTATCATTCTGGAGGATCTATTAGTTTGATTTATGGGGAACATCCTCATGAGGAACAACCATCTCAAACTCTATTCATAAGAAACATAAACAACAATGCTGAGGCCTCCAAGCTTCGGTCTACTATTCCATCAAGCACTCAGACTGAATCTGAAGTCATTGAGGTCAATCTGGTTGCCCCTATTGAAGTGCTGGTCCAAGTTATGCCTGTGACGATTCTTGGAATCCTAAGAACAAAGAAGAAGAAGCCTAGAAGGAGAAAGAGGGAAAAAGAGATTGAACAGAAAATGAAGGTGGGAGTTGGATGAAGATAGAGAAGTGGCTTAACGACAATAAGTTTCTTGGGGACAAGAACCCTTTCAAGGGGAAGGGATTGTCACGACCCAATGCTAATTAGAAGGGCAATAATGTAATTAGTTACCTTAGTTGGTTAGGAGCTATTTTTGTTATTTTGTTACAGCACATGGGACTGTTATTCTAGATATTTCTTTTAGTTGTAAAGCCTATAAATAGGCTATAGCATGTAGAGAAGGATATGCTTGAATTGAATAATGCATTTCAAACTCTATTCTCTCTTAATTCTCTCTCTCGGTTCTTCTTCTCTTTCCTCTCCATTTCTCTCTGTTTCAGTTCTATATCTCTCTCCCTTTCTGCTTTCTCTTTCCTAAATCCCTCTAAATTCCTATCATAACACTAGCCAAACCCTAGGGCTGTGACACTTAGGAATCAGATCGGAATTGTTAGTTGATAGGTTTTGTTGAAGCTCCTCGACAGTTCGGTCGTATCGCTAGAATTTCACAATTGAGGATGGATTGGTTCTGTTCACCAAATCACTAGAATTTGCTTAGCTTTGCTTCAGTGTACGGATAAGTCGGATCATAATGACTAAAATGATCTCCTCATTTGATCAACCGCTAATTTGGCTTGCCGAAAATCACTTGAGGCTTTGCTTCGATCACACCTTCCTTCTCGTTATCTACTCATGATCAAAGTGAATTCAATATTTCCAGTGGAGTCCCCACCCAATCACCAACTAGTAGTTGGAATTCACCTGAATTCTTGAATCGATCTTGATTCTTTTCGGATACTTGCACTCGCCTATCACACCATAACCAAGGGAACTCGTCAGAGTCCTTGTATTCGCTGGAATCACCCGAAGTTTCTGCTTTATCGATTCCGCCGAGAGTTGTCGAAATCAACTGCTACCAATTGCAGGAATTACAGCCAAGGAACATTGGTTTTGATACCATTTGTCATGTACCTAGGGTTTTGCCTAGGATTGGATTGACAATCAAATGGATCTGATGGAATAGAATCAAGAACAGAACATTGGAGAGGAAAATATGGATAGAAATGGGGGAAGGATGTAGAGAGAAACGAGGGAGAGCAGTAGAGAGAAACGAGAGGGAGAATGGAGAGAATTGTAGAGAGAGAATTAGAGTTTCATTCAAACAATTCAAGCATGACCTCCCATCTGATTACAACAGCCTTATATAGGCATATCAGATTCCTAACAGCATCCCAACTCACCCATGTGCTCCTAACCAATTGCTAAAATATCTCATAACAATTATCATAAGTCTATTACTATATTACCCCTGTAATGCTCCTTGGGCATGACATTATGTTGTAAGGATTGTAAAGTTATATTGGAAGAATGCTTGACTACTCAACATAGCTTATGGTCATTGATGTACATAAAAAAATGATTGGACAGTAAAAGGAGAGGCTATTCAAATGTGGAATGAAATTGCTATTATTATTCGAAATACAACAACAATGGCTCTAAGAGAGTCAAAGGGAAAAGCCTCAAATCAAAAAGAGTCTCGGTGGTGGAATGAAGAGGTACAAGAGAAAATAAAAACTAGGAGAGTTTGCTACAAGATTTTACATGTGGTATAATTTGTGGCTAAAAAGAAGCAAAAAGGAAATTACTGCAGCAAAATGGCAAAAGATTATGAAAATTTGTGCCAACAACTTGATATGAATGACGGAGAACAAGTGAAATGAATAAAAGACAAAACCAAAAAGTACTTGTAAATGAGGGGGCGGTTGAGGAGAGATGGAAGGAGTACTTCTTGAAGTTATTGAATAAGGTGGAGAATAAATATTATGTTGAGGCATTTTTGTAACTCTGGAGAAGATGGGAATTACATGTTCTATAGATGTATGTGTCTAAATGAAACTAAGGAAGCATTGAAAAAGATGAAGAATAGTAAAACACTTGGACCTGATAATGTACCGATATACGCATTGGAATGCATGGGAGAAAGGCATTTTTAGTGATTAAAATTATTTAATGTGATCCTTAAATCAAAAAGAAATGTCAGATGAGTGGAGGAAGAGCACTTAATGCCTATTCACAAGACTAATGGAGATGTTCAAAGTTGTGGAAGTTATAGAGGAATCAAGTTGATGAGCCAGAAGTCATTTTTATTCATGACTACATTCTCTGGAAGGCCATTATATTCTGTCATATTTAAGGATTTCCTACCAAATTTTCTTTGGTCGTCCTCTCCTTTTTCTACATGCGCTCTCCATTTTGTCCACTTGCCTATTAGATGTGTCTTATCTGTTTTTTCTTAGATGCCTAAGCCATCTTTGATGAAAAAGAAAGCTCTACATCTCCTGCAACTCTAGCAAAGGACAGTACAAGCTCACAAATCAGCAACTCCAACAGTGATGGTAAAGGACGACTGCCCGGCTAGTGGTCTCATGATTCCTATAAAGAACTCTAAGAAAGGTCTCAGCCCTTATGTAGGGCTTTATTTTTCAACTCCAGTTATTTTAGCCCATATTATTTGTGAATCCTTTCTTTAAATTCCTTGATCTAAACCAGTACCTTGCAGTCAGCTCAAGCCCTTAAATCAAAGTGAAAACTCAGCCCAGCTCAGCGATATGCAACATGTCAGTTTACTGCCCATTCAAATCCTTTTCCTCCTATTAGTTTAAAATCCATAAAACATGAGGTCAAGTTTTCTTTGATAAGATGAGATTGATGCAGTCAAGATAAGTGGGACCCGTCAGATAAAATATTTAGTTTTATAAGATCAGGTTCTTTACTATCATCTTGCTTATGTTGATAATGATTTATGAATATTTTTTTTTAATTTTAAAATATTTTATGACAGAGTTCAAGTCGTATTTAGTTTCTCAGATAGGATTATTTGGGAAGAGTTCTACTTCTTGTTAGACTGTTACTCTATAAATATAGCTGGTTGTTGTAATCCAAAAGATGGTTTTGTGTATGAATAAAAGTTAAATTTCTGGCCAAGTAAAAAAAGGGGGGGGGGTTAATTTCTGGAAGACCTTTAAGCTCCCTCTTCGCTTTTGCCTCCCCCTGCTCATGGTTTTGCTTCTCCTTTTCATTCTTCTTTCTATATTTATCTTTTCTAGCAGGATCTTCTCTCTTTGGTGTTTAATTTCTCCTCCTCCTCCTCCTCATGTCCTTTTATTGCTACTGCTTCTCATTTTTTTTCTTCTCTCCATTCCACTTTATCAATATTTTATACTTAGAATAAAGTTTTCTCTTCCTTTTTTATTTTTGGATATTTACTTTCCATGTGTTTTTTTGGTAGGCTGTATGATCCTCGCATTCCTGAGCTACAGAAGGTGCTGCACAGGGAAGTTTTCTTTCCCGCTGAACAATTTTCTGATCCAGAAACTCTGGAGACTCTAGTTAACCTTGGACTTAGACAAAATTTGGATTTTAGGGGTTTGCTTGATTGTGCTAGGTCAGTTTCTATTCTAAATGAGTTGAATGACTCTGAAGCAGTCCATTATGGTCGGAGGCTACTTGTTTTTTTCGATGCAATAGCATTCCACCTCTCAGCTCAGGAAGACCAGGGCAACCATGACGTGCTTGGAACTGTCCTGGGATGTCAAAATAGCAATGTCGATGGTGAAGCAGAGATGTATGTTCCGGAGATATCTGAGAACTGCTTTCAAGATGAGCTGGATATTGACTCATTTATAGGCAACTTAATGGGTGATAAGCCAGGAGAAGAATTTTGGTCAGAACTGAAAGCCATTGCCTGGTGTCCTGTTTATACCAGTCCACCTTTACAAGGACTTCCTTGGTTAGTATCAGAACGTCTGGTGGCAGCTCCAGTAAATGTGAGACCTAAATCACAGATGTGGATGGTTTCATCTAAAATGAATATAGTGGATGGTGAATGCCGCTCAACATACCTACAGCATAAACTTGGTTGGTTGGATCTCCCAAGTATAGATGTTTTGTCCACACAATTGATTGGTCTGTCCATGTCCTATACCCAGCTGAAGTCATGTTCTATGGTGGAACCTGGTTTTGATTCTGCACTTCAGAAGGAACTTCCATTACTTTATTTGAAATTGAAAGAATATGTTGGTGTGGATGATTTTATGATTCTAAAATCTGCTTTGAATGGTGTTTCTTGGGTTTGGGTTGGAGATGATTTTGTGTCCCCAAATGCACTTGCATTTGATTCCCCCGTGAAATTTAGTCCTTATTTGTATGTGGTACCATCCGAATTATCAGAGTTCAGAGATTTGCTTTTGGCTTTGGGTGTTAGACCCAGTTTTGATGCTCTTGACTATCTCCGTGTGCTACGGCAGTTACAGGTGGATGTGAAAGGCTCTGGACTTACATCTGATCAATTGAATTTTGTCACCTGTGTCCTAGAAGCTGTTGCTGACTGCTACTCTAATGAGCCTTCTTTTGAGGTTTCTGATACTCCACTACTGATTCCAGATTCTTTTGGCATCCTAAGGTCTGTGGTAGACCTTGTGTACAATGATGCACCATGGATGGAGAACACTGTTGTTGGGAAACATTTTGTACATCCAAGTATCAATAATGATCTGGCTATTAGGTTGGGAGTTCAATCACTTCGTTGCCTCTCTCTGGTTAGCGAAGAAATGACTAAGGATTTGCCATGCATGGACTATGCTAGAGTATCTGAGCTTCTGGAATTGCATGGGAACAGGGGGTTTTTGTTGTTTGATCTTCTAGAGTTGGCAGATTGCTGTAAAGCGAAGAAGTTTCACCTAATCTTTGACAAGAGGGAACATCCAAGGCAATCTTTGTTGCAGCACAATCTAGGTATTTATATGGTTCTTATTTTTGTTGAATATATGAGTCAATGCAACAATGATATATTGATGATAAGGTCATGAAGTTGTGTACCTCTGGAGCTCTCTTTCTGATTTATGTCTTTAACATTTTCTTTGAGTGTTCTTCTGTTGTGCTGATCCTTCCTAAATTGAATTTGTGGCTTGGCCAGGTGAGTATCAAGGGCCTGCCCTCTTAGCTGTCCTGGAAGGGGTAAGCTTGAGCAGGGAGGAATTAAGTAACCTTCAGTTTCTTCCTCCATGGAGGTTGCGTGGTGATACTCTCAACTATGGCTTGGGACTGCTTAGCTGCTTCTATGTCTGTGATCTCCCATCAGTTTTATCTGGTGGCCACCTCTACATGTTTGATCCTCGTGGTTTGGCCTTTGCTGTGCCCTCATGTAGTGGTCCTGCAGCCAAAATGTTTTCCTTGATAGGTATTCTTCATCAATATGCATACATTCATTCTGCATCTTCGTCACTAGGTGCTGTGAATATGCAGTTGCTTTTGCATAGTTGTCATTGACATTGATGGGTTAAACTTGGTGGGGATAATTTGTTTAGAAATTTCAATGATGAAGTATTTGATGTTTGTGATGCAACATGTTGGAGAGTCCTAAGTGAAATAGGAGTGTTACAAAGAGATAAAGAAGACTGCTAAAGTGCTGGAAAGATAAGCAGAAAGTTTGAAGATTGAAACTCCTAGAAATCAGGAGAAATAATAGGAGTAGATTTGATTGTTATCTTTTATTGTTTATTGCTTAAGTTCTGTTATAGTTTATCTTATTGCTGTATATTATCTCCTAAATATTAGGATTAGATAGCTTAGAACTTGTATAAATAGATGTCTATTCATTGAATCAATTAACAAGTTTGAGTTCTAAAAACGTAGTTGAAGTTCTCGGATGTTATACCCTTAGAACAAAATCTGTTCACAACATATAGCCTGTTTGATTTTTCATTGGCAACTGTTGTAAACCTGATGCAAGAATTCTCAGAAGAAAAAGACATATTTCTAGAAAAGAATACTGAGTTTGTTTGGCTATTTGACATCGTTTTGTTCTTGAATAGTACTGATAGTCCTTATAAGAGTTTAAGAAGTTACTATTGCAGAAATCATTTTCCGGCATTGTAGACACAGAATTTCCATTCTGGTTAGATGTCTATTTTAATAATGTTTTCCCAAGTTGGTTAGGAGTCTTTGGTGATTTTCATATATAAGAACAACATAAAGCACAAGCCTTAATCCCATTAGGTGGTGTTGCCTGCATGAGTGCTAGACCTCCCAGTTTTGTTAAACGATTTTTCTGCAGGGCAAAGTGTGGGAATTTGCAGAGATGCCTAATCTATGGTATTGTCATGAACTGCATGGATGATGTATACTCATTTCCATGTCCATTTTTCTTTATGTTTTCATATCGTATGGCGAGTTCTGGTAATCTCTTGATTAATGAAATATCAATTGGACTTGGCTTCCGATGGGTTGCATCATTTTCATGGTTACCTGTCTTGATTCTCAATCCTCCATTTTCTCTGGAATATTTGATTTTATGTTTTCATTATTCATTCCTTTTTAATAACTTATGAAATTTTTCAATATTTATCTATTTTGGTTCATATTCTGCAATGCTGTTGATGGATTAGGGGTTCAAACTACGTGTAATATTCTTTCTCACCACCAAGCTTTCCATCAATGATTGGATCAAAAAACCCTTCCACTTCTTGAACATTTTTTATTTGTAACATTCCTTTCCCTTTTCCTGCTAGTTTGTACCCTTTTTCCTTCTAAATTTGACAAAAGAGGGTTTAGGAACTGACAGTCCTCCATAATATGTTTTCAGGTACTAATTTGACTGAGCAATTTCGCGATCAATTTAATCCTTTATTGGTTGGACAAGGTATGCCATGGTCATCATCAGAGTCTACTGTTATCCGCATGCCTCTTTCTTCTGAGTTAATGAAAGATGGACTTGAGTGTGGATTGAAGAGGATACAACAGATATTTGAGAAATTCATGGAGCAAGGTTCTAGAATACTTTTATTCTTAAAGTCAGTTTTGCAGGTAACGTCAGGTGATAGATAATTCTTATTACTTCTTCATATGCAACATTATTTTTCCCATATTGGAGGAGGAAGTTCTTCTGTGTAAAGAGAATGTTCGAGTAATAATAAAGCAAATTAGCTAATCAAAGAGACATTTTGATACTGATGCAGCAGAACAGGACCACTTTGCTAAGGCCTGAAACAGTTTAATCCTCCACCGCTAGTTATTTATCCTTGACCATACTTGTCCCCAATAGTAACGGAGAGGGAAAATAACTCCTATGTTATCAAATAAAACCTGCCCCAGTAGTGAGCTAATGTCTGCAAATGTTAGTTGTGCTCATTCCTTTTCAATGTGCTGCTGTTGAAATTGGCTTTTCTGAAGCTTTATTAATCAAATTCAGGAGTACATGTTCAGTGCAGGTCTTAGATATAAGGAACATCACAAATTCACAATTAACTCGTTTGTCAAGATGCTTGGTTATGGATATGGATGTAACCATGGACTTAAACTACATAAATGGGATCACGGTGTGTTTTTTTTTTTTTTTTGGGGGGGGGGGGGGCCCTTTTAGAAAATGCCTATATTTATTGTGTTTGATTATTTTATTCCATGTACAAATATTGTTATTCCCCCCACACCCCACCCACATTGAAAAGTCAAAAGAGAAAAAAACATGAGAATATGGATATGGAGGGTGTTGGCTTTGCAGGGTGTTTTTGTACACAACATTATCTTTGCTTTGTAACTAGGCTGTTTTTGTAACTCGAACCTGTGACCTTTTAGTCACAAAGGATCAATGTTACCATTGCTACAAACCAAACCAAAAAGAAAAAAACTTATTCAACACCATGAAAAATATAACACTTGTTCAAGTTAAAACATAGATGACTTACCAATCAAGAATATTGTAATCTAATGCCTTCTTTACTGGCATACAGTTTAAGAATATCTATCAACACCCAATGCTCATAGGAACTCTTATGCCCCTGTTGGTTTGGGAAATGTGTTGAAGGTCAAGGGTGGGCCTTTGGGCCCCTTTGGCCATCAAAAATGATGTTGCTCAAGTATGGAGTATAAGCACGAACATAGAGTGCACCCAAAAGTAAAATGTGTTGAAAGGATGTTGCCATCATGTTGTGTATGCATGCCATAGATGCTCTTATTGAGTAGTTGAGCTTATGCCATGTGCATATCACATTTCAGCCTAAGGAAAACCCTAATGAGAATGGGAGACCTGCATGAAGTTGACAAGGTGCTATTGTGTTATGAAGATTGAAGACAACTTATAGTTACTTTGATGTCAAAGCATGTTGTATTTCAAAAGTATGTAAACTGATCCTTGCTATCATCCATGTTGTATAAAGGTGTTATATTTTGAGAGAAAAAAAATATTGTATATTGTCTTATTCACAATGTGGTATATATATATAAATATATATACACACCAATGTACAAGGTACAACCATGGGACAACATATCTTCCTAATATATATGTACAACACTATCTAGCATATATATATATATAATATGTACAACACTAATTCTAAACCTCCCCCTCAAGCGGGTGCATATATATCATATGTGCCTAGCTTGGTACAAATGTAGGCAAGCCGTGGGCCCTGTAATGCCTTGGTACGAAGATTAGCCAGCTGGTCATTAGAGCCAACAAATGAGGTACTAATCTCTCCAGAAATCAATTTCTATCTCACAAAGTGACAGTCTATCTTTATGTGTTTGGTCCGCTCATGAAAAACTGGATTAGAGACAATATGAAGGGCCGTCAGATTATCACAAATAAGTTGTATAGGTCTTGAATTTCCAAATTTCAACTTCGTAAGAAGTTGCTTGAGCCAAATCAGCTCACATGTGGCTAAAGCCATAGCCCGATATTCTGCTTCTGCGTTAGATCTAGCCACAACATTTTGCTTCTTACTCTTCCAAGATACCGAATTTCTTGCAATCAGGATACAATAACCCAAGGTAGAGTGCCTATCTGTAGGACAACTAAATCTGCATCAGTATATCCAACAACCTACTTGTGTCCTTTGTTCTCAAACAACATTTTGCTTCTTACTCTTCCAAGACACCAAATTTCCTCCAACCAAGATACAATAACCCGAGGTAAAGCGCCTATTTATAGGACAACCAACCCAATTTGTATCAGTATATCCAACAACCTGTTGTTGTTATTGTTGTTTTAGTAATAATGAAAAAGGAATTAAAATGGCAGTGCAATATAGTCTTAGAACTGGCGACGCGTGACAATTCCCCCCTCGTTAGCTCTTTCTTGTCCTCAAGAAAGACTGAGGAGGCTAGCTGATATGGGAAACTGCTGCAATAGCTGTGGAAGGTATTCCCATGTGCACTCTTCCTCTCCTGCTCCCTGCCATTTGACTAACACTTGTATGATAGGTGCCCCTTGCTTGTAGATGACCCTACAATCCAATATCACCTCTGGTTCCACCGTTCTCCTGACTTCTTTAGGCAATTGTGGCAACATAGGACTAACCAACTGTGCTTCGGCTGACTTCTTAATAGCGAGACATGGAATACGGGATGGATGCGAGACTCCTCAGGAAGTTTCAGCCGATAAGCCACTCAACTAATCTTACCAATTATAGGGAAAGGCCCAAAATACTTTGGGCTAAGTTTGGATATAGGCCCCCGACGAAATGGACTTAAGATGGGGATATTGCAGTCTTAGATATACTTCCTCGCCCACATTGAACTCTCGATCACTTTTTCTGCGATCAGAGATTTGCTTCATCCTGTTTTGAGCCGATGCCAACTCTCTTTTCAACTGCTGCAACGCCCTTTTCCTTTGCTACAAATAGTCTTCCACTTTAGCCACTATTGAGTAATTCCCTAGAGTCGGTATCAAAGGGGGTTGGTAACCAAAAAGAGCCTCAAATGGTGACATTTTGAGTGATGAGTGGTGGTTAGAATTGTACCACCATTGTGCCATTGGCAGCCACTTATGCCATTCTTCAGGGTGCAGAAAACTCATGCACCTCAGATAAGTTTCTAAGCTTTGATTCACCCTTTCGGTTTGGCCACCCGTTTGAGGGTGATAGGCCGTGGACATGTTCAACCTCGTTCCCAAGGCCTTCATGAGCTCCTGCCATAGCAAACTAGTAAAAACCTTATCTCGGTCTGAAATAATAGTCCTTGGGGTCCCATGCCCCTTAACCACTTGATCCAAAAATATTTGGGACACATCTTGAGCTGTAAAAGGGTGTGTCAACCCTATGGAGTATGCGAATTTTGTGAGCCTGTCAACAACTACCAAGATGCTGTCCCTACCCTCGAATTTCGGCAACCCTTCGATGAAGTCCATAGAGATGCTTTCCCAAGCTTGGCCTGGGATCGGTAGGGGTTGTAGAAGCCCAGGGTAGGCTACCATCTCACTCTTGCACTGTTTGCACACCTCATAGGCCATGACAAATTTCTTCACCTCTGCTTTAAGACCCTGCTAATAAAACAATTGTTTTACCCTTAGGTAAGTGTTTTGTACTCCTGAGTGCCCCCCCAAGGATGACTCGTGAAGGGATCGCAGTATTCTCTTCCTGAGACCATCATCATCTCCCACCACTATCCTTCCATGGTATCTCAACACTCCTCCACTTAAGCTGTATCCATCCTCCTCTTAGCTGCCCGTAGCAACCCTTTCTAGTACTTGCTTGATCCTTGCATTCCCTTCGTAGCTGTCAATAATTTTCTTGCACCAATCAAGGACGACCGTAGTTATAAGGGTCACTTCTCCAACCTCATGACACCTGGACAAGGCATCGACAGCCACATTTTCTTTCCCTTTTCTGTACTGGATCACATAGTCCAGCCCCATAAGCTTGGACATCCCCTTCTTTTGTAGCTGGGTGTGCGATTTCTGTTGTAACAAAAATTTCAAGCTTTTATGGTCGGTTTTAATTATAAACCTTCCTCCCTCGAAATAATGCCGCCATTTATCAACAACCATTAATACAGCCAAGAACTCCTTCTCGTATATGCTTAACCCCACATGTTTTAGTCCTAATGCACAACTAAGAAAGGCCAGAGGTCTCCCTTATTGCATCAACACTGCCCCAATACTAGTTGCACAAGCATCAGTTTCCAATACAAATGGTTTGCCAAAATCAGGTAGCCCCAAGGTGGGTACCCTACTCATTACCTCCTTTACCCTTTCAAAGGCTCACTACCTCCTTTACCCTTTCAAAGGCTATGTTAGCTTCCTCACCCCAATTAAACCCTTCCCTCCCTCTTCAAGAGCCTAGTCAAGGGCTTACTAATTACCCCATATCCCATGACAAATCTGCGGTAGTAGTCGGTGAGGCCCAAGAATCCTCTTAAAGCTCGGACTGACTTGGGTTTTGGCCAATTAACATTGCCTCTATCTTGCCCTAGTCGGTGTTGACCCCTTTTTCCGAAATCACATGCCCTAGCCCTAGGTACTCCACTTGGCTTTGATTAAAAGCACATTTGGACCTCTTGATATAGAGCTGATTGGATTTTAGGATCTCAAAAGTGGTTTTAAGGTGTTTTAGGTGAGTTTCAAAGGATGGGCTATAGATAAGTATGTCATCGAAGAAAACCAATATAAACTTCCTTAGGTAAGGCTCAAAGATTTGGTTTATTAGTGATTGAAAAGTGGTTGGGGCATTGGTGAGCCCAAATGGCATCACTAGAAACTCAAAATGCCCATGATGGGTTCTAAAGGCCGTTTTGGGAGTGTCTTCGGGTTTCATCCTAATTTGATAATAACCCGAGTGAAGGTCAAGTTTAGAAAATAATTTGGCTTGACTTAGTTCGTCCAAGAGATCTTCCACCAAAGGTATAGGAAACTTGCCCTTGATAGTCATGGCGTAAAGTTGGCGATAATCCACACAAAAGCGTCATGAACCATCTTTTTTTCTTACTAATAAAACCGAAAAAGCAAAAGGGCTATGGTTGGGTTTAATGATGGACTGTTGCAACATTTCCCTAACCATGGTTTCTATGACAGATTTTTGAATTGGTGGGTATCTGTAAGATCTCATATTAACAGGCTCTGAGTTGGGTTTAAGATGGATGACATGGTCAAATTCTCAGTTAGGGGGAAGGGCTTTTGGTTCTTGGAATAGATCATTAAATTCAATCAACAATTTATCAAGTAGAGCAGAGTTTTGTACGTGCCCAGCAGTGGAGTTTGGGGTCTTGATGCTGAAATAGGTCTCTCCTGGCTTAGCACTTCCTGGTGCCTCATCTACCGACACAATTGAAAACAATTGTGTTAGCCGCCCCCTCTTGTTCTTGAACATATTTTGAAGCCTTTTTCCAATTATCATCTTGCATACTCCTGCTTCCCTTCCTCCAGACAAAGTCAATCTTCTTCCCCCTTTCTCAAAGGAAACTTTCATCCTATTAAAATCAAAACTAATAGGACTAACTTGTTTCATCAAATCTACGCCCAAAACGACATCACAACCCCCTAGGCCCAATAGCCTCAAGTTAGCCTCGAATGGCTCTCTCTGCATTTCCCAGCAGAATCCTTGGCAAGTTGACTTGATATTACCCTGTTTCCATTGGCAACGGTTACACTCAGTGGTTGTGTACTGGCCAACTTGCACTTGAGCTTCCCAACCATTCCTTCATCAAGGAAGATGTGAGTTTTTCCACTATCAATCAAGGTCATTAGGCTGTAGTCCTTTTCCTTCCCTTCAACCTTAATTATTTTGTTGTTAGGGACTCCCTTGAGTGCATGTATGGAAATCTCTCCATCGTGTCCCCTTTCACATTGTTCTTCTTCACTTCCTTTTTCAATTTCGTTTACCCCTTCCTCATCGCCTTCTAACAACAAATTTTGCCCCTTACATTGGTGTCCAGGGAAATACTTGTCCCCACATCTATAGCACAACCCAGACAGTCTCCTCTGATCTCCCAATCTACCACCATAGGATGAAAAACCTCCTCCAGCCACATTTTTAGTTGCAACACTCTCCCCGACTACCTCCCTATTGGGGTTTCTACCCCCTGGAGGAAACGACCCCTACCCCATGCTCTTCTGTTGTTGCTTCTGTTTCTTCACTAGAGCTTCAACCACCATCTCCTGTAGTCGTGCGCTTTCTGAAGCTTGCTCGACCGTTCTGGGCTTCAGCACTTTTACCATTGGTCTCAATTCATCATTCAACCCACTTAAATACCTAGACACAAAATAAGCTTCAGAAATGTGAGGATTATGGTGGATCATAAGTGACTTAAGCTCCTCAAACCGTTTCTGATAAGATTCCACACTTCCGACCTGCTTCAGCTTGTTAAACTCTTCGACAATGTCCACCATGCTTCTTTCCCTGAGCGTTCATTCAATTTTTCTGCAAATTCTTCCCAAGTGTGAATCCTCCCCACTCTCACACATCCTTGGTACCAAGCATCCACCACCTCGTTAAAGTAGGCCGAAGCCAAAGTGATCCTTTGTCTTTCGGGCATATTATACCATTCAAACCCCCTCTCGCATCTCCTTATCCACCATCGGGGATTAACTCCTTCAAAGGCTAGTATCTCCATTCAGGGCATAGGGAATCCAGGTGGTTGGTGATTAATTTGGTCGTCTCTTCTTCTTCTCATGAATCCTTCTATTTCCTCCTCTGGTTTAATCTCATTTTCCCGGTGCTCATTTCCTCGGTTCATTATATTCTCTCCTAGAATGGGTTCAATTCTACCCCTGGGAGGAAAGTCAGGTGAGAGGCTTATCGCATGCTATCGGGTAAACATCAACATAAATTGTTGTGTCTAAGCTCCCAACTCCTCCCGCACCCTCACAATGGAGCTATCCTGTTTGCGCTCCAATCCTTCCATGGAGCTCTCCACCTTGCGACCCAATGCTACGATTGCTTCATGCTCCCTCGTAGCCCCCAACTCTAATTGATCGACCCGATTGTGAAAATCACCCAGAGACGAGCTGACTTGCTGCAGCTGCGTCTCTAATCCCTTCATCCTAGTTCCGTCCGCCATTGGTTCAATGCTTTCGGCCGAGAACCGGAGCTTTGATACTAAGTTGTCACGACCCAAACATGGCAATGGCTTGCTTTCCAATCTGGTTAGGATCGGAATAGGTGCTGCTCAAAGTAGAGCATGTGCAGAAACGATATTGAGAAGGAAGAGAGAAAAGGGAGAGAGAGGGAAGTTCGATAGAGAAGTAGAATTCAGTGATTTCTCATTTCATGCTCTCCATAGCCATGTAACGGACTATATATAGGCTGCCCAAAGGGCAGATTCCCCAGCCCGGCCGTTGCAACAAACAACCAGCTGCCCACATGCATAGGAATATTCTAATTGTCCAGTCACTAATAAGGAAATACCGAAATAAAAATTACAGCAATAATAATAATGCAAAAGGAATTAAAATGGCAGTGCAATATAGTCTTAGAGCTGGCGACGCGCGACAGAGATGTCTAGCCATGTAATGGTGAGGTAATTAAGCTTCCCAACCAGTCTCCTATACCGCCAAGGATACTCCAATGGCTCTCCTTGTCCTGGTACAAGCTTAACATTAGGATCCATAGGAGTATCTATAGGCTGGGAATCAAGCATACCAGTCTCTTCCTTTGAGAGATGCACACACTATGGGTAGATTGAGCTACCTTAATGCCAAGAAAATACTTCAACCTGTGTGGTTTATGGTAAGTTATTTGTGGAAATGGAAGCATATTAATATTGCCATGAAGCCTTGTTATATCGATTTGGAATTATGTATGGGATAGTAATGATGTGTAGTTGACTTGTTTGCCGTGGTAACTAGAATGAATAACTATTGAGTAGGTTAAACTTGCATATTAGAGTAAAAGGCAGGTTAGTACCAAGTTAAAGTAAACTGGAAGGTCAACTGAGTGAAAGAATGGGATTCAGGCAATCGGAGCAGTTGATTGTCAAGCACCAGGAAGTCTGGAAGGTTGATTGACGAAGGAGGCAGTCAACAGTTGGAGGAAAAATGCAAAATATGTTGACTCTTCAATAAAAAGTTGACTGTTGGGATTAACTATAGTGTCCAATGAGCCGAGATCAGGGAAAGTGAGATGGGAGGAGCTAAGTTAAGACATAGAACACACACTTTAAGTGAAGAAGTTAGAGACAAGTTAAATGGAGTTTCTAATTCCCAACCTCTGGGGTTACTACCTTATAAACTAAGCACTGACAGGTCCTAAGGAAGGCTACTCAGACCTCGTGTCTCAGGTCAGTCCAGCTGGCGTGTGTGGCTGCAACTACCGTATGTGTTATCCTTCAGACAGGGATATGCCAAAGTTTGGGGTGGGGTGGTGCAGGGAACTTCCAAACAAAAAGTATTGTCAACTCGAGAAAGCCCGATATAAGCTAGCTATTTGCTATTTGATATTTCATGTGGCTTATGACATTTTATTGTCTCACAAGTCATCGGTGACTAACTTGCCACCAGGGGCTTGGAGATGTAATGTTTGACATTTATGTTCATCTTATACATGTTGGATATGGAGAGATGTCAATACCTAAGTCTTGAACCTAGGGTTTTCCAATGTAGAAACAAGAAGGAAGAATGGAAGAAAGAAACGGAGAGAGAATAGAGAGAAATTAGAGAGGACACAAAAAAAGAGAATTGAGAGAGAATTTGAGAAATTGTATTAGAATTCTTGTTAGTTCTCAAAATATGCCCTATACCCTACGAGCTTGACAAAAGAACACCTATTTAGTAGTCTGTCCTCATAGCTTGTAGACATAACAAATGATAGAGTTTTAACTTTTTCTGAAGCAAATGGGATATGTAAATATGAAAGAATATGGCAGCACGGGTTAGTACTTTTTAAACGAGCCAACAGCTTTTGCATAATCTCTGTGCGGCTGAGTTTTTCAGATTTTATTATTGTTCACAAGTGATCTTTTGCATAATCTAGTAGTATGTTTTAATATTACATCTTTGTGTTTTTCTTAAACATTTCCAGGTGACACTATCGACATGGGAGGAAGAAAGCCCACAGCTTCGCCATGATTACACACTTTATGTTGATTCATCTCATGCAATTTTGAGAAATCCATTTTCAGAAAAGAAATGGAGAAAATTTCAAATATCTAGATTATTTAGTGGCTCAAATGCTGCAACCAAGTTGCATATAATTGATGTGAACTTGTGGCAAGGGGGAACTAGAGTCGTTGATCAATGGCTTGTTGCACTTAGCCTCGGTTCTGGGCAAACTAGGAATATGGCCCTTGATAGGTACGTAGGAATTTTGTTGCAGTAATGCTTGATTTTGGTTAATCCCTTAGGAAACTTTAAACATGCTTTATGATTCACATCATGATTTATATTTTTGATTAAACTTTTGTGGAATAACGAGTTTAATGTCATCTTGCTCCTGGACAGTTATATATTTGCATGTTTAGTGTTCAGGCTGGGACACTGACATGTACCTCTACTGCTCATGTTTAACATTATTTTGTGAAATTGTGTAAGACTGTTAGGAAGAAATGGATTCATGTAGAAGAAAACTGAAAACACAATATATATTTCTCTTTGACTTCACAAGGAATGATTACAATATATATAGAAGAAAGAAATTAATCAATTCCCTATAACTAAGGAATAGAAGGAATCCTAATTATATAAATTACTAATTTACATCAATCAATTAATCCCGACAATTAAGATTAATTATAATCAATCCCATAGATTGTGGGATAAGATTGATTATAATAAATCCCATAGGTTGTGAGATAATTGGGATTGATAATCAATCCTATAGATTGAGAGATCTGATTTTCCTATAATACTTCGCCTCAAGCTGACGAATGAATATCAATAATTCCAAGCTTGCTTACAAGTTCTTCAAACCACTTGAGAGGTAAACCTTTGGTGAGTAAATTAGCTAACTGTTTTTCTGAGGGAACAAAAGACAAACAAATTTCCCCAACATCTAGCTTTTCTTTGATGAAATGGTGATCTATCTCAACATGCTTAGTGCGATCATGTTGCACTGGATTGTGTGCAATGTTGATTGCTAATTGATTGTCACACATTAATTCCATAGGACCATGACCAAGTATTTTCAAATCACTAAGCATAATTGTCATCCAAAGTAACTCACACAATCCAAGGGCCAGTGCCCTAAACTTTGCTTCAACACTAGATCTGGCCACAACTCCTTGTTTTTTGTTTCTCCATGACACTAAATTTCACCCCCAAAACACACAATGGCCAGTAGTCGACCTCCCATCCACAAGCGAACCACCATAGTTAACATCAGTGTATCCCCTGACTTCCAACTCCTGTCCTGATTTAAACAAGGGACTTTTTTCAGGTGTTGATTTCAGATAACACAAAATTCTCCATACAGCTTGCATATGCTCTTCAGTGAGACTATGCATGAACTGACTTACCAAGCTGACATCAAAAGCTATGTCAGGCCGGGTGTGGGATAGGTAAATCGGCGTTCTTACTAACCTCTGGTATCTCCCTTTATCCACCAATGGACTGTCACTTGGTCCTAATTTCAGGTTCGGATCCAAGGTAGTATTTGTTGCCCTGCCACCTATCAATCCGGTTTCTTCCAATAAGTCCATGGTGTATTTTCTTTGGGAAAGAAATATACCCTCCTTTGAGTATGTAACCTCTATTCCCAAGAAATACTTGAGCCTACCAAGGTCTTTGATGTCAAATGCTCGGGCCAGATTTCTTTTTAGCAATTTCTTCTCATCCTCATCATTGCTAGTAACAATTATGTCATCATCATAAACAAGTAGGGCTGTTAGAGTACCTTTCTTGGAATGCTTTATGAATAAGTGTGATCTCCTCTACTTTGCCAATACCCCATTGCCTTCATAGCTCTTGAGAATCGATCAAACCAAGCTCTTGGGGATTGCTTTAATCCATACAATGCCTTTTTTAATCTGCAAACATAACTTGCAACTTCATTAGAAAAACCAGGTGGGGGGGTTCCATAAATACCTCTTTCTCCAAGTCACCATGTAGGAAGGCATTTTCCATATCTAGCTGCATCAACTCCCAACCATAACATCTAGCCAAAGATAGGAGAACCCTCACTCTAGTCATTTTTGCCACGGGTGCAAATATCTCCAAGTTATCGATGCCATAAGTTTGGGTATAGCTCTTAGCCACTAATCGGGCTTTATATCTTTTCAATGTACCATCAACATTGTATTTCACATTAAATACCCATCTGCACCCTACCGGTTGAACCCCCTTCAGTCTAGGCACCATTTCCTAGGTATTATTCTTTTCTAAGGCCTTCATTTCTTCCTGCATAGCTTGTACCTAATATTGGTTCTGTAATACCTCTTCTATAGTCTTAGGAATAGCTATGGAATCAAGGGAGGACAAAAAACTTTTGTGTTTCAGGGACAATCTGTGGTAAGAAACAAATTTGGGTATAGGATGCTGTGTACAACTCCTCACACCTTTTCTAACAACAATAGGAAAACCCAGGTCTAAGATTTCAGGGTTAGGACAATTAGTAGGGTTAAGCAAATCAGAATGTTGAGTGAATTCCAAACCTAATCGAGGGGTAGTTGATGGATCCTGCATAGCACCTGGGTTAGGCTCTCCCTTCCTCTTATACACATATGGTGAGCTTTTGAACCGAATAGGAGATATCCTAGGCTGAACAAGAATTGGAGAGTCAGACGATGGTTCTAAGTCTTCGGAATCTGCTGGCAGAGGATTAGAATAAATAGGAGAATCAAAAGATTTAGGATCCAAAGAAGATTGAAGTTGATAGGGCTGAGACTCTTCTAAGATAGGAAGACCATGATCAATAGAAGCACTCTCCCCCCTAAGGACTAGAAGTAGGAGCCTTGAGAAAAGACTGATTTTCAACAAATGTTACATCCTTAGATATAAGGACCTTTTGGGTAGGAGGATGATAACACTTGTACCTACCCCTTTTGAGTAGGAGAATAGCCAAGAAATACACACTTAAGGGCTCGGGCATCAAATTTATTCCTATGATGTTTAGATACATGGACAAAAGCCACACAACCAAATATCTTAAGAGGGAGAGGAGTATGCAGACCAATTTTTGGAAAATGAGTAGAGAGACACTGAAATGGGGAGAGATGATTTAGGACTCTTGAGGGAACCTTATTAATTAAATAGGTTGTGGTCAATACTGCTTCACCCCAAATGGTTTTAAGAATTGAATGATGATGCAAGAGAGCCCTAAGAATGTTTAGGAGATGCCTCATCTTTCTTTCAACAATTCCATTCTGTTGGGGAGTTTCCACACAAGAGGATTCATGAACAATCCATTTTTGTTGGAAAAAAATGATTGAGATGATGGTTAAAATAGTCCCTTGCATTATCAGTCCTAATCCTTTTAATAGAAACCCCAAATTGAGTTAAAATCATTCTATGAAACAAGGGTAGAATGCTGCTGATGGCTGCTTTGTCCTTGAATAAGTAAACCCATGTCATCCTAGTCCAATCATCTATAAAGAATACAAACCATTTGGTCCCAGAATAATTAGAGACCTTAGAAGACCCCCACACATTAGAGTGCATTAAAGAAAAAGGAGACAAGAAAAGTTTATTACTGATAGCATAAGGTACCCGATGGTGTTTGGACAATTCACACACATCATAATGAAACATACTAATAACTACCCTTTTAAACAAGTTTGGAAACATAAATTTTAACAAAAGGAAAGGAGGATGACCTAACCTAAAATGCTGAAGCCAGATATTGGACTGAGTGGAAGTATGCAGAGAAGAGGAGTGACTTAAGCTAGGCTGATCTCCTGCAGGTGGCTCACTGCTCCCTTGTAGATAGTACAACCCATTAAGTGCCTTAACAGCGCCAATCATCTTCCCTGTGGCTAGGTCTTGAAACACACAATCATGAGGTGAGAAAATTACACAGCAATTAAGGCTTTGGGCAAGCTTGTGAACTAAAAGTAGATTGGTGGAGAGGCTAGGCACATAAAGTACTTGTTGGTCAGGTAGAGATGGGTTCAAACATACATTTCCTTGCCCAACTATAGGGATAGCTTGGCCATTAGCAACTGTAATTTTTCTGGAGTTTGATATTGGTTCAAAGGTCTCAAAGAATTTTAGGTTAGGTGTCATGTGATCGGTGGCTCCAAAATCTAAGATCCAAAGATTATTCCTAGCTGTATATAAGGCATTAAAGCACTCAGAATTAAGGCACATACCTGCCCTCGCCATCAATAACCAGTCTGCCAATGACTAGTTTTGTGGAAAAAATCTATCCAAAAAATCTCTCAAACTCACCTTGCTGTGAGTAGTTTTTCCAGATCTGAGAAGGCTCACCACCTATAACACTTGTGCTGCTAGCAAGGTTAATTAGTTCGCTGACCTAGCTCCTAACAAAAATGCTACTGGGGTTAGAGATAGTTCTTGCTGATTTTGTCAGTGCAGAGGAGGCCCTGCAGCTCTTTCTGATGAGAAGCAGCAACGAACAACTGGCTTCCAGCTCCGAGAGTAGCGTCAGAAAGGTCACCAGCAAACCTGCAATAAAGCAGCAGCAGCAAACGATGCTGTACCCCTTGGTTTGCAACGGTGCAGGGAGCTGGATGGCTGTTGGCGGCGGTTGCTGGATGCTCGTTGGAGATGTCAAGGTGAACAACAAAACGAGGAAGACCGAACAGCAGCCTGAGAAGCTTCTCGTTCTGGGGCAGCGACAGCCAACAGGAGCAATGCTGGAGATGAACGACTGACAAGGAACACCGGAACCAGACACGAGAGAGACAAGGATGTATGCAACAGCCAAGGCTAGGGCGGACAGAGGTGATGCTGAATATGAGTAACGCACGAGGATGAAAGAGTGTTGGCAATAAAGGCCTGCAATTGAGGGATGTACACCGCAGAACTGCAACAATGGCAGAACCGGGGAATGTGGCAGCGGCGATTAAGGCTGACAAGATATACGCCAAACGATGAAGGCAAAACAGTTGGCAATGAAGGCTGGAGAGACAAAGGGAGCTGGAAAGGAAGGCAATGAAGGCTGGAAAAACACCCTAGGAAGATGACTCTGATACCATGTAAAAGAAAACTGAAAACATAGTATTTATTTCTCTTTGACTTCACAAGGAATGGTTACAATATATTAGGAGAAGGAAATCAGTAAAATCCCTATAACTAAGGAATAGAAGGAATCTTAATGACATTAATTACTAATTTACATCAATCAATCAATCCCAACAATTAAGATTAATTATAATCTATCCCATAGATTGAGGGATCTGATTTTCCAACAACAATTCATATAGTTCTCTGGATGCTATCATTACCTTCTTTATGTCATCATTGTTCAAATGAGTTAAAAATGACTTTTATACTTGGCACATTATAGTCTCTTGGCTACATTGACATAGATAGATAGAAAATTTGATGTCGTGGGAGGGAGTTAGCTCTGTACTTCATGGGTATCTTTCTTGAGTCAGAGCTATAGGTAGTTCAGTGGTGGTTGGTTGTCTGGTTGTTTTTCATCCATTTGCTTACCATGACCATTGTCTATGAATTTTGTTTATACTATCAAATGAAGAGCTGTGCATCTCTGTACCTGATGTGGTGTTATGTGTTGTCTGCACTTTGAGCACTTAATCTTGGAATTAAGCTTTTTCGGGTTCAGGGGTTTGACTTGAATTTTTAGACACTACAGTTGGATGAGTTAATAAAGCCATGCATGGATTTTCTGGATGATAATTGGTCTAATGTGGATGTGGATTGATTTTTTGGAGCAGCTACTTGGGAAGATCTGGGAGTGAAGAAGAAAGATGACTTATGCGGGGGGTGGGGGGGATGACGGGAGAAGGCAAGTAGTGCCCTTTCAGAGGAGTCTAGGCAAAGAACAGTTATTGGAGAGCTGGGTATGAGAAAGGGAGAGAGTCTAGGCAAATACACAGAGAGTTCTTACCCAAAAGTAATTGGGAAGAAGAACCCATTGCAAAGAGAGCTCTTAGAGTAGTTAAAATTTAAATTTAGTTTAATGGAGTTAGTGTACTAAAATATAATTTTCATTAATGGGGATAGTTATCTGATTATATTGAAATAACTACATTTTACTTATATTACATATTAGTATAACAGATATCTACAAGGGAATTTTTTAAGGGTCTATGTTGTTGGTGGTATACAATAGAAAGTTGTAAGAATGGACTGCAGAGATGGGATTTTTTTTTCTTCCATTATCCTGTGTGTATGTGCGTTTGGCATTTTCGGGGAGTGTTATGTGATGATAAAATCCCATTAAAATTGAAAGGAAAATTCTATAGGACAGCTATAAGACTAGTTTTGTTATACGGCTCAGAATGTTGGGCAGTCAAATACCAACATGAGCAAAAAACGAGTGTAGCGGAGATGAGGATGTTAAGATGGATGTGCGGCCATACAAGAAAAGATAAAATTAGAAATGAAGTTATTCGTAATAAGATAGGAGCAGTGCCAATAGAGGAGAAGATGAGAGAGACTAGACTAAGATGGTTTGATCATGTGAGAAGGAGACCAAGAGACGCTCCTGTGAGGAGAGTTGATGAAATGAAACAATTAATCAAAAAAAGAGGTAGAGGCAGACCTAAGAAGATTTTGAGGGAGACATTAAAGTTTGATATGAAGTGTATGGATCTCAATGAAGATATGACAAAAGATAGAAATACATGGAAGTCTAGAATTCATGTAGCCGACCCCACATAGTGGGATAAAGGCTGGATATGTTGTTGTTGGTTGGGATGGGCTGCATGGAAGTTTTATGAATCCACATCTTCTGAGAATTTCCTTATTCCTTTTCCTCTGTTTACTCATTTTTGTAGCATTTTTTTATTTCCTCGAACCCAATTATTACAATGGTTATGACGATGTCATTTCATTTATCATCTTCTTAATTAGACGGTATCTGGCATACAACCTTACACCCGTTGCTGGAGTTGCAGCGCATATATGCAGAAATGCCCAACCTACTGAGGCTTGTTGGTCAAGCTCCCTTTTGTGCCCTCTTCCTTTAAGTGGTGGTATAAACATACCTGTCACAATTCTTGGCTGCTTCCTTGTTCGTCACAACCGAGGCCGTTACCTCTTCAAATACCAAAATATTGAAGCGTTGGCTGAGGCACAGCTTGATGCAGGAAATCATTTGATAGAAGCTTGGAACAGAGAGCTGATGTCTTGTGTCCGTGACTCCTATATTGAAATGGTGTTGGAAATGCAGAAGTTAAGAAGAGAACCATTGAATTCTACTCTGGAGTTCAGTTTGGGTCATGCAGTTGGTGTGGCTTTAAATGCCTATATTGATCAATATTCTTTTTGGCCCAGGTCTAATGGTCACATGCAGATTAATCAATCAGGTGATGATGGTAAGTTATTTCCAAGTAACAAGCTTATGGCAGATTGGGAATGTGTTATTGAACAAGTAATCAGGCCTTTCTATGCTCGTCTTGTTGATCTCCCAGTGTGGCAACTGTACTCTGGAAATCTTGTGAGGGCTGAAGAGGGTATGTTTCTTTCACAACCCCGAAGTGATGTGCGTGGGAATGTGCTACCAGCCACAGTTTGTGGCTTTGTGAAGGAACATTATCCAGTGTTTTCAGTGCCATGGCAATTAGTGACTGAAATCCAGGCTGTTGGAGTTGTGGTTCGAGAAATCAAACCTAAGATGGTGCGGGACCTTCTTAAGGTTTCTTCAACATCTATTATTCTTCGATCTATTGATACTTTTCTAGATGTGCTTGAATATTGCTTGTCTGATCTTCAATTAGACGATGAATCTAGTTCAGGTGCAACCTGATGCATTGTCAGACAATTTTAGCTCTGATTTTATGTATAACTTTGGCAAAGAAGAGGGAAGCAGTTCTGGTTCTGTATCAATTCGAGAATTGCAGAAACTGCATGGGATGTCTACCCAAAGTTCTGCCAGTTCAAAAGGAGATGCACTTGAGATGATGACAAGTTTGGGCAAGGCTTTATTTGATTTTGGCCGTGTAGTTGTTGAAGATATTGGTAGGGCAGGTGGTCCCTTGGTTCTGAGGAACAATGTTGCAGGTACCAGCATTGACAGTGTGAGGAGGAGTGGGGACCAGAAACTTCTACTCATCGCTGCTGAGCTCAAAGGGTTACCATGTCCAACTGCAGCAAATCATCTAATAAAGTTGGGATTTACCGAAGTTTGGGTTGGAAACAAGGATCAACAAGCACTGTTGTCTTCAGTAGCAGCAAAATTTATCCATCTGAAAGTACTCGACAGATCAATCTTGGCTGATATTTTATCTAACCGCAGTCTTCAAGGCTTACTGAAACTTCAAAATTTCTCTCTTCACTTGCTGGCTAATCATATGAGACTAATTTTTCATGAAAAGTGGGTGAATCATGTCATGTGCCCAAATATGGCTCCTTGGTTTTCATGGGAAAGCACTGCAAGTTCTGGTGGTGAAGGAGGCCCTTCTCCTGAATGGATAAGACTCTTTTGGAAAAATGTCACTGGCTCATTGGAAGACCTCTCGCTTTTTGCTGACTGGCCTCTTATTCCTGCTTTTCTTGGTAGGCGAGTCTTATGTCGTGTAAAGGAACGCCATCTGGTTTTCATTCCACCCTCCATTACTGATCCAGACTCTGTTGGTGCTGCCACTGAAATGGGCACATCAGAAGGTGATCTGGCTGAATTATCTTCTGAATCTGAGTCCATCCACCCCTTTATTTTAGGTTTTGAAGTTGCCAAAAATAGATACCCTTGGTTGTTATTATTGTTGAACCAGTGCAACATTCCTATATTTGATGCCACTTTCATGGATTGTGCTGCTCCATGTAATTGTTTACCAGCCCCTGGGCAATCACTAGGGCAAGTTATTGTGTCCAAACTGGCTGCAACTAAACATGCTGGATACTTCCCTGAACTCACTTCATTTTCAGCTGCCGACTGTGATGAACTACTCATCCTTTTGGCTTCCGATTTTTCTTCAAATGAATCAGGATATGTGAGAGAAGAACTAGAAGTGTTATGTGATCTGCCTATATTTAGAACAGTTATCGGATCTTATACCAGACTGCAAACTGGAGATCAGTGCTTGATCTCTTCAAATTCATTCCTCAAGCCAAACGATGAGCATTGCCTTTCTTATTCTACGGATTCCATGGAGAGTTTACTACTCCAAGCCCTTGGGGTCCCTGTTTTGCATGATCAACAGATTTTTATTAGGTTTGGCTTACCTGGCTTTGAAGGGAAACCTCAGTCTGAGCAAGAGGATATTTTGATATATCTGTATACAAATTGGGATGAGCTTCAACTGGATTCTTCTGTTGTTGAAGCCTTGAGGGAGACCAAGTTTGTAAGAAATGCTGAAGAATCTTCTGAAGTGCTATCTAAGCCCAAGGATCTGTTCGATCCTGATGATGTTCTATTGACATCTGCTTTCTCTGGTGAGACAAAGAAATTTCCTGGAGAAAGATTTGGTACAGATGGATGGTTGCGTATACTACGGAAAACAGGCCTCCGAACTGCTTCCGAAGCAGATGTGATACTAGAATGTGCCAGGAGAGTGGAATCCCTTGGATGTGAATTTTTGAAATCTAGAGGTGTTACTGATGATTTTGAGACAGACTTATCAAGCTCTCAGGATGAAGTTCTTCTGGAGATATGGTTGTTGGCTGAATCTGTTGTGAAAGCTATATTCTCAAATTTTGCAGTCTTTTATAGCAGTAACTTCTGTGATATCCTGGGCAAAATTGCATGCATACCTGCTGAAAAGGGGTTTCCAGATGTAGGCGGCAAGAAAGGTGGGAAGAGAGTGCTATGTTCATATAGTGAGGCCATTTTATTGAAGGATTGGCCGCTAGCTTGGAGTTGCGCTCCCATTCTCTCTAGACAGACTGTTGTACCGCCTGAGTACTCTTGGGGAGCACTGCATCTAAGGAGCCCTCCAGTGTTCTCTACTGTTTTGAAACACTTGCAGGTAAGATTCTCAGATCCTTGAAGTTTTGCTGGACGGTATCACGGTATACACAAATGAATATTTTGTCAACCTATGTTCCAGGCAATTGGGAGAAACAATGGTGAAGACACTCTCGCTCACTGGCCAAATACATCTGGCTTAATGACTATTGAAGAAGCTTCTTTGTTGGTCTTAAAGTATCTAGACAAGGTCTGGGGTTCTCTCTCTTCTTCAGGTAGCCTCTGACTCCGTTCTTATCCTGACTATGAATTATTAAAAATTAATGTTAACCAAATCAAATGAATGTTATTTTGTGTAACCATATATGATTCAAATCATCAAGCTTCCAACCAAGGAAGATTTACAACAATATAAGAAGTAAAGTTTTACTAGCAGATGAAGCCAAAGTATATTAAATGCGTGGTCTCCTTTGGCAAACAAAGTTATTTATTTATTTGTTTTTCTCATTTTCTTATTTTTTAACACAGTTATGACTAAGATCCAGATTAACCACCAAGGGCCCATATTCTATGATAAGTTAAGATGATCTCTTCGTTATCAACGTTTTCCTTTTCTTTTTTTTTCTTTCTTGAAAAGAGGTAAGATACATCTATTTGTTCTGTACTTTTTCCTTTTGAAAAAAGAAGGCACCCAAATAAAATTATCAGTAGATATTCTTAATAGGTCAAAGAAACTCTTTCATTTTTTATTATTATCTTTTTGTCCTGAATATTTTAGTGTGTTTCTGTTTGTGACCAATGCCTCATGCCATTTTCTTGCAATGTGAACACCCCATGTGAAACTTAAATGTAGCAAAGTGAAATTGTGTTTTCATTGAAATGGCCAAACATTTTTGCTTCCTGAGATCATCTATAAAGATTTACCAGAAAACCAAAATTCTGGCATTTCCCCTGAAACACAATTAAGCAATGACTTGTTTTGACTATTCGAAGGATCCTGTTTGCATCTTTGTTACATGCTTTTTGTAGTGCCATATCTGGTTTGTGATAATTCTTGGGTTCAGGACAATGGTTTATTTTGATAATAGCAGAACAACAAAAATAGCGACATACCAACCGTTAATCCTACTAGGTAGGAGTGATTTAGTTTGACAATGTAAAGAATATTTGAGGTAATCATTTTCCCTTTTCATTATTCAAATACATTTCAGAAAAAAAGAAAACCATAATATGTTTTTAGAAAGTTGGAGTAAAAGTAAAGTACAGGAAAGAGATAAAGTATAAGGGAAATTTTCACTTGTTTGCTTTATTTGTTATTATATGTAGGTGTTTTTTTTTTTAACAAAAATATTATGATTAGAATTTTCATCTCAACCTATACAACTATAATATAGCTCTTTTATGAACCTATTTTGTAATTAAACATGTAGAAGTTTTTACTCCGAGTTCATAGTTTTCATTTACCCTTCATCAAACTTATTCTTGATGTTATAGAAAAAAGTTAACCATGTTTCCCTAAGACCTCCTACAGATTTGGAACATTTTAGCGTTTTATTTGCAATTTATATTGTAGTTCTTGTTATCTTTGTAAATCTCATTGTGGTTGGACCAATATTCAAAATTGTTGGTATTAGTTGTTCATATACTTTATTTATTTGATTCTAATTTCGTGAAGGTCGAATTTACTTCTTAATTGTTTATTTGTAAATTTTATATATTAAAAAAGTTGATAGATAAAAAAAAATTATTTAGTAATTGATCTTTCATAAATATTTTTATGGACATTAGTTTTTATTTCCACAACTTTCACACCTCTTTTAAATCATTTTATTGTTTCTCTGGTGTGTAAGCCTGTATTACTCATTTCTGTTTCCTTGACTAAAACAATACAGCAAAACACAAATTGCAATTTCAATCCTTGCAGTCAAGACAATTATTCTGTTTGCTTTGGTGGTGGTAATAGTTTATTGGTTTTGTTATAGAAATTTCACTTCCTGTTTAATTATTTATATAGCAAATAAGGCAGAAGCAGTCAGCGCAGTTGTATCATAAATTACCTCTTTAGTATGACATTCCATTTTCCTGCCAGATATAAAAGAGTTGCAGAGAGTTGCATTCATGCCTGCTGCAAATGGGACACGCCTGGTTACAGCAAGCTCTCTTTTTGCACGTCTGACAATAAACCTCTCCCCATTTGCATTTGAACTCCCCAGTCAGTATCTCCCTTTTGTTAAGATTCTTAAAGAGATTGGGCTTCAAGACATGCTATCTGTTGCTTGTGCAAAGGATCTTCTCTCAGATCTTCAGAGAGCTTGTGGGTATCAGCGTCTAAATCCAAATGAACTCCGTGCTGTGATGGAAATTCTTCATTTTGTCTGTGATAAAACCATTGAGGTATCAGATAGGTCCAATTGGGTATCAGAAGCAATTGTCCCAGATGATGGGTGTAGACTTGTTTATGCAAAATTGTGTGTATATGTTGATTCTTATGGGTCCCATTATATCAAATATATTGACACTTCTAGGCTAAGGTTAGTTAACCCAGACCTTCCTGAGAGAATATGTAAAATTCTGGGGATCAAGAAGCTATCTGATGTGGTTGTAGAGGTGTGTACATTACCTGATGCTATTTCTGCTATTTTATCTTTTATCTGTGTGTTTTATTGTATGATATAAATATGTATCTACTCTTCAGGAATTAGATCATGGGCAGAAGCTAGAGACTTTGGAGCAGATCGGCTCAGTTCTGCTTACGTCCATCAGAAAAAGGTTGTTGAGCAAGTCGTTTCAGGCTGCAGTATGGGATGTTGTCAACAGTATGAACAGTGAAATTGCAGACTTTGATGGTCTAGATTTGGACAAGATGCAGACCTCACTCATGTTTGTTTCAGAGAAATTGCAGTTTGTTCAGCGCCTTCACACGCGTTTTATGCTTTTTCCCAAGTCTTTAGACATTACCCGTGTAGCAAAGGAATTGATCTGTCCAGAGTGGGATGATGGATCCCAACATCGAAGACTTTACTTTGTTGACCGTCTGAATACCTGTATGTTGCTTGCTGAACCACCAAGTTATATATCCGTTCTAGATGTTCTTGCAATTGTTGTAAGCCAGGTTTTAGGGTCACCAGTTCCACTACCTATTGGATCTCTGTTTATATGTCCTGAAGGCTTTGAGACTGCTATTGTTAACTTCTTGAGACTTCATTCTGAAAAGGGTGTAGCTGAGGGCACAGGTCGAAAAAATGAGTTCCTTGGAAAGGTAATACTGCCGCAAGACGCTATTCAAGTACAACTTCATCCATTGAGACCATTTTATTCAGGGGAAGTTGTTGCTTGGCGGTCTCAAAATGGAGAGAAACTGAAATATGGTACAGTTGTGGAGGATGCGAGACCATCAGCTGGGCAAGCACTTTACAGATTCAAGGTGGAAATTGCCCCAGGAGTGATTGAACCTCTTCTTTCTTCACAAGTTTTCTCATTCAAAGGTGTATCAATTGGCAATGATACTTCCTCATCAACAATGCTGGAAGACAACCACACTGTTTCAGAAAGCAGGATGCTGGCTGAGAAGCCAGAAGGTTCTGGAAGAAGTAAATCAAAAGATGTTCAGGTGATATAGCTTCTCTATGCAAAATTACTACCTGCAGTTTTGTTGTTAAATATCATGCATATTTGTCGGTCCAATTTCTCATTAAGTAGGAACTTTCTGCTAAGTTCCTTGGTCTGTAAAATGCTTCCCATTACCATGAACTGTAGCATTGCTTGAAGGAAAGTTCAACGTTATTTTCATTGTCCAACAAGTTTAGCTAACATTGCTGCTTTAGAAAGTTGAGCTTCTAAAAGTAGGATATTGGTGGGGCATCTTAGAGAAAGCCTCTCTCTCTCTTTCTCTCTCTCCAGCCTGGGAACAGATTTAGATGTTAATCAAGGAACAAAAATCCATTAAAACAGCCGAAATGTTGATAAAATGACACGGAACACTGAGAAATCAGAATTCCAATATTTCCACGGAAATATTCTAAAACTCAATAGAACCTTAAGAAACCTTCCAAGACAAAAAAATTCTATAGAATGGTTATCTTTATTTGTCTATTTCATTATGAAAATATGTTTGAGAACAAAAAAGGTCTTATTATATATACACAAAATAAATACACTATTCAGAGAGTTTGGAAATTTAAAATAGAGGGGAGAGATAAAGTGGAAGGAAAATTGGGACTCGTGATTCTCTTTCTTATTAATCATTTTTTGTTTTAATGAAATGAAGCAGGAAGGATGATAGGAAGGAAAGCCCAAGAGTCAAATAGTGGGATTTAAAGGTTAAAAAAAGATATTTTCAAGAAAAAGTGCGCCAGAAGAGATTGGACTATTGAAGGAGAGGTTATCAATGTGGATTGAGATGGTTGTTGCTATTTGAAATGCAGTAGAAACAAGTATAGGAGAGTCAAAACTCAAAAGGAAAAGTTCCAAATCAAAGAAGATTTTTGGTGGTGGGATGAAGAGGTACAAGAAAAATAAAATTCCAGATAAGATGGGTGTGTGTGTATAGAGAGAGAGAGAGAGAGAGATTATCTAAAGCAAGAGAACCAAAAAAAAAAAAAAGGATTTGGGCCATAGTGAAATGCAAAAAAGACAAAAAATAGAGGTGTTAACAAATGAGGGGTGATAAGTGACAGATGGAAAGAGTATTTCTTGAAATTATTTAATGAAGGTGGAAAAACAAGTGTTGGGCATGTTAGTAATTCTGAATAAAATTGGAATTACATATTCTATAGATATTTGTCCAAAAAGGGTGAAGAATGCTAAAGTAGTTGGACCAAATAATATCGTGATAGAAGCTTGGAAATTCATGGAGAAGAGGACATTTTTTTATCAATGAAATTATTTAATGTGATCCGTAAATCAAAAAGGATGCTAGATGAGTGGAGGAATAGCACTTTAGTGCCTAATTATAGGGATGAATGAGATGTTCAAAGTTGTGAAAATTATAGAGAAGCAAACTAAATGCCACATTAGGGAAACCAAGGTATCTAAAAACCGATTTGGTTTTTTGCCCAGTAGGTCAACAATGGAGATGTCTAATAGAAAGGTCCAGGTATTAACTAAAAGATTCGCATATGGTATTTACAGACTTTCTTTGTTTATGACAGAGTCCTCACAGAAGTCTTGTGGAAGGTGCGGGAGAAGAAAGTCGTTTGGGTCGCTTACATACAGATTTAAGGATATGCAGCACCAAGCAGAAATGTGTGTTGGGACTTGTGGAAGTGATATTGAGACTTTGTTCAATTACAATAGATTACATCAAAAGATCTACATTTTTGCTTTTCTAATGGATGAACTCGCAAAGGACATCCAGGAAGTGCCTTTGGGTATGCTATTTGCAGACAATATTGTCTTTGTGGATGAGACAAAGTAATGCATTAATAATGAACTTGACTTGTGGAGAACCCAAGTTAGAATTGAAAAAGTAGGTTGAAAACTGAACATGTGAAATGTAAATTCAAGTCAAAACAGAAATGCAGATGATGTCGTGAAACATGCAATAAAGTTATCTCAAGAAAAGATCAATTTTAGTATCTTAGTTTAATGTTCAGGAAGAAGGGGAGATTTTGAAAGATGTAGCTGATAGAATTTGGCATGATAGTTAAAGTGGAGAAGTGTGCCCAATATTTTATGTGATCTTAAAATCCCTTTAAAGCTAAAAGAGAAGTTCTATCTGATGGCTATAAAGCTCAAAATATTGGACAATTAAGTAAGATATACAAGAAAAGACAAAATAAGATAAGATTAAAATGTGTCATATCCCGGAGATTTGACAGGGTTCTCTCACCAATTGGCGAGAATTGGGGTGGGGGGGGGATTTAGCAAAAATGTAGGGAGAATCAGAAGAATAGAAAGTGAGGGAGAAAAAGATCAAGAGAGATAGAGAGAATTTGGAGGAGGGAAATCAGAAATATTTCAAATGTATTCCTTCATCTTCATGCCCTTGAATTATGCTGGATCAGTCTTATATATTGATCCAGATAGCAATGATTTGGCGGCTGTCAAATATTCAAATTAGGTACAACTGCTGGTTACTTCTAAGTACAACCGGTTCAATCCAAACTAATAGCAAGTACAAATAAAAGAAATACGTATATTATCTATTACTTCTATACCCTTGGGGACATGACAGTTACTTCTAAGTACAACCGGTTCAATCCAAACTAACAAGTACAAACAAAAGAAATACATATATTACCTATTACTTCTATACCCTTGGGGACATGACAGAATGGTGGTTTGGACATATCAAAAAAAGATCAATAGACACTATTGTGAGGTGAGTGGATGAAATAGAGTTAGCATCAAAAGAGGAAAATGAAGACCGAATAAAGCTTGGAAGAAAACTCATAAACAAGCATATAGAATATATTGTCCTATAAAGGATGTGGCCATGGATAGAAATGGCTAGGGGTCTAGAATTCGTGTAGCTGATCCTATCTAGTAGGATTAAGGTTTATGATTGTTATTATTGTTATAGCAATGTAGTTTTTGTGAACCTTATTCTCAAATAACTAAGTAAAAAAAATTAGTAAGTTTTTGGTATTCATTTCCCTTCACTGAACTCTATTCCTATGACTATTATGAAAATGATAATAATAACCATGTTTCACCAAGGACCTCCCACGTATTGGAAACATTTGTTTATAATTTGTATTGTAATTTTTTTATGGTTGGAATCTTATGCATATTTTAGATATACAGGTAGTTCATATTATTAATTTATTAGGCGCAAATTTAATAGGGTTTGAATTGTTATGAATTTTTTGCTTGTATGTTTTATATGTGAAAAGCTATGTAGAGCTCAAAAAATAATTATTTAATTTAAAGCTTGTATAAATATTTACATAAACGTCATTTTCTATTTCCCTTGTATTTTCAGAATGCTCTAATGGAGTTTTTCTTTTGTAATAGATAAAAGCAACAGAAAAATGAGCAAAATTGGTTTTTTTTTTTTTTTTTTAGCAACAGAGTTATCTGTAACTATCCTGTTAAGTGTTCGTCTCCATTTTATTGATAATGTTAAATTCTGGTTTGGAGGTTATCTTCCTATCTTTTTGTTCTTGTCTTCTCTGTTTCATACTCTTTGATACACCTTTGGATTTATTTTTATTAATTATTTTTGTTAGTCATACGGTAGTCTTTTTCAATTGTGTTATCTTGCTATCTTTATCTTTTTGCCTTTTCTGTTTCATACCCTTTGATACATTTTGAACCCTACTTTTTTTAATTCTTTTTATTAGTCATACCCATGTAACTTTTGTATTCTGCATATGCTGGACCTAACTGGAATTCAGTCAGTCATCTTGTAAATTTAAACCATAAATATATGCCTAAACAATGTTATGAAAAACCAAGATGGCTCCAGATGACTCTCTTGCAAATTATTTAATCATTAGAGCAGAATGTTTCTATTGAAACATGGTGCACAAAGAGTACTGTAGTGTTGTAGAAGTTACCCATACTTCTGGTCTCAATTTCATTGGATTGGTTTCCACATGGCCAGCAACTAGTTATTTGAATTTAAGATTTATCTGTCATTCCCATTGTATCTTTTTCTGTTGTCTGGTTTTTACTGTTGTCTGGAAACGGTTCTAGAGAATCTGGTACAAGTAGCTGATTTTAGTGTAACAAGGAAATTATTAGTAGACTTATGCTGGTCATGTGCTAAAGTAGGGTTTAGTAGTTATACTTAGTATCTCTTGTGTGCTATATTTCATCATGCATTAAACCTAGTATGGTTGTCTATGTGGGCATTGACAGTCAAATACGGAGCACCAGTATGGCCAAGTTTCAGCTGCAGAGCTGGTGCAAGCAGTTCATGAAATGCTTTCTGCTGCTGGGATAAATATGGATGTGGAGAAGCAGTCTCTATTGCAAACGACATTATCCCTTCAAGAACAACTGAAGGTGTCCCAGGCAGCATTGTTGCTTGAGCAGGTCTGTGTTTCGTCTTTGTTTTCTGTTGCTTGATTATTGAATCTGTTATCACACCACCACCAAAATCAAAATAGAAATTAATCAACTTGTAATGTTAAGGAAAAATAATCACTTCATTCAAATCCCACAATTGTAGCACCAGAATGTTGAGCTGTGATTATGTTAAAATGGCCAGGTTATGTTCGTGTTATAGCTTGTGCTTCGACTCTAGGAATACTGCACTCTGCCTGTGAACCCTTCATATTATTTTGACGTCCTTGTGTGGGGGCTTATCCCAAAATTCTTTTATGGCTACTCACGACTTTTGCAGGAATAGATGGTGAACTTAATTTCTTTTTAAAAAAAAGGCCTAATAATATTTTATTTATTAATTTGAGGAGGAAATATCTCCTCATTTTTCTTAGTCGAAGTAGCTCACTTTCCGAAAGTTAATGTGACTGACAGCTTTTAAGATGCTTTTTATTATTATTATTATTATTATTAGAAGTTTAACATGCTTTTGGTTATTTCTGAATTGTGTTTCTCTGGGTTAGATATATCCTCAGGCCAACATGGTCCGAATTTTGGAAGTGCATTATTGTTTTTATATTTGGAGCTTTTAAGAAGGAAAATATTAGATCGTATCGGCTCTGATGAGTACACTACCGTGATTACTTATTGAGCGTGCAGACACATTTATTTTGATATATGAATTTGCAGGAGAAATCTGACGCGGCCGCTAGAGAAGCAGAGACAGCTAAAGCAGCATGGCTGTGCCGGGTCTGCTTGAGCAATGAAGTCGATAACACCATGGTTCCATGCGGTCATGTACTCTGTCGGAGGTGTTCATCTGCTGTTTCCAGGTGTCCATTCTGTCGTCTACAAGTCTCAAAAACTCTCAGAATATTTCGGCCTTGATTGGTTCGGCTTCTTCACATCTATCAGCTAATTCAGGTTTGCTTCATGATCCTTTTTTATGCCCAAGTGTATATACATCCGATTGTTAGTGTGATTGGGTGAAAAGATTAGTGGACCGAACCAAAATATTATAAATGCTCTCTTTACCATTGAAGAGAGGGTGCCTTATTTTTATTTGGGGGGGCTCATGTATAATGGATAACATAAGATTTTTTATTTTATTTTTTGTACAGAACAGTCTTTAGTGTGTAATCTTGTACAGTGGATATTTATGAGATGTAACGGCCTCACCCAGTAGAGAAATTTTTTAGAGTTTCATATTTTACTCAGTTTTATGCTTTCTGTTGTGATAAAAATGAGAATTCTAAGAAAAAATATTAAGTCTTCTAAGATGAGAGCCCCAGTAGGGTCTGTTGATATGCCTGGAGTGGATCAAAGCGATACTGAACTTTACATGTTAGGGACATGGATAACAACTTCATACAACCTTAGGAATCTCATTATTCAAGGCTTAAATAAAGCAATACCCTCAGAGTAACATCTCTAGTAAAGAATGGTAAATTATAAAATTAAGCAATCAATTGTTTGTAACAGCACATTTACATACATGCAATTACAATCTCCAATCACTTATAAAGTAATTATCTTCATAGTATTAAACTCCACCATACAGCATTGCCTCAGCATTCAGGATGAAACTGTTGAATTTGTTTTGCCTCAAAAATCTCATCCTCAATCTGATGACCAGAACAATTTCACAACTAATGGCCCTTTGAACTTTTGGTTTTTCTTTAGTTCCTCAATGCAGGATCCCCTGAACTTGTTTCAGCTTGCCATTTATGTAATTTAACCAAGGTAACGAAGCAAGACACCGTCATTTCCCAGAACAAATCCCTTCTGTTCATTGATAAACCTGCAGCACAGAGATCAGAAAAATTAATTACTTGTACATTTAGCATAGTTATCCTTAGGTGGGTGCTCGAACTGTTGCATAGAAATACAGGTCACATATTGAGTTTATCCAAGGATGAAGCTCACTTTACTGAATAGAGATTTGCTGCAATATTATCAGCTGCTTTGTCACGGGTCCATGTCTTGCCACCATTTGTGGTTCTTAAAAGAATCCCACTACCTCCAGCAGCCCAAGCTTCATCCTGCACAATCGCATCATCAGTTTGGAAAAGTACAATATGACGCCGTTTAAGTCCATTCACAAGGTGGATTTGAATAGCCACCCTGAGTTTGCCAACCATGATGGAGAGTTGCTAGTAGGCTGTTACACTACGCAGGGACTCAGCCTAACCCAGGAAGAACTCAGTAGGCTTGTGCATGTTTGGAGATGAAAAATATAGTGATATCTCATCGCACAAAATGTACATGTACAGACGAAACAGAAGCTACATCAAGGTGAAATATCTCAAAGATGTAGCTGAACCACCATTCTAGGTGATTAGTGTTATCAAAGTACTTGTGCAAAAATGCTGTAGAGGAACTTCAATGCCTACACCATTCAGTGCATGAATCTACTAACATTCATTATGTAAAACAAATGTTAGTAGATTTACATATAAGTAGGCCACTTCACAAGGATCAAAGTAATAAATATATCTTGTGCTGATATTCTATAATTTCGGCAATTTTTAAATACCATAAAAACAGAAAATTCATTCTTTCTACAATCTGCAAAAGTCCATAAAAATCTTCACTGTTTCATGCCAAAAGACGGTTTTATGGACGTACCACTGAAGACCTAATCATAAGCCATATTATATATAGCATGTATGAACCCCATGATACGTTGCAGCTTGCAGGATGTACATGCAATCAGATAAAAGTTTCTGCACAATTAAAAGAAAAAAAAATAAAAAAGAAGGGTGCTCCACAGGCTAGCTTGTCCATGCCTGCTTGCTTAAGTGATTTGTGGCTTAGAGGCATCTTTTGAGGCTGTTAAGACTTACCCTTCATTACTCTTCAGGAGTTTAACCTTAGTCTAGTTCATAGGCTGAAGCAATTCACCTAGGCCATGTCCCAATCAATGAGGAACAAGACGGGAATAAGTTTGACACCAAAAACAATTACTCAAAATGTTACCTTAGAACGGTACCCAACATCAAGAATGCCAAAACCACGACTCTGTACAGGAATTTCTTCAAAATCCTCCGTTATCTGCCGTCGAACAATAAGTTACGAAAGATAAAAATGTGAAATAGAGCACTAATGGCAGATGAGCCATGTAAACTACAAGCAAATGGAATTTAAGAAGGCAATAAAATGAGAAGTGCTAATTTTATAGCAGAATAGGACATGCCAAGCAAGTGCAGAAAGCAGAGACAAGAAAAGTTACTCGTAGGCTAGCAAACAAAATTATATAATGAATATACATTTGGAATCTTGGATATTGCAATGAAGCTATTCTGTCTAGAAGACCTCTCTGGTCTCTGCATAAGCAAATGGAACCTCAATCATGATAGGCCGCCAATTATGTCCCTTCACGAGACATCCGACAACAACAATAATAACAAACCTTAATCCCACTAGGTGGGGTCAACTACTAAGATCCCCAATCAGCTTTATCCATGGCTTTATCCTATTTATTCTTTCTATAAAGCCGCAATATGTACAGGAAACAGAAATCTAGCCTTCATGTTTTTTTGCACAAATATTACTCCTGTTTCAAAGCATCAAAGAAGTCATTTTCAACCTCAACAGATCCGAGTATTTGTCCACACACAACAAAAATAATTCTCCAACAGAATGTAATGTGCATAATTATATGTCTTTTTACTAGATCATAACTTAACGTTCACTTACCCCTGTACCTTTGCTGAGAAAAAGTCCCCCACCCCGCACAAGAAGCCAAAGACCACCATCAGCTCTCCATCCCATGTTTTGAATTCTTCGTGCAACTCCCCTGTTATGTGGCTGCCAAAATGGCTGCAAGAACACAGAATTAAGGGTGAGAATAGACATAATTAAATGCAGACCACTAAGTTCAGAACAGTTGCCTAGAACTTTGGTCCATTATACCAATTGACCAGAAAATGATATTATTAGGTATATTTGGATTCTAGTTAAATTCTCATAAACGTTACGTTAGGAAAACAAAGCAAAGAAAACAATAATCGCATGTAAGAAACCCCTTTTGAGTCTTCAGAACAAAAACAATAAAACAGAGTAATTTTGCCCAACTCCAAAAATTGAATTTGTTTCTTTCTTTTTCTTTTACATTACTTTGAATATAATTTGATCAATGGCATCAAGAGGATACCAGTACCAGAAAAAACTAAATAAACCAACAAAGTCTCTTTAGGATCTGTTAAGAATAAGAATGAGAATATAAAGAGAAAAAGTTAACCCTCTATCTAACAACACAAGCTTCTAGATGAGATAGTAGTTAATAATTTAACATACTTAATTGCGTTTGCAGTTGTTGCTAATTGCTTTTGCAGTTGTTGCTTGTTGAGTCAAGTTATTATCTGCTATATTTCTCCCTACCAGCACAGGTAATTGCCATCCTTGCACGTTTCTTCTATTACAAATAGCACAAAATGGGGCAAACCCTTTACAAAGTAAACAAATAACTACTTGCAAAGAAAGATCATCCAATAAAGCAAAAAAAGAATCTAGAGAACTCCTTGCACACAAAAAGTAAGGATATAAGAAAACTAAGAAAAAAGCTCTACAATTAGGTTCACAGTAAATGAACTACAAGATTTGATGTACGTTAACCATAAACGGGCAAGATTTGATACATCAAAAGGCAGACAAATATTTCTTTATTCATTTTACTCACAATGGAACATAAAAACCAAAAACTACATAGCAATAGAAAAAGAACCTGACCTGCCCAGGCTCCCAAGTTAGATAAAAGTTACCGCGGGTTGAAACAGCAACATAATTTCCTTCTGGAGAGCGATTCACAGTGTTAAAAGTGCCCGTGTAGTAACTTGCACCACTAATACCACTGGAAACTGTTCTGCAAAAACAACAGGGTAATTGGACGTTATTTGCATTGATGTAGATTTCATTCCGTACAGATGAAAGCATACCATACCAGTAAAGATCCACTCAAGATCAAATCTTCTCTATTTCATTCCAGTTAAGTTACCAGACAATCCAAACTGGTACAGGTACCTGCCAGAATCATGGTGGTACTAGCTTCTTTCTTACAGAGATCAGGGTGTGTCCCTCTTTCAGGGACACCTGCTTAAATAACCAATAAAATGTGGACACCTAACCTTAAATAATTGGAATGAATTTAGACAATGATATGAACAACAATAACCAATACGCTCATAACAGATATGATTGGCAAATTACAATCCATGTAGGCCAACCCCACCTAGTGGGATTAAGGCTTTGATATGATGTTATTGTTGTTCATGATGAGAACAAAGACCACAATAATCAAATATAAACCATAAATAGAGATACTAGTAACAGTGTCTTAAGGTAAAACTTCTCTCCAAATGCAAGAAAAGCACCCAATGAACAGAATTACACTTTCAACAATAAATTTCACACAGAAACTCACCTATTAAGAGTAGCTGAAACGGTCTCCTGCACAGCAGCTTTCCAGTTGTAGCCCCTGTTTGATGTAACATAAATTGCCCCTTGGTCTGTTACCATTTCTGAACTCTTTTCTCCAGTTGCTTTTATGTATACCTGCAGATTTAGAGTAAAATGGCAGTTAATAACAAACCAGTGTAAGGTAAAGGCTTTTTTTTTCTTTTCTTTTTTTTCAATTTGGATCAGGCTGAAATTAGAAAATGTTCATCAGAGAAGCAAAAGAAAACCATTACATGGATCATGTCTAGGGAATTATGTGAAGCAGTTTAGTGCCAAATTGGTTCCTATTTAGTTATTGCTGGACAGCTTTGTTTATGCTTCTTCAGGATTTGCAGTCAAAGGGTAGGACGGCAATCTTTCAGCTAGACATAGATTTTAGTGGGAGCTCATGGTTCTTACTCCAGGGCTATTAACTTTTGGATTTTATTAGCTCAATCTTCACTAATTAGCTTTACATAGGCCAAGTTTGATCGAACACAAAACTTCGTATGCATCAGATGGTTATTACCACAAGAAGATAAATAGTATTGAATTTTCTCATGTGAATAAGCTTAACAATATGAGTACAAGATAGCCATGAACACCAAATGCGAAACTTAACAAAGAATTTATAAAACAAAGTGAACAATCAATATTTTCATTCTGAAAGAAATGAAGGATTGTCACAATATCTATTTTTAGTCAAAAGACTTAATACTTAGTACCAATATTATTGAAAATTCAGCCTCATACTGTATAAAATGCTTCCAACCCCTCTCCACCCCACGCCCTTAAAAAAAGATTAATTGGCATCATACATAAAGGATTCTTGAAACAAATGTGGAAGCCCCAATAAAATGATGAACTATCATGATGTCATAATTTCAGAATGAAATCTCACAAGTAAAATATCAGAGAAAATAAATTTCAATTGTGAAATGACATATTTATCAAATAAGTTGGTGCAAAACTTCCAAAGAAAATTCTACAATGGCTTTGTTTAATTGAAGAAGGGATAACCACCATCATTCATGATACCCTTTGGCTATGTTTAATAATTTAACCTAAGATTTAAAAATATTTACGTTGCCTGCCCCAAAAAACTAATTTGTTAACCACACGCACAATCAAGCTGCACACTCAAATACAAAAGCATGATTCCATGAAGTTATTTGTAGACTCCTCCTTTAGCTTATGGAAGTCCTACAAATCCCTCAAAAGCCATTTTACAAGTAGTTCAAGATACTAACCAGGACCTATCAAGCATTAGACCCCTACTAGTTACATTTGGAAAGGCACACCATGAATAAGATATAATTCTCTAATACTCTGAAGTCCAAAACTACAATCAATGGGAGGGGCTCTAAGAAGTCAATGTCACCATATCGCCAGGAAGTTCAGCACTTAATGGTATTCTCTCCCAGCTTTCTCCAGCATCAGAAGAGTACAACAGAATCGCAGGTTTTCCAACAATCCAACCCTCCTTCCCTTTAAAGCTGATGGAGTTAAACCTGTAATTGAAATCTTCATCTTCAGCAGAGGCTATTGACCGCGGGGCCCAAGTGTTGCCCCCATCCTTTGTTTCTAAAATAGTTTGCCTAGTGCCCAGCAGAAAACCTACAAAGGCAACAAGTTCTCAATTGTAATGAAATCAAAAAATGAAACATTTTAGAGTAACAAAAGCAACTTTCAAACCTTAAAAGTGCACAAGTCATGTCAGAAAATGAATCCAAAATGATAGGGCTATTGAATTTCACCACTGCGTCAAACAACATTGGACTAGAACAATTGAAAAGTTATCGTTTATTTAAGTAAATTAAGCAATATGACGGTTTTTCCAAATTTCCAGAAAGGTATTAGACAAAGAAAAGGAGAAATTGAGCCACGCGAGGTGTGTTTTTGAGGATTTTTCAGAAAACAAACCAAAAGTGGCAATTCAATGAACCTAAACCACTGACATTGAAACCGGAAGTGGTGCCGAGCAGAAAATGCGTTTTCACTATCTCACAACTTCCTATTTCTCTTCGGAGATAATAGGAGCCCAGGTAACCCTAGCCAATTTAAGTACAATAAAACACAAAGTCGTGGTAATTGGGGGAAAGGGAAAGCTAAGAATCGGGGGATTCGTACCGTGATTGGGGTCGTCGGGAACGAAAGCGATGTCGAGAAGGACAACACCGGGATCGATGGGGAGGTAGACCCTGTCCCATTCGGAGAGAAGAGGCTCCTCCGATTTGGCCTCTAGAAGGGAGCCTCCAACCAGGGGAGCGAGCGAGAGAGCGGCGGTTTGGGAAACAAAGTGGCGGCGGTTGAGAGACGAAGAGTGGTGGTGGTGCCTTTGGGGGAGAGAGGCTCTGGGGAAAAGGAGGCGAGTTTTGGAGGCTCTACTGGAAGAAGAAGAAGAAGAAGAGAGGAGGAGGAGGAGGAGGAGGGTTTGAGGACGAGCACTGGATTGGAGCAATCGGCGGCAAGTAGTTGCAGAGTCACCATTGGCACGGTTGCTGCTGCTGCTGCTGCTGCTGCTTCTGCTTCCGACTGTTGTGTCGTGTCTTATCCGAACGGTGTTTTCTGAACGGCTACGCGGGACGTTTGAAGCTTCTCGAATCCAATCAGATAAAAGGTGTCAGGTGAGGTGGTTCAGATTGACTTTCATTGCTAAAATGCAATGCTTGAAAATCAAAAGGGGATGTAGCTCAGATGGTAGAGCGCTCGCTTAGCATGCGAGAGGTACGGGGATCGATACCCCGCATCTCCATCTTGTTATTATTATCTTATTATTATATATAGGGTTTTGCAATTATTTATTTAAATTTGAGAATTCAGCATTTTCCAGACGGAATGCTTTGATACATCCTCCAATGGAATAATAGGTAAGAATTTCTTTATGTTCTTTTATGATTCTCTTTCTCTCTTATTCATCAACAACCCAACCCGTAATTGCTTTTGCTAAGCTTCATTTTTAAGAAAAGGAGTGACTCAAGAATTTGAGTTTTAATTTACATTAACTAGGATGAGATATAGAGTTCATAAATTCAACCTCATCATCTATTATTTGACTATGGGTTGGTTACCCAGACCTTCTTCCAAGGGGTTATTAATATATATATTTATACATATGCATTTCTCGTTCTGCCAAACACATAGCCAACCCAGTTTGGCAGCTTTGCCCAAAATCAAACTTTTTTTAACAAGCCGAAGCTCTAAAGCCCTCAGGGCTTCAGGTCTTCCACTCCCCTCCTACCTACCAGCCAGTACAACACTCTATCCCCACCCCCCCTCCTCTCTATGCTCCCCTCTCTTCTTCTATATCCCTATTTATTATACCCACCATGCTTAAGTAGTAAACTCATCAAACACACAAGTACACACTTGTCAACAAATCTCGCGCATTAAATAAGCAGACACTGGCTGCAGAAGAATGAAATGTTTTAAGCCCTAGTCTAATAAGAAGTCATAACTACCCCTTACCACCAGACTTAACATTGGGATTGGGGTTTTCCATCTCTCCGCTCTAAGATTATGTTATGTAAACAGCATGAGCAGAGTAACATGAAGCAAACTATATAAATTAGTAATAGGCTTCATGCCCGAAGCATTAAGAGGGAGTGCCAGCCAAGATTACTTGACCAAGTGAATAGATGATGTGAAAGTCAAGTTTAATAACAAAGGGAATGAGGAGCAATAAATAAATATATGTATGTATGTATGTATATAAACAATATATGCTTTAACAGACAGCAGTCCGTCCAACTGATGAGATCTACAAGCTAATATACATTAAATTTCTTGCAACGTACGTTTTCTGAAATGCATACAACTTCTTCTGTAGCCAAAAAAAAAAAAAAAACAAATGGTGTGTGTAATATTAACCCAACCCACCCAATCTATCTAGTAGTGTTCAACTGCAGCTACCAAACTTCAACTTGCCAGCATTTTTGCATGGTAAACTCCCAAATAGATGGAAGACATATATGAAGTTCTTCAGTCAACAAAAAATGTCATATCATCCCAAATGCTTTATTTGCCACCTTTCCCCTGTTCCTTCCTATCTTCTCTTAATGGCGGATGGCCCAACAGAGTTAAAACAAAAATCAATCGGAAAATTTGCATCTACAGAGAGGGAATTTTACTAATCGAGTGCGGCTTTGCTTTTCCGGCCTGTGATTGGCTTCGGCAAGCCGTCAAAGATGGGTCTTGTAATGGCTGCAGTAGACAGTGCCTGCAGATCTGATTTCAGGCTCCATTTTGATGTTGGCCAGATGGATGAAGATGCTGCACCATTTTCCTGATCCTGCAAGCTTGGTGTACTCGAGGATTTCCTCACTCCACCCAAGCCGTCTGCAACAACGGAATCCCCTAAACCTATGGGAATAGGGTTTAACAAACTTGCTTCTCCATCAGCCCCTGAAGCAGTTCGATTTGCTGCCTTGGGTCTGAGAGCCAAGCCCTTTCCTGTTATTGCCGAAAATCCACCACTGCTACTGTTATCCTCCTTCAGAAGCATTTCCGGGGCACGTGCACTGAAGTCTGCTTCAGATTTCTGCCGCCTTCTAATCAACTTCTCATTCCATTTATCAGAATCGCCTTCTCTGGCTTCTGTAACTGCCAATATGTCATTAAGCAGCTGGCTGTTCTCCGACCATAAACCATTAGTTACACTTTTACTTTTTCTATGATGACTCAAAGGCGGGTTAGACTGAGGTGATGATTGCATAAATGGTCCATCCTCTAAATAATGAGAACCCCCTTTCCGGTAGACAGCCATTTCAAAGCCTTCAGATGCAGTTCTCTGATCATTTGACCTTGTACCATAGTAATTTTGTAGGGTGCTCATGGCTGGGGAAACTCTCTGCTGAGGAGAAGATTTCAGTTTCAGTGACTGGAACGAGTCAAAAAGATCAGAGTGCCTACGCTGTGATGGGGTCACCTCAGAGCTGCTAGATCTGCAATAACATTCATCATAATTCATGATGAAGTTCCCCCGTGCAAGTAAAAAACAGTGAACAAGATAAGATTCATTCCCAATCAGATAGCATCTATTAAAAGTATTAACATTACTTCAGAAAATAAACTCAAATAAAAGCGCCCCTACTCTTTTCAGATTCACATTGAATTTTTTTTCCTCCTCTTTAAAAATGACTGCCTGAGGGCACGTGCATGAAGTTGCAGAATGGTAATTAAGTTTATATCACACTTCATAGAGACTGATGATTTCATAAAGCAGAAAAAGTTGTAATACCTGCCAGCACTTGGCAAGAAACAGGGACTTTCCGTTTGTTTTATCAAAAGAACACCATTAAGAAAATGCAGTTTCAATAAAGATCCAACATTTTAAAGAACAAGCAATTGTACAAGCAAGCAGGGAGACCCTAGATTTGCTTTAAACTGGCTTAACCTACTTTTTTAGAACAAGCAATTGTACTTAAAAAGCATGGGAATACCAAACAAGCCCTGAGAACAAAAATCATCTACAACACAAGAAAAATCTAACTGGCTAAGCATCAAAAAGATAAAAATAGGATTTCAGCATCACATCTTCATAACATATACTACGTGCCATTAATGAATAAGCAAATATCTAACAGCATTCAACAGCAATAAGATAGTAAGAACAATGCTTCCCTATAACAGAGATGATACAACTTACTTATTTGACCAGTGAAAACGCGAAATACAAAATGAAATGGACATCCAAAAGAACTCAACAATTGTTGATGGACATTGGAGGTCGTCATAACTATTTGTTTGTCAATGAGCTGTCAAGGAATAGTGTTTGATTTACCAGCCTCCTCCACTCTATCTTGGCCATAAGGGCACAATCACCCAAGATTTTGCACCAAGAGGTTAGAAAGGGCATGTCTTCAAACTTTAGGTTTTAGCATATCATCATTATTATGATCAAGTTGATAATTAGGTAAGTGTGAAGTAGCAAAGCAGATTGGGAATCATAGTCCAGCTGCCCAGACGAGGTAATTCTACTGCTATGTTTCAAAAAACACTATAAACTTCATTTATCTGATGAAACCTTTACCTCCCACAGCAGAAAAACAAGAATAGTATGCTACAAATAGCCCAGAAGATCTGGCTGCCACAACATAGATCCTTGTTTGTCTAATATTTTATATGTATCCAGGTAATCGTTCTCGGTTTTGACACCCTAAGAAGTGAAACTGTTTGCAGCCTAAGCGTTACATGTACTACAAAGTCCGCCATCTAGGCACGCTCTTGCTGGTATTGATTTAACTAAAGATTAATTTATTAGTCATACATCACTAAAACAAAACAAAAATGAAGAACCTTTTCAAGGAAATGCAACAGCTGTTTGGAACTGTAGTAAACATGAAAAACTGGGCAAAAATGAATAAAAAAATATAAAACGAAAATACAAATACCCTTGATTGTCTAAATCATTAGACAGAATGGGAGATGGAGGGTGCCTCCCTGGCAGTGGAATATGAAGTGTCTTGAGAGCAAACATTTGGAGATCTGTCACTAGGCCATTCATCCTTTTAATATCGGCAACCTAATACATGCCCCATTCAAAAAGAACACGTCAGACATAATCATGAGAGAAAGGAATCAGAAAAATGGAAGCAACAAAGCCAGGCAATCAACATAATTAAACGATGTCAAACATAAACATCAATACTATAAATAGGTCATAGAAAGGTAAAGTTGAAGCATCATCCAAAACAACATGTGAAAAAGTAAAAACTCTGTCCAACTGAAAACTTTTAGTTCTTGTCAGTCTGACCGGCACAGCTGAAGGCAGTTTTAACGGAATGATTGTCCTCTTCAGATACAGCCATTTCTCAACAAGGAAAGCATGGCGGACCAGTCTGAATTATGTTAGGAGTTGTATCAGGTTCAGGTTCATTTTTGCACTTTATTTCAACCATTTTGTTTTATTCTCTTCGGTTGTATGCGCTTCAAATAATAAGTTAACATCGTAGCAAACACGAAGTTCCCCGGCAAAATGACGGCGCAAAAGAAGGAAAAAGATCCAATCTGAAACCACGCGCCATGCTACAATTCGAAGTTTCCAAGATGGATACGTCGTCTAGAATAAAAGAGTCCATCACAAAATTTGCACAAACAACGATAAACGGCGACCAGAACCGAACATTCCATGCAGAAAACAAATAGGATTAACCGGACAGAATATATTTTTCACATTCCCAAAGAACAATAACGCATTCGAGATTGACCGATTTTATTTCTGTACCTCAACGCCGTACTTAATTGCGACGCCGGCGAGCGTATCCATCCTGGAGACCCGATGTTTGATGTAACTAAGGCCCGCACCGACGCCGGCACTGGACGCACCGGGCGAGCAAGACGAATACAACGGCGGGGAAATCGGGCGCTTCGATAGCGGCATTCGGACGGGGCTCAATCGATCCCCCGCCGGATCAAGACGATGAAAATACTGATGGTAATCACCATTCTCGTGGCCCTCTCTGTCCATCACCAACCCCAACCCCAAAAGCAAACCCTACGGACGCCTCGGAACCCGGCCGGCTCTACGCACCATCGCGGGAAGCCATATCGACAGAAAAACGCATATATTGCCAGATCTGGCAGGAAATCGTGTGGAAAAGAAAGAGAAAAATGGAATTGTTGGCTCCGTGGATAGAACAAAATGGAGAAACCCTAGATCTGGCCAGCGAGTTGTGGGATCGGTCTTCCTATCGCAGCGTGTTTGGTGCTGTTCTTTCGTTGCGAGAGAGATAGAAGATAGAAGAGAGAAGAGAGAAGAGAGAAGAGAGGGGGGGGGGGATGCAGGAATAATGTGATTCAGTGTATTAAATTGCCAAAACAGGTGCTACCTTTATGCATACGCAGTGGGGTTATTTGTACCACCATCGGATCGGTCCCTCAAAATCAGAAAGATGAATTGAAATTTGCGTGATATATATAATAAATACATCAAAATGTGACCTCCCAAATTCAATTGACTTGCTCCTGAGCAGTGATATACGTAATTTGTCATGTATTGTATTTTTATTAAAAAATATATTAAATAAATAAGATAATAACAGAGAGTCTCTTTACACTCTTTCAACAAGGAGAGACTTCTATCATTATTTCAATTCTTATTGTCATGTGAGTCTTTTTAAATATTATTTGTACATAGAACACTGTAAAAATGGTTACACACATATTATAATGATAGAAATACCCATTTTTTCTCTACAAATTTACTTTTCCTCGTTCAACGACCTATAGTCACCTCCTCTCTCCCTTTTCCTATGGCCGCCTCCGGTAACTATTTGTTGTCATCTTACCTCTTGCATTCAACAATCATTGCATCCTCAGTAGCGGTCAACGAGCAAAAAGCCATGGGGTAACTAGGTGAGGGGAAAGAGATGAGAGGGATGAAGAACCGGGAATGGGCTTTTGCAATTTTAAAAAGTGATTGAGAGTATTGTTGTTATTTAAGTTGCTTTTTGGAACTCAAAGTATAGCCCAATGACTACAAATAGCATTTGAGAAATTCTATATGCAATCGTATTTTTTGCTCTCTATAATGATTTTTTATAATTACTTTTCGCGCAATACTCAATTACTCTTCGTGGTTATTATTTTCCCAAAATACCTTGCGTATTACTATCACGCATAGTCATCCCACAACCATTTTCTCCTTAAACCCTAACAACCCAATTGAATCATTAATCGGCATTTTGTGATAAAGACGCACTTCAAAGAGGTAAACATTCAACCTTTTCGATTACACATAGAACACTCAAACCGTTGGGTTCGGATTTTTCACATAAGGCAAAATCAAAGAACAAGAAGAGGGCAAAATCAAAGAAAAGAACAAAAGAAGGCAAAATCGGTGTACATGGCAAGATCCACATGGAGAAGACAATAACAATGAGCAAAAGACAGTGGCTACTAACAACTCAAATGGACCTCCATTGACTGCGACAAACGCGGCCACCCATCACAACGAAAAAATTGATAAAAAAAAAAAAAGTAAAACGTTGAAGAAGACAAACGCCCATCACACAACTATAGCGGCCGTCGAATCGACAAATGCGGCGGCACATCAAGCTAGAAAAGACAGCAACACGCTGAAGAAGACAAACCCTCCTAAACCCTAAGGTTCGAGTGTGTGCAGCTCCACCCAAATCCCAGGGTTCGGGTGTTACTTTTATGGGTGTATATAATTTTTATTTATAATTTTTCTTTTAAGTTAATATATTTTTTGAATCTATAATTTTTTTTAAGTTAATGTATTTTTTGTTCTTAAATGTATTTATACATTTATTTCTTTATAGTAGTACTGGTGATCTAAAAGCTTTGCAACAACTCTTGGTTGATCAACCTAACATAAAAGATAAAAGTAGAAATAGTCATAGAGAAACCTTAGAGAAGGAGAAATCTAAACTCCTGAACCCTATTTTGTGGCTTTTTTTAAAATTAAAATAGAAGCACCTAGGAATTAATTTACTATAATTAAAAGGAATTTTATTGAATCTTGGATGTGGGATGGGAGCCAGTGTGTCAGCCATTGAACATTACAAAACTTATCATTTACTGACTATTTATTGTTGCTAGTTTGCAGCAGAATTAGATATTGTCCAATCAATATAGAATAAAAAAAAATATATATAATAAATATTACAAGAAACGCAATTTCATTTTACTTTGGACAAATCATGAATCTATAATATTACTCAAAAATTCAATATTAAATAAGAAAAAAAAACACAAACTCACAAAATAACTCCTGAGAATTTGGGAGAATTCATTTTTTTCGAATCCCAAGATATATTTTTCATGAACCATAGAGCATGGGAGAATTGCATTCTCCGAAACTCTAGATTTTGGAAAAACGCATTTTTCTTGAATCTTAGAAGAAAACAAAACTCTCAAACTCTAGAGTTCATGAAGTTTGTTTTTTTCCCGAACATTGAAATCAGGGAAGTATTAAGTTTTTCGATTTCTAGAGTGCGAAAAAATAGAGTGATACAAAATGGTTGCATATTGAGGAGAGTAAAAATAGGCGTTCCTTTTAGGTTATTTTCGTCATATTCAATTTTAACAAAAAAAAATGATTGTAGAGAACAAACTGCAAATAAAAGTTCCCATGGCATTTTCCCTTTTAAATTATGATGTGCCCATCAACGGCCTTAAGGCGTGTTTGGGAAGAACTGTTTTTAATCTTTTTTGTGATTAATGTTATTATGAGTTTTCCAAGGGACCACGTTTCTTGACATATTCTGTGACACTTCGTTTTCTGGTCAATTGAGACATTTTGAGTTGGTTTAAAAAGAGTTACATTGAATTAAAGTTTACCTTATTTTCTTGTGGGTTCAGACCTTTTAGGTTTGTTTACGAACAACAGTTATATTAAATTAAAATCCAAATTCGAATTCGAAATAAATATTATGGGTGAATTTTTGCATTTGGTAGTGTAGAATTAAATCATTTTCATTGGGTTGGGTTCAATTAACTATATATTATGGTGAGCAGAGGAAGCTTCCATATTCCATGGGCACGTGCGTTGACGGTAGCCCTCACCGACAGTCGACAGATTTCCTAAACCCCGACTCGACTTACAATACACACACACAGCTCAGGGTATTCTGTCGCACTTCGTATTCTGTCTGTTCCATCTTATAATAATTCGGGTGGTCCTTAAAGCAGAACAAAAATAAATAATAATAATTATATTTTGTAAATTATTAAAGTCAACATTTTACATTTATTAGAATGGATTATGATTATAAAAATCATCTGACCGACACATGATTATATTTATTTTATGAAACAAAAAAATAGAAAGTAAAGAAGGACCGTGCTACTTTGCCTGAGAGATGCACTTACAAAAAGAGATCAAAAAGACCAAAATACTCTCGTCCACTTTGTAAATTTACAAAATATGCCACTACCCACTGCTCTTTCTTCTTCCTTCTCATGGCCGCTGATGTAACCATTACCTCACCATTGCCTTCGCCTCATTGTCTTGCCAACCACCATTACATTCTCGATAGAGGAAGGATGCAGCGACAGGCAACGAGGCGATGCGATGGTAGCGAGACAACAATTGCATCAACAACCATGGAAAGTGAGAGAAGAGAGCAACAGACAATGACACATTTTGTAAATTTACAAAGTAGACGAAGGCATTTTTATCTTTTTTACCCCCTTTTGTAAGCCTCTGCATTTCTCAGGCAAAGTATCTTAATACAGGAAAGAAAGTGGTCTTCTGCTTCAAAGTGTTTGATTTTTTGTTGTATTTAATTTTCTATATTCAATTTAAATCATACATTTGAATGATCATTTGTTTCATTTTTGAAGGGAATAAATGAAAATACTACATTGTGAAGCATGATGATGATGGATATATGTATGTCCTGCTTTGAAGCAGAAAAAAAAAAAAAAAAAAAAGAAAAGAAACGAACACATGGGACATGAAAGCAAAGAGAAAAACCAAAGAGGTCCTAAAGTCCAAATTAGTTTTCTGCTGCAACATATCAGGATGAGGATAGGGGGGGGGGGGGGGGGGGGGTCAATACCTGTCCTGGAAGCCATTGACATTTTTATTTGTGCTTTCAGGCCAGAGTCCAGCGGGGGTGGGTCCACTGGTTTCAATCAAGAGCTTTAATAAACAGCAGTTCAAATCACATTAACGCCCAAATACACTACACTACAGTCAAACTGTTAGGTGAGAAAAGAAATTGGAGCAGCTGCTTTTTAATCCAAACACCAATGAATACCATACCATACCATACCACCCAATGCTCATTACATATAATAATCACAATGCATTGATTTTAGAATCATCAAAAGCAGCAGTTTAGACCACGATGTTGCCAATCTTTCCAACTATTTGAAGAAGATTGTTGATTAAAAAGGCTGGGTCTTTTTCATTAACGGGTTATCTTTACTATCGGTACAAGTGACAAATAAAGAAAGAAACAAAGAAAGAAGAGAGATGCAGCAAGTGACAGACAGATTCCCAGCAAAAAGAAAGAAACCTGAGGAGAGAGCAGGTGAAGATGATGTAGAAAACAGAGACTAGATGACATTAACATCATACAACTTCTGAAGAGTGAGAGGAAATTACCCTTTTCCTAAGACAGGACAGGAAAACCTACTTCTAAGTAAGTCCTCAAAACCAATGGGAAATTGGAAACTTGAGGTTTTTTTTTTCTCTTTCCAGGACAAATTTTTCAAATTTTCCTTACTAATTAGGAGATTTGGAAAAACCCACCCTGTTCAATAGTTCCAGCAGAAGTTACCCCAAATTATCTCCATCTCCCCTAACACCACAAGAAAAACCTACATTTACGTTTTAATTTTCTAAATTGAAAATTAATGTTTGTTACTTCTAACATTTGAACTCATTTTGCAATTTTTTTTCTGAAAAATGAGATCAAAAAGTGGAAAACATTTTCCACAACTAAACAGCCCTAGATTTTTATTTTTATTTTTGTTTGTTAATAACAAATAAAAACTCTACTAGTAATATAAACCCCTACACCATTAAGAACTAAAAAAAAAAAAAATCTGGATTAGATTTTTTTTTTTTTTAAAGAACATAAGACCTGTTCAAAAATTTTAAAGGGATAACTATAAGGTCAGAAAGGTTTCAGATTGGGTTTGGGTATGCGCTTACTGCCTTTTTCTTTCTAGACGGTGGGTCACGGAAGGGAAACGCAACGCAACGCTCTTAATCCAAGACGCATCATACCTAAAGAGACAATCAAGAAGCACCGACTCTACAGACAACGGATCCACAATACTTTCTTATGATTCTATTGGGTAATACCAGTTACAACATTACAAATCGGGGGCCAACTAGAGTGAAGAAAAAAAAGACAGCAACATATTGTTTGCAGAACGATTTGCAATGGTTACTATCAAAGCTACGACTAATAGAAGATCATGTCATCAATTCACCACTTATTTCTAGACTTAGCCAAACTTGTTCACATCCAGCCCATTACTTCAAAAGCTTATTGGTGGTCTTAATCCACCTTTTCCCAGCGCAATAGACCCCTGTTGACTCATACATGAAAGTTGCAGAACCCACAAGACTACTGTCATAACCAGAACATTGAACATCAAACAGTTGCAATCTTGGCATCCCTTGCCTAGCACCTTGTCATATTTTGGTGCTCCTGTACTTTGAGAAAAAGCACCAGATTGTATTCAATATGCTTCAATGCACTCATCAGTCGCATGCAAGTAAAAGACAGAAGCTTCATATTATCTTGTAATATGCTTCGTTGTCATCATCCCAAGGACATCCTATCCCATCCTCCCCCTTTTCTATTCCAACTCCAACACAAGCAAAACAAAGAGGAAATTCTATAACCCTTCACCCGACCTCTTTTTTCCTGTTTTTCAACTCTTCTAGCATAAATTTTACAAATTAGCCTACATGTGCCCAACTTAGGTGCTGCATTCAAGCAGGGTTTTGAATAATTCTAATTCAGACAAATAAAATTTTATTTGGTTGCTTTGCTCCCTTCTTCCCAGAGCATAATCTGAGTGCCAAAAAGTAGGTCAAATACAAACCCCCTTCACTTCAAATTGGTTGCACAATACTAACAAGAAAACGGCTCTAAAATCAGATCTTGCAAGTTTTCATTCTTCAGTGTACCAGGCCCACCATACGTTGCAGAATTCATAATTAGCTCAGAATACAGGAATAAGACATGGAATGTTCAGGATTGTCATGGGTAAGAAAGTGTCAACTAAAGCCCAATCTTTATGAGAAAAGCGCAGGAAACAAAAATAAACATCCAAGGGGGTAGTAAAGCAAATGTTCAAGACGGACTAGTCTTGACTCTTGAGGATAAAAGTGGATCACTGGGTCATGAAATTAAAGAAGCATTTTCCTTAATCTTACTGCTGCAACTGCTTATAAACTTAAGATTTAGCTCATCCACGTCTAAATAATGACATTTGAGGAAAAATTCTTACATGGACAAGGCTTCCATAGAACACACCATCAAAATAAGACACATGCATAGCCACCTTGGCTTCTGTTGTGCCAGGCCAGATTTCTGAAAGGTATGGGAAAACATTGTTATAGCTTTGATCCCTAAGCCAAATATCAAACTCTTAACTAACTTCTGCTCATTATCCACCACAGAACAGAGACGCTTCAACAGCACTTACCCAACTGCAAAAGTTCCCATATAGCCAACTACCATAAAAAATCATTCACCACACATTATAATTTCCATATCCCTAGGCCAAGTATGGGTACAAGGACAGGAATAAGCAATGGACACACATACAATAATTCAGAGAAAAAGAAAATTTTGAACACTGCTAGGAAATGAAATGGCAGGTAATCCTCGACCAGTGTGATGGTAATTCAATTATATTCTGAACAGTTCAACAAGTATGTCTGTCAGATAAGGACAAAACACCACCACCATGCCTTGAGCCCACTAGATGGTGCTGGCTATATAGATTCACGCTGATATTTTACATAAGACCAATAGATATCATACCATGCCCAAGCAATTTTTATCTCGCCAAGTTTTTTTTGGTTAGCTAAACCTTTTCCAACAAACTACTTCTGTTCAATGCCCTCTCCTCACATGCATCTATTGTCTTCTTCTGACATGCATATCTTATCTTAGCAGCCAAATTGTAGCTTAATAAAATAAAGAGAACAGGTACTAACTCTGGCAATCATTCACTGTCCATGCCCTTCCCATCGGCGATTCATATCAAAGATGTTAGCCATTGACCTCAAGGAGTCCCCTGCATACAGTCCGGCAATTGTGGCATACAGGAAACTTGATTATACAGCTGATTGCCAGTTTCTTTGGCAATTAAGCACAAACAAAGGTTTCATATTCAGCCAAGACTATCAAAGGCCAGTCTGATCATAATGAAATACAAAACCTACTTCCACATTACCAACCTAATTACAGACCCCATATTCTTAGGCTAATTCCTTTCCTTAGACAATTGCATTTTCACAGATAAATCTGCATAATATATGCTTTCCAAGAAAATATGAAACTGCATAGCCCCGCTGTACTATGACAAGAAAGATAAAATACAGGAAGGAAAAAATCAGAATAGCTACTAAAAATGCAGCCTTCACCTGTTCCTATATCAACAGAAACACTAATACCCTAGCAACTTACAAATAGGTACACCTTCTTATATGTGGAAAAGTTTAATTTTAGAACATTGAATATAGCAATCCTAACAATCCATATTATGTTTTCTGAATTATTCTCCTAAATATTTTCTTAGTAGGAAGACAGAATAAACAACAAAATTATGGATGTTAAGTTTAGACTTAAAGTTGCAGATATGTTCCAAGAAATTTGATCTTGCATAATTAAGTTGAAAAAAATAAACCACGTTGTTATTTCATTATATTTTTAGCTGTTAAAACAAAAATGTTATGAAAATATTTTGAATTTTTAGATCAATAATAGTATCTAAAAATATTACCTTCAATGCACGGCATACACAACAAGATATTTATATACTTCACATGCAAAAGATATGACAGAGAAAATATCAAATCATGCTTAACACAGAATTTTAGTGCCAACAATCAGAAGGGAAATCTTAGCTCCGTTCTCTTCAAGATCTTTTCAAATTTGCATTGTCAATCCCATAGCACAATGGTGCAAAGGCAACAATATTTAAGAACATCTCACATGGTGATGTTATATAGGTGCAAGGCCACAATTAGGGCGGAAATCTAATTTATAAAAGCATATGAAGTCTAAATGAATTAACAATTAGGGCAGAAATCTAATTTATAAAAGCATATGAAGTCGAAATCAATTATTTGGCTGAGCATTCTCAATATTCAGCTAGCTTATACATATGGGTGGTGCTAATAGGGGGAAGGAAGCTATATACTTCCTTACAATCAAGGCAACAGTGGAAGGTAGCTTCTAATAAGCAACTTGTCACAAATTATTTAAGGTTGTTCATCAGCTCCTTGTCAGCATCTTCAGGATGCCATAATCACAAGCAATTCCTTTGCCCTAATATTTTCTGGAAGAAGTTATTGGATGTTAGAATTTTGTCGTCCCCCTACCAGGGAAAGTTGAGCCCCATTGCTCTTAGATTTCAAGCATCTCCGACATTTGAGAAATCATTCACACTTTAGCAAAGTTCCAGGCTTCAGTTGAGATCTATTTAGCTCCATCTTCTAGTGTGGATATAGAGCCTTTTACTAAATAAATGAGCTCCTTATGGAGTAGAAAAGGAGAACAAAAAGGTAACTACATAAATAAACAGAATGCCTGCCAAAGCTGCAGGGGACAAGATGAGGATATTGTGCCTCAATTAAAGCTAAGGATCTCTTTCCACTTGCTAAGTGCAACATCAACACTATTACAAGAAACTGTATGATGGATACAAGAGTGATTCAGAGAATAAAAAACAGAGGTTGTAAAGGAAAACATTAAGCATAAACCACAACTAATAACCAACTTTGAAATGGTAATGTATAATTTGACCAACAAATATAGCCCTTGAGTTGATGCTTAATAACCGCAACAAACAACTTAAACCATCATAAAGCAAGACTACTGTAATTTATTTGCATAATTGGAAGGCCATAATTAGGCTGATACTCAGTTTCGGAGGGCATGTATATTTTGCAAGGAAAATGTAGAAAAAGGTAGACTGTACACATGCTCTTTTTTTTTTTTTTTCCCTTTTGAGAGGGGGGAGGGGATGTTGTCTGCATACAAACAGATACAGGCTCAAGGACTACTCGAAATTTGGCGCTAGCAAAAATTTGTTTTATATGGTAAGTTAGATGTAATTACAAGTCATACCACCAACTGCACTAAATGAGCAATGGGCTTACACTTTCCATGTGAATATTCACTGGACGCTTTGTCAGGGAAAATTACCATGTACAAATCCTGCCAACAGCATCCCAAAGTTGTCAACACCTCCATCAGGTGCTAGTTAAACTTTCGTCCAATAGCAGAATCATGATATGGAGCTCAATGAAAGCAAAGATCCTACTCATACCACAGCCCGCTGCAGCAAACACCAGTCAAAACAAAAGGAACAATTAAGTTTGGGGGAAAAGGATGTTGGCAAAGGAATAAGCATTTTATGTAAGTAATGGATCATGGAAAAAAATAATACAAGCTTGTGTCGTAAAACAAATAGGCAACCAACTAATTGAAAATGAATAGTTCATCAATGACTTTGTACAAGTTGTGTGGCAGCAAAATATAAACCGAGTGTTCCATATTTTAAAAGAAACTGACCACATTTTTTCTTCTTTTATGTAAGTAATGGATCATGGAAAAAAAATAATACAAGTGTGTGTCGTAAAACAAATAGGCAACCAACTAATTGAAAATGAATAGTTCATCAATGACTTTGTACGAGTTGTGTGGCAGCAAAATATAAACCGAGTGTTCCATATCCCCCCCCCCCAAAACAAAAAAATAGTAACGGAAAAACTGTCCAGTTTTGCATCAACCATCAATAATGACAAAAAATATTAACTCCATTTTTGCATCCCAAGTATATTTGATTTCTCAGTTTGATGATGGACTGGGCCAATCATATTTGGACCAACCATCAACCCATAAGGTTCAACGAAGTAAGGTTATTAGAAGATGAAAAAGAAATAATAGACAAGATAGCAATCGGTAAGCACAATCCACAATAACTAGGTATTCAGTCCCCACAAAGGCAGCACATAATTCAGGACAATGCTTTCAGTTCAGTCCAAGAATAATCAAGGCTCAGCAATTATATAAGCTACTGTGGAAAAACATTAAGAAGAACATGACCACTCACCAAAGATCTGTAAGGGACCTTCATCAGGACGTCCTAAGATGGTCTCCAACAACCAAGGGCTGAAATGTCTGGTCTACTTGGCATCACTTGAGAAACACCATTACCTGAGGTAAACACAATCATGAAGTTATTCTTCCTCCACAACCAGTGTTGAACCAATCAGGAAGTCACTTCTAAGAAAAAAGGAAACGTCATTTCTTCCTGGCAAGATCACCTGGAACTGAAGCTCCAGCTGGCAGTGTGTTTTGTGCAGGGGGATGAAAACCAGCATTACTCACTGGTGGCCTTTCAAGAGGAGGCCGAAAATAACCTGCTAAGTGAAATTTCAAAGAATTAACTGTCAACAATTTTACCACATCAATAAACTTCTAAATAAATAGGCTGAGTTGGTAATGGATGATGTTGCTGGAAATTTCAAAGGATTAACTGTCAACAATTTTACCACATCAATAAACTTCTAAATAAACAGGGTGAGTTGGTAATGGATGATGTTTCTTAGAATGTGGAGAATGTGGGTTGTCCATGGGAATGGAACAGGAATGGGTGGCATCAAATGTTCGAAATTAATAGAATAAGTAGTACTTGTACCAAAAACTGATGACATTCCCAGAGTAATATCTTTCAACATTAGGCATCTAATAAATAATACAATAGAATATTTTATTTAATCAATCATGTAAACCTACATTCTCAAAACAATTTGACAACAACTTTTATTTTATCCCGTCCACTCTACACATATTTAAATTCAGCATCACATTTTCCCTCTTAAAATCTTCATGGAAAATTATAAGAAACTATGAAAATGCTTTGGAACACTAACAGCCTGTTTAACAGAGCTTTCAATTTTCTATTTCTAATTTCAATTTTTTGTCTTCACTTTTTGTTCTTATTTAAATTAAATGAAAACATGTTATTTGACAATATTATATTCATGTTCAGTTCTGTACTTTCTTTCTATTTTTTTATTTTCTAACTCTTCCCTAACACAGCTGAGGACTAGAGGAGGAGCAGAGTTTGGCAGCAGTGACTCCTCCAGCCAACTGGGAGTCAGCGACTCCCAGACCAGATCTAGCAGTCGTGATTCCTATGGGGATTTGACTCCTGAATCTGATGGGAGTCAATGCTGTTGGAGCAAAGATCGGTGCTCTCAACAGCAATTCCCATGTGAGTCACATGCTCGTGAGGAGACACCAAACGTGGGGTTGGTGATGAGGAGTGTGGGAGGGGAAGAAATGAAAACACAAGCTGAAAATGGAACTCATTTTCTTAGTTTTGAAAACAAAAATGAGTAACCAAACACTATTTTCATTGTCAAAACAGTGAAAACAAAAACTCTACCAAAGAGGCCTTAAATTTACCATTTTAGAATAACGAGTACCATGTTTAGAAGCAAGTTTAGAAATGCATAATTGATTAGGATATTGGCATTCTCTAGAAATAATGGTAATGGATGGATGTACTGCCCAGAACATTCTCTGGGAAGAACAATCTTCAAACATTACTCTATTCAAACAAGTGGCTTATTCAAGCACAACTTTGACCAAACTCACAACTGAAACTTATGAACAGTTGCAAACTTCTATGGAATATAATAAAATATCTCTATGAAGCATCACCAGAAGATAGAAGTTCATAATAACCCTTGACGGATAAGACACCAAAATGCAGCAACAAAAATATGCCACTGTTCTGAGTATGAGATAACAAAAGAAGGAACTTTTGCTCTTTTTTATAATGAGATGAGACTCATATTCAATAAGGGAAACAAGATATATCAATGAAGGAAATTGATGGCTATGCACTCATATATAAAGTTCCATTAATAAGACAAAACTTAGAACTTCTAGAAGCAGACACCGTTGATCAGGGAAGCTGGTTTGCTTGGTCAAAATAAACTGATGGAAGATGTGAATTCATGTTTCACTCCAATTCACAACACTATAGGACAATATCAAATATGGCTGCAGGTGAGTAGTTCCATGAGCTTTCCTTCAAGGACCAAACACATCTACATATGCTCTCCCTAAAGGAATCAAGCATATCTCCATGATATTATAATTATAAACATGTTGTCATGACGCAGCGTGTAGTGCGTGTGTGAAAAAACACACCAAAATAAATCCTTGAAAGAGCAAACTTCAATGGTCGAAACTTGATTTTCAAGAAGACGCAAAAACAAAACTGTTTTGCTAAGAACCCAAATAGGTTGTTAAAATTTGATTGAGAAAAACTTGATTACAAATTCTAGATCTTAGGCATATTTATAGTATTTGGTTAATCCAAATCCATCTAATATTTGTAAACAAAATCAAACTAGAATTCTAATAGAAATAAATCTTAATCAAACATGAAATAGAATCCTAAATTAAGTAGAAACATGAAGTAGAATCCTAAAACATATGAAATATTAAAATACTGTTCTGGTGCTACTATTCCGGCATGGTCAGCTCGACCTTGGCTTGGGCCGGGTTTTGATCAGTGTCCGCATCATTCACCTCCACTTGAGAAGAATTCATTCTCGAATTATGATCCGGGTATGATAACTCAACATCTGGCAAATACAAAGAAAGATCAGCAACATTGAATGTTTTGAAAATACCCATATGATTAGGCAAATCCACAACAAAAGCATTATCATTTATCTTCTTTGTAATCTTGTAAGGACCATATTTCTTTGGCTTGAGCTTGTTCTGCTTCTCTACTGGAATCCGTTCCTTCTTCAAGAATATCATGACTTCATCTCCAACCGCATATACCTTGTGCTTCCTATGCTTGTCAACTGTTGCCTTGTACTTCTTATTCGTCTAGTGCAACTTTTGCCTGACATCTTCCTGAACTGCTTGAACGTGCTCGACTAAGTCACTAGTTGCAACACTGAAACTTGGTACTTTTGGCAATTTTACCAAGTCCAATGCATTATTAGGAACTTTCATGTATATGATGGAGAATGGTGATCTTCCTATTGAGCTATGCACGACATTGTTGTAGGCAAATTCCGCTTGAGCGATGACTAGGTCTCATTGTCTCGGCTTGTCTTTGAAAACACTGCGAATCAGATTTCCCAATGTACAATTCACCACCTCTGTCTGTCCATCTGGGGATGTGCTATGCTGCTGAAATTCAAAGATGAATCGAACATCCTCCACATGGTAATCCAGAAGTGACTCGAGAACCTTGTATCACGATCCACAGTAATAGTTTTAGGGACTCCATGTAGTCGAACAATCTCCTAGAAAAACGGTTTGGCTGTAGCTACTGCATTTGTCGTCTTCTTGCATGGAAGAAAGTGCGTCATCTTGAAAAACCTGTCAACCACTACAAAAACAGAATCCATACCTCGTTGGGTTCGCGGTAGACCCAACACGAAGTCCATAGACAAATCTTCCCAAATAGCATTGGGAAATGGCAATAGCATGTAGAGATTGGCGTTAGAAGAATGCCTTTTAACTGTTTACACCTCACCACAATAATAGAAACATCTCTCCTTGCTCTTGGCCAATAATACCTTCTCATAACAGTGTCAATGGTCTTGTCTCTACCAAGATGCCCTGCTAAACCACCACCATGCAAATCCCAAATAATTTTCTCACGAATGGATGTGTAAGGGATGCACAACTGATTTCCCTTTATGAGACACTCATCATGCACATAGAAATCTCCTGACGGTTGCTGAGACATGCATTGTTCCCACACATGCTTAAAATCATCGCCTATCGCATATAATTCTTTCAAGCACTCAAACCCAACAATCTCAACACTAAGAGTCTTGATCAAATTCACACGCCTACTCAAAGCATCCGCCACTCAATTATGCTATCCCGACTTATGCACAATTTTATATGGAAATTTATCAATAAAAGCATACCATCTAGCATGCATATCACTCCTCAATTGCCTTTGACTACTCAAGTACTTAAGAGCTTGGTGATCCGTGTAAAGAACAAATTATTTGGCAATCAAGTAATGTTCCCATGTCTTAAGAGCCCTCACCACTACATAAAACTCCTTATTATAAGTAAAACTCCTTATTATAAGTAGACCACTTTCTTCTGGCTTCACACAACTTCTCACTAAAAATGCAATTGGTCTCTTCTCTTAGAACAACACAGCACCTATACCCACTCCACTCGCATCACACTCAACTTCAAACAACTTGTCAAAGCTCGACAAAGCTAAGACAGGAGCGGTACATAACTTCTCTTTTATCAAGGCGAAACTTTGCTCTTGTTCTTCATCCCAATGGAACTTTCCTTTCTTTAAACACTCAGTAATTGGAGCCACAATACTACTAAAGTGTTTGATAAACAACTTATAGAAAGTTGCTAACCCATGGAAACTCCGCACATCACTGACATTTTTAGGGGTTGGCCACTCTCTAATAGCTTGCACCTTTTCCTCATCTACCTTTATGCCCTCTTTGCTTATAACAAAGCCCAAGAACAACAAGCTCCACTCATAAAAGTACACTTCTTCACATTAGCATAAAGTTTGTTTTCCCTCAACACATTCAATACATCCCGAATATGCCCCACATGCTCATTAATGGACTTACTGTATATCAAAATATCATCAAAATACACCACAACAAATTTACCAATAAAAGGGCGTAATACTTGATTCATTAGTCTCATGAAAGTGTTTGGTGCATTGGTTAATCCAAAGGACATGACTAACCACTCAAACAACCCATCTCTTGTCTTGAAAGATGTCTTCCACTCATCTCCAGGTCGAATTCTGATTTGATGATAACCATTTCTGAGATCAATTTTGATAAAATTCACAGCCCCATCAAGTTGATCAAGCATGTCGTCGAGCCTAGGAATTGGAAACTTGTACCCAATAGTAATCTTGTTGATGGCTCTACTGTCAACACACATCCTCTAACTCCCATCTTTATTTGGTGTCAATAATGCTGGCACTGCACATGGACTCATACTAGTCTATATATGCCCTTTTCTCAACAATTCCTCTACCTGCTCACGCAAAATCTCATTCTCCCTAGGACTCATCTTGTAGTGTGGTAGGTTAAGCAAGCTAGCACCAGGAATCAAGTCAATATGGTGTTGAATATCCCTCATAAGAGGTAGCTCATTAGGTAACTCCTCAGGAACCACATCGTGAAATTCCTCCAACAATCCCTGCACCTCCACTGGAATTTGATTAACCTTCAGTGGCTCACTCATGCTCTCTCCCTTGACAACCAATAGATAAACCTCTTGAGTATCTTTACACTCCCTCACAAACTTAGTGTGCTTATGTGTAATGGTAAGAAAATTTCACCCCTCCACTTTAAAAGCTGTGGTTTGATTCTTTTCCACTATGGGTAACAAAGTATAGCGCACACCTTCTTTCTCAAGCTAAAATGTGTTCTTCCTACCTGAGTGCTTAGCATTCACATCAAATTGCCAAGGCCTCCCAAATAAAATATGGCAAGCATCCATATCAACAATATCACAATAGACTTCGTCGGAGTACTTACCAATAGATAAAGGCACCCTGCAACATTCATCCACATGTATGCCACCAACTTCTTTGATCCATCCAATTATATAAGGGCTTGGATGTTTTTCAAGAGTTAACTGCATATTTGTCACCACGTCTCTTCTTATGATATTCTCCTGACTTCCACTATCAATAATCAACTCAAAGATTTTTCCTTTCACCGTACACCTCGTGCAAAAAAGCTTATGCCGTTGAGTAGTATCTTCATTCTTTTGAGATAGCATTAACTTCCTCACGACACATGTATACTCCCCATGTCCATAATCTTCTTCGTCATCCTCCCCATCAAGCCCGTGCAATATACTTCCTCTTCAGTAACATCTTCCTCCTCCCTTTTTACAATGTTAACTGTTTTCCTCCTTGGGCAATCACTAGATCAATGCTCAACCTCATTACACTTGAAACACTTTAAAGAAATAGGCTTTGCATAAGGATTAGGGGATTTTGAAAGATTAGAAGTAGTACCTCGAATGTTTCCCCCTGTTATAGACTTGTTAGGGTTGACTGTATGAGGTGGATTAAAGGGTTCCGCTCCCTGAACCGACTTACTTTTTTCAAAAGCTGCTTGTTTATTTTCATTCTCACTATACCGGCGATAGTTGTCATTGCGAGCTCTCTCACTCAACATTAACTCAGCCTTTAAAGCTAAGTTCCTTGCTTCTTGCACACTCAAAACTATCTGAACCCCAATTTTATCACGAATAGTAGGCTTCAATCCATTCAAGTAACAAGCTGCTTGTTGATTGTCACTTTCAAACAATTAGTTTCTCTCCGCTAATCGCAAAAACTCAGAGGTATATTCATTCACATTCTTCATTCCCGGTGCACATCTTTGATAAGCTTCAAACATGTATTGTTCATAGTCAGGGGGTAAAAACCTACCTCTTAATAGCTGCTTCATTCGTCTCCATGTCTGAACTGGTTGCCAGCCTTTCCTCAATCTCGTCTCTCTCAATCGCTCCCACCAAAAGATGCACCGCCCTTCAATCTGTAAACCACTAACTTTACTTATCGTTCATTTGGGATCTCCATGGATTCGAAAAAATGGTCAACCTCAGTGATCCAATCCAGGAACCCCTTAACATCAAGATCTCCACTAAAAGTAGGAATATCAACTTTTAGTTTATACTCATCGCTGCCCCAATGGTTGTGTTGATGTGCATTCCTCCTAACCCTTTTACCACAAAGGTTAGCTATTGCGCGATCAAGATCATCCTCTTCATCGCTATCTTCAATCACTGGTCTTCTAGGATTAACAAGGACATGATTAATGGGTGGTCTTTCCACTTCGGCTTGATTCACCCCATTATTCAGGTTCCCCTCACCATCAACTCGTAGTAAGGCGCCCAATCGGTTGTTGATTTGCTCCAATCGTTACTGAATAGTACAAGTTACTTCCCGATGTTCTTCGATTGCTCTCCAAACTGCAGACAACCCCTAATCACCGTCAAGAGGCTGGTTGCTACTGTTACCTTCAAGATTAGCCATCTAATTGGTTGATGAACCGCTCTGATACCACCTGACGCAGCGTGTAGCGCGTGTGTGAAAAAACACACCAAAATAAATCCTTGAAAGAGCAAACTTCAATGGTTGAAGCTTGGCCAAGCTTTCAAGAATATGCGAAAACAAGACTATTTTGTTAAAACCCAAATAGGTTGCTGAAATTTGATTGAAAAAAACTTGATTACAAACTCTGGATCCTAGGCATATTTATAGTATTTGGTTAATCCAAATCCATCTAATATTTGTAAACAAAATCCAACTAGAATCCTAATAGAAATAAATCTTAATCAAACATGAAATAGAATCCTAAATCAAGTAGAAACATAAAGTAGAATCCTAAAACATATAAAGTATTAAACTACTGTTCTAGTGCTACTATTCTGGCGTGGTCAGCTCGGCCTTGGCTTGGGCCGGGTCTTGATTAATGTCTGCATCATGCCATGACCTATCATTTATCAGGCCACGTCTTTAAACCATTGGACATGCATGGCACATCCTTGGCCTTCCCTATAGAACCCTCTGATTGGGTATTCCATACTCACTGCTTTAAGGGCACCCAAGGCATGTCCTTGGCTCAGTCAATAAAAAACAATATGTTTAGGTGCTTCACTAGCCAAAATCTCCCTATGTAGCATGAAAGCAAGGTTTACACTTCTATCGTCTCCATGCAGATCTCTATCAAAGGACAACTACAGAGCCCTAAGTTGGGATACCAACAAGCATATAGCCTTCACTCAAGATCCTTAGGGGGGGTGTGGTAGGGATAGAGTTTGCATGGACCCTACTATAGAAGAATCCTTAACTTGAACATTTAAGAGAGAGAGAGAGAGCACATTGAGCCACACCTGCCTCAACTACAAAATCGGAAGTCATTGGCACCAGCCCCACTATAACCACTGCAGTCGTCGCAGAACAAGAGTTTTGAGCACAAGTCATAACTCCTTTGGATGTTGCTCTCCAACGTGATCAGACCACCATAAATTAGCCTATTAAAGTTGCATTTTCACCCCCCCCCCCCCCTCTCTCTCTCTCTCTCTCTACTTCCTTAACACTCTTATTTATAGGTTTTCTCTGGTCTCTAAGCTTGACTCCAAGGTAATAGCCAGAAGGTTGCCAACCAAGCATCATCCTTATCTCTAATCCACACAAAGCATTTATCTTTTCTTGTCCTCTTTTTCTTCTTCACTTTTTCTTTTTATCCTTTGTAGACAAACAAATACGGGTCCAAACATTTTAATGCTAGACTGTTATATTGAGCAGTGTACAGAAAGATTCCCACAAAAGAATCAAATTTATTAGGGAACAAGAATCAACAAGAAATGTCAAAAATTAGGAACATATATGTGCCAATGAGAGTACTTACAAGCCTGTTTTAGTTGCAGTAAATTGCTTAAGTTTAAACATATAAAGCAGGTTAGGCCATTGGAGCATGCAACTACACTTTCTCTTTTCTTTTTGGCAGTCTTAAAAGAAAAATTAAGCAACCATCAAACTAGGAACTTGGTAGGACCAATTTAGAAGTCAAAGAAGACAACAAAGGCTAAAATGCCAGTGCAATAGCACAAAATTTCCAGAAAATGCATTTCTACACAAATAAAAGGTCATTTTTGTAGATTAATCATGGTAGACAAGGAAAGCATACCTTCCTGAGCAAAGGACACACCTGGGCATGATGGTGTTCTCCCTCCGCTCATCCATAAACCTCGTTGATTGTCAGCATTAAAGTCACTTGTGGGAATCCTCCACTGTTCATCAGCAACATATCTCCTTTGAGCATCAGGAACACTAGGCAATGAGTAAGGTCGGGGATAAGGATGTTGTGAATGTTGCTGAGCTGCAGGACCTGGATAGAAGTAATGACTAGATGGTGCTTGAGGAGGCGGTGGTGGTGGTGGCGGCGGCGGCGGCAGAGGACAGAAAGGTCTTTGCAGGATAGGGGCATTGCCAGATTGAAATTGCTGGTTGGGTTGAGAAACTTGGGAGCTGCAATATACATCATGATGTCCATACTCTAATGGTCTCGAGGAATTAAATCCAGAAGGTTCACGTGGATTCTGAATTCCTGTTGTTGAAAAGCTAGATGATTGCTGTGGATAAATATCAGTTCTAACTGCTGCCTCAGTGTGACCACCATGAGGATTATTTGCGGCTACCTGGACGAGCTGGTTTCCCTGTAAGAACAAGGAAAAGATCACAATTTATGTTGCAGAATAACCACCAAAAGATAATTAACCAAATCAAAAATAAAAAAGGAAACATCAAGTGAAGGAAGATTTACACTTGGTGCGCTACAATATTCATGCGGCACATGTGATTGATAGTTCAATTTTGGCGAAGAAGATGGAATTGATGACTGAGGGGGGTGAAATGACTGTGACAGTGTTGAAGGGTGAGGTGGCAATGAAGGTTGAGGAAGTAATGATGGCTGAGGTCCTGCAGGTAGTTGAGAAAGTGGATGCGGCACTGGAGGAAGTGGAGGGGGTGGGGGTGGGGGTGGTGATGGGGATGAAGGTAGTGGAGGGGGAGATTGTGGAGATGTTGGTGATAGTGGTGGTGGTGAAGATGGCAAAGGTGGGGTTTGAGGAGGAGAAGTACGAGGCAGTGGTGGAGACCCCTCAAGAGGGGAGAAGTTGTCGGGACTGTCTGACAGTGCTTCCAAAACACCCTGTGAACCATACTGCTGCAAAGTAAATTCAATTGGACCATTTGAAAACAAAGGTCTTTCATCCCTTGTATGTCCAGATACATCTTCCATTTCAAGTTCGCCATCCACATCCTCCAAGATGCAGTGGCGTCTGTCACTTGAAGTAACTGTATCAGGCTCTCCACTAGCAGGCACGACTTCTACTGGTGATCTACCACCAGGTTCCTTCAGTAAACTAACTGGAAGATCCTCTTCTCCATCTTCTTCAAATACGCTAGCAGATAAGAAGCCAGGCAACTGAAATGTAGCATTACTGAAACAATAAACCAGAAAGGTAGTATGTATCAGGTAAAGACATGAGCAAATAAGAAGCCAGGTACTAGAAAGTAGCATTGCTGAAACAATAACCAGAGAGGTAATATGCATCAGACTCTCAACAACTCCAAACATCAAAAGAAAATAGATTATACTTGATCCACTCTTCGAACAGCACTATAACCTAATAGATTTTTTAGCACAAACTAAGGGCCATTTGTTGATGGATCAAAAAGCTGTTTTCTGGTCTTGAAAACAGATAAACTAACGATGTGGAATTTGGTGAACTTGATCAAATGTATTTGAAGGAAATCCATGAAGCTGACCACATCTAGTGAGATTAAAGCTCGTGACTGTTGTTGTTTATCCCAAAACACTTATTAAGAAACAACAAAAAGGATTCTTGCTAGTACTGAAAATGATTATCATGCACAAATGATAACAGTATGAAAACAAAGGTGTTTCCAAAACATTTATAATTTCCAATCTAAAAACAAAGCAGGAAAACACAAAAATCATAACCACAGTCATACAATAGTATAGAGCAAGATAAAAGAACCAATAGAGGACCAACAGCAACACCTCCCCCCCCCCCCCCCCCCCCAAAGGAAATATATATATATATATATACACTAACTAAACAAATAAATAATATCATGGGAAGGAAAATAATTATAAAGAAATAAATACAGCCATTTCCTCAATATTGTCATGCCTCACATTCTCCAACTTTCAACATAGGCCCTGCTGCCTTTCTACAACAAGCAATCACTGTTTCCTTCAGAATCCTATTTGCACATGAACCCCCTATTCATAATTCTCTCTAATTCACGAAAACCAACCACACAAAAAAAAACAAAAAACAAAAACTTCCAACCATGCACATTGTCACGAACCTAGGGCATAACTGTAATAAACCTATAAGAGCATAGCTATAACTGTAATAAACATACAGTAGCAGGAGTACATGCGGTTACTGCTTATGAGGATTGTACCTAGTCAGTTACACTAATAAGCCGAGGGTGATAGCCTATAAAAGGCATTGTAAAAGAGGATGGGAACTATCAATGAAGCATTCAGTTCTTTCCCTCTAAAAAGTCTTTCCCTCTCTTTCTTTCTCCCTCTCTTCTTTCAAATTCTCCCTCCAATTTCCCTCTAAATCTCTGACTCTCTCAGAATTGTCCAAGTCTTTGATTCGAGACTTGGCACACATCACCTCCTTTCAACATCTATTCAAATCATACAAAACTTTCCCCTGCTCTCCTACTTGCTAATAAACTTAATAATGAGAAAGCACATGTCATGCACAACATCAGAGATCATCATTTCCAAGAATTTGTGAAATACTGGAAGGACAAAAGGGAGGTGCTTTATCAAAGGAGGTTTCCATATTTAGATCAGCCAAGAGGCAGACGGAATATCTTTCTAAAAATAATGCTAGTACTTGATTCCCACTAGACCAAAAGCAACCATGAAGGTGAATGATGATTTCATACTGATGACCTGATTTCCTAAACAAAGAATATTATGACAGTACAAAAGATATGAAATGTAATAGTACATATTTAACAACTTCCATGACCACCCTCGTGTGGACTCTATTAAGCTAATCGTCTGCAACAACACAACACTGCGCCCAACACGGTAACTTTACCCTTTAAGTTCTTATGTGCAAAGCTGTTAAACACAGCAAGCAAAATGACCACAGTGATAAAATCATAATAACGTGATTGTAAACTCCATGAAATAAGATCATATTTACACAACAATACAAGGCACAAAGATATTAAAAGAAAACGTCTATTCAAAAAGCAAACCCATTGCATTATCAGAAATTCCCATTCAATCAAATTCAGTGAAGATTTTCATGATATAGAAAGAATTAATAGAGACCTGGAAACAAGGTTCAATAGCTCTCATGGCACAGATCACACAAAGGACCAAACAAATGTAGAAGAAAACTACTGAAATATGAAAAGCCAAAAAAGGTCCAGACCTTCCATATTCATCCACAAGCATGCCTTCCATTTCTCTAATGGGATCATCTACAGAACGCTCAACTCGAGTTGGACGTCTAAGGAAAAAACCAGCAGAAGCATCGTCATTTGAAACCCCAATGCCATCCATATAGCGGCGAAGAAGGGATTCAGGTAAGATTTTCCTCTCAAGCCAGAGTCGCAAAACCTATAGGATACAAAACATTCAATTTATCTTCAGCACAAATTGTGCTTCTATCACTGCTAAGAAATACCTATGTTTACCTTTAGACATTGACGACGATTTTCACGCGCAGCAGCTCCAGGTGGAGCAGCAGCTCCCAAAAGACGAGGCAGTGCTGCTTGTACAGTAGGAATATATGATGCTCCCGCAATGCCTAAAGGAATATCAAAGGCAGACATCAAAGTTAGTAGAACATTTTATATGACTGAAACTTTTTCTACTTATCCTTGAAAGTTAGTAGAAAACAGCACATATACCAATTTCATACCATGAACCAGATAATGGCAGCATAAAGCATGCATCAGCATATGCATATGCAAGGGCAATGGATGGTTATCATTCACCATAAAAAATTAAGTACAGAAAAAGCATTCAAGATAAACAACATCAAGTGAGGATGAGAATGAGTGTGAGTGTGTGCATGTGTTGTGCATGCGCGGGCGTGTGTGTGTGAGAGAGAGAGAGAGTGAAGAGTTTTTTAAGCTAAAGCCTTACCTTTATGACTGTGTGAACATTGTGTAATAGAGTCCACAAGAAAAAAGAGGTCCACTTTTCGCTGGAAATTGGGCTCACTTTCTAACTTGCGGATTAGAAGCTCCACAACCTGCAGAAAATTATACGCTATGCATTAATAGAACCCTTATAAAATCCATAATTCCATCCCCAGATGCAGTGCATTTTAACAATTTCCAAGGAAAACAATAACTAAATTGGCTAGAGAAGTTACTGAAAGATATCTTGAGACTGATTTGTCTGATACACTTAAAGTATCATTCAGGACAGTGGCTTTGTAGGTTTGAGAATGAGAGAGAGAGAGAGGCCATAAAAAAATAGTTATGTTGAGCTAAATCTAGTAATTGCATGAGGGGGTTGTTCTACTGCCCCGATTGAGGAGAGAGAGCCAGGATGTGGAAGGGTATTATCCATTCAGCAATATTTAGTTCCCTAGATTGGTGCGGCCATAGGCAGTCGTGGCCATTGTTTCCAGGCCTGTCTAATTTAGCAAGGGATTACCTAGTACCTGAGAGTGCTTCTCTTGTAAATTCAGAAGTTTAGTTTTGTCCCCACTCCTAGCTCATAATCTTTTTAACTTGGCATTGGAATCTTGATAGGGTGCCCTTCCAGTATGGACAACATTTGGCAAGAGAAATCTAAACAGCTTTGAAGGCGTTGAGATTCAGTTGTCTTCTTAAGAGAACCATTCTCATTTCCAGTTTTTGTGTGGGTTAGAAAGGATTCCTAGTAACTCCTCAGGTCCTTGTGTTTTGTTGATGATCTTCGTCAGTTGGTAACTTGTTTCAGCCCCTTGTACAGGGTTAGCCTCCTTTTTGGCAGTTATTTCTGAATGGATATTTATTTACCCCCCCCCCCCCTCCCAAAAAAAAAAAAGGACTAGTTATATATCATCTATAAAAGACAACACTGAATTGCATGTGAGTTATAATTTATGTTGTATGTTATTTATGGATGATATTGTCCTAATGACTAAGACAAAACAGAAGTTGGGATACTACACTCAAATTGTGGATGAACAATAAAAATGAGACATGAAAATCAAGTTATTCCAATAAAAGATCAGTTTAAATATCATGGATCAATTGGTCAAAAAGAAGGGAAAAGAAATGAAAAATGAGTAACGTTCAAAGAATCAATAAAGGGTAAGAACAATATATCAAGCGCTAATCTTACAAGATAGAGTTCAGAAATACATCCAGCATTTTATGTGATTGTAAAATCCCTTTTACATGTGCAAAGCATGAATGCACAGAACAGCTCTTCTAGCATGTAATTAAGTATCTTTTGCCTGCAACTTATGACATATATAGCATCTAAACAATAAGATAAAACATGATAATAGAGTGATAAGAGTTGTGAAGTTGAACCAAATAAAAACAGATATAATGATACTGGATTCAAACGGGAGAAAGCAATTTAACAGATAAAAATACATCAGGATTTTACACACACACACACATAAAATCATTTAGCCAAATTAACTGATGAGTAAAACATTAGCTCTTAAGTGATAAGAAAGACATGTTTCTTGAATAAATCCAGATAGATGTGGATGGCTTCATGCTAAAAATCAATTTAAACCAGCAAAAACAAAAACAAACCACCCATCTGTTCTATCAAAAGATCTACAACATATGAAAAGCAATACATTACGTACCTCATTGGCAATGCCATATTTTGCACAATCAATTGCAAGGCGGGTTGCACGGCCGATGCTTTCTCTAGTCCTTGAAAGTGTCTCTATCATTCCTTCAAATGCATCACGAGCAACAGCAGCCTCGGTACCACCACTAAGTGAACCCCGAGGAGGCCGGTTACCCGAACTAACCCTAGTCTCCTCAAATTCATCAGACACAGGTTGATTACCTGATGGAAACTGAGGACCATGAGAAGGAGAAACCTTAGATGTGTTAGGAGGATAATGTTCCTGAGCATCTGGCTGTAAAACAGTACTGGATCCAGATAGGAAGGGCTGAGTAGCTAACGCAGGACTGGGGCTCCTCCTGGGCATGTCAGTAGGAGGGGCCAGTAGAGAACTAGCATTGCCATGAGAAAAATTTTGTGATTGAGCTTGCCTCCTTTTAGCCTGAGCAGCAGCAATAAGATGTTTCATGGACATTGCAGAATCTGGGATCTTTGAATCAATCAATGAACTTGTTTTATCATCTCTCCCAGCTTCAAATCTGTGTTTACCATATAATGGGACATAACATGAACATAAATGGCATAGGTGGGACATAACATCGACATAAAGGGGGAGAGGGGATAGGAACATATACTGAAGAGAGCCAAAAACATACCTTCCATCAGTAAAGGCGTCATGCTTTGCTGTATTTCCCGTCACAAGCAAATCATTAATTTTAACAACTGATTTTGAAGCCCCTTTTGATCTTTCCCCAGAATAAATTGGCTTATTTCTTTCAGTTGTCACTTGATTTCGAGAGTAATTCAAGCTGTCAGAAATAGAATCCAAGGCCTTGCCAGATCCAGTTTGTGTTTTCTTCTGTATACCAGCACCAGATACTTTTAATAATGATCTATTGGCTTTTGCAGGTCCTGACAGAGGCGACTTACCAGGGGATATCAAATTTTGTCTAGACTCTTTAGAAGAAACTCTCTCTAACTCCAGTTGTCTTGGGCTAATGGAGATATTGGGAGCAATTGGCTTTTTAGGCCTCTTCTCCACAAGTTGCTCAGTATTAGGGGAAGAAGATTCATTAAGTAGCTCAGAAGAAGGTAAGGATTCCTTTGAAAGGCCCCCAGCTCCATGAGAATCCCCTACACTAGGTTGAACAACAGAAAAACTTTCAGTTTGTACATTGGCGTTATTCATATGATCAGGCACACATACAGGAGCAAGAATCTTCCTCACTGATCCACCATGAACTGGTGTCCTGGGTTCCTCTTCATCATCCTCATCAAATAAGCGAACAGCTCTTCGCCTTGTATGCGAGTGAGAGGCAGGGGATTTAAGTTTACCAGAAGATACAGTGTCATTTTTTAATGCAGCAGAACTTTTTTCTGTTTTATCATCTGAAGTTGTAAAAGCAGAGCCAGACATAGTCTCAAACACCCGGCGTTGGCGCTTTGTTGGCGGTAGAGCATCTTCATCTGAAGGAATTCTGGAAGACAAACTAATTGCCTGCACTGTTGATGCTGAATGATTTTCAGTCTTCAACCGTGGTGTAGACCGCTTAAGCTCTGTATTATCTGCTTTTCTGTCAAGAACTTTAGCACTTCGAGAAATATTTTTCCTGTTTTTTTGAAGTGCTTCCCCAGAGCCTGCACGTTTATTTGTTTTAGCAGGATGAGAAACTTCATTAGTTATTGAATCATCCTTTGCACATCCAATTTGAGTGGCTTTTTTTGTGCCAGTAAGTTTGCCCTTGGCCTGCTCTTCTGGACTACCTTCAGCATCCTCCTGCCTGTCATCTGCTACCTCAAGCTGTTTCCTACCTTTTGCCAGTTTTTTAGCTTTAAGTCCACAAACAATTTCCAAGGCCGGTTTAAGATCTGGAGATGAATTCTTCACACTGCTACCAGGAGCATTTTTCCTTTGTGTGCCATCTTTGGCATTCTCAGTAGTTTTGCAAGGGTCAACATTATCACTGCTAGTGTCCAGATTCAACTTGGCTGAAGCAGCTGAGCGACTATCCTTGTGAAGTTCATGTGCATCCTCAGCTTTTCTCTTTGATCCTTTCTCTTTTTGACCATTTGTCAGTCCCTTCTTGCCACCGTCAGACTGCTTAGGAGGAACTGACATCAGCGACGGCAAAGAACTATCTTTTTTACCATCTAGTTCTATATTGCATACATGATCATTCTGACAAGTGCCCAAACCTTCAATAGGTGCCACTACCACAGAATCTTCAGCAATAATAATATTACCTTTTGTGCTATCACCACCGATTTCTCCTTCAACATGAGATGAAATACAAGGACTGGACGCTGACCCTATCTCCTTAGATATATGAGCACCATTATCCCTCAGTTTATTCTTCTTCACAGGTGTAACAGGAGAACTTCTATCCTCAGATTTTATCTGGATATTAGATTTCGAATCTTGGCAATCCATCCTACTCTGATTCTGCGAGCAACGCTCCAAACCAGGACCATGATCACCTAGACCTCTAATCTCTGTTTCTCCATTTGTTCCAGTCCTAGCCATTCCATCTTTTACGTCAACCTCAGCTGAATCTTCCACCCTACCAACAGAAGGAGCATCTATCCCAAGAGATGAGCCATCGGCATCATTCCTTAAACCCCTAGAACTTTTTCGCTGCATCTCTTCAAATGCTTCACAGATTTCCTTCACAGCCTGTGCAAAGTATTTTACTGTTTTTCCTCGACATCGAGCTGATAATTTGTTCTTTGCCTCACTAGTAAATGCCTCAATATCAGCAGGGGCAACAAATGCTCTGTGAAACAGGAGAGTTTTTCAGAAGCTAGAATTGGCAGAAAATGATAACCAGCTATGAAACAAAGCTGAGGGCCAAAACAACAACACAGCCCTAAAAACACAGGATTGGTTTTTTTTTTTTTTTTGGTAATTTTTGTGAGCTGTGGTGCTTTTTTTGTTTTTTGTGTATTTTTTGGTTTTTTTTTTTTTTTTTTTGGGGGGGGGGGTGGGGGGGGGGGGGCACAATTATTAACCCGAAGTTAAACAACACACTTTTTTCATATTAATCTGATACATATTAAAGTGACATGTTAACATTCCAAATCACTGAACAAATTCATAAGTAACTTTTTTAAGTTTCTTTAAAATATTGAACAAAAAGTAAACTAAACATAACTAAATAAACTAACCACAAGGAAATAAACTTCAGTTGGCATACTATGATTGAAACATGGATTTATTAAACACTTGACCGCAATAGAAACAAAGAAAAATACATATTTAACCACAAAACTTATATAAAACCATACTTGACCATCAATACGTCTTGCTATCAGTGCACATACCTAGTTGCTAATTTGACAATACAACTTGACAATCAAAAATAGCAGCTTAAAAATAATTCAAGCAATCTAACAGCTAAAGGTGAAAAGTTCAAGACAGACCAATGCCTATGACAGCACAAGCATCCCATCAGCCAATCTGTTCAATTTTACTTTGGTAGGCAAAGAATGCATCCATTACTTCAGAATGGAAAATAACTAACTGAAAAAATAAACTTTTTAGAACTTGAAGCACAATTAAGATGGTTTGGTGAGGAGAAGAAAACTAATAGATACTCCTACGGAGGCAGTAGAGGGAGTGAAAGAACTTCAAACAAAAAAGTGGAAGACCCAAAAACTTGATTAAAGATTCTTAGGCATGGAACAGATAATAACAAACTTAAAGAAGATATGGTCAAAGAAAAATTATTGGCGAGCTAAAATCCATGTAGTCGATTCCAATTGGTGGGATTAAGGTTTGTCTGTTGTTCTTAAAGATTTTATCCAAACATCTTCTTAATTCATCATACCTAAGTGGCAAGGACATACGGTAAATATGCTAACAAGGTCATGCTTCCAAAAGCTGATACAATACTATGTCAAATCATTTTAGGTGTCCTTTCACCTCTAGATGATCAAAGGATTATTCTGAAGGCTAGGATGCCCTAGTAGCAGGTTTCTACTTTCTAGAATCTTGATGCTGCTTAGGTGGCCAAACCATGCGATGATTCTCACCTCAATAATAGATCCCCGGGTTTATTTTGTAAATTATATTTCCAATTCCAAAAGTGACCGCGTGTAGGTTTCTTCCATCAAAGATTCTACTTGGTGCTCTAAATCAAAGTTAAAGATCAGCATGTTACTAACATAAGGCTTTTGGATTGGGCATAGTTGGAAGCCTACCCTTCTCAAGTGTACTTATATAGCTATCCCAGCAAGAATAATTTAAAATAAAATAGGTTCAAAAGTAAGCCTTCACCGTTTTGTCAGAATAGTAAACTTCAAAGAAACTCTTCACAGTGAGTAGTATCACTAGTAAAATTCAGGCAGAAGAAAATCACAAAACATTTATAAAACAAAAATACAGGAAGAAACACAGATCCCAAACAAAATATTCATTCACTTAGTTATATGACTCCCCACAATTTTTCATGATTATTAGCTCTCAAAATATTCTTTATTCTCCCCCATTGGGGAAAGTAAAGTGATTAATATTCTATATACCAAAGGTCATAATTTCCTAAAGAAACAAACAGGCTTTAATTTTCTAAAAAGTGATTAGTGCTCCATACCAAATACTTGAATCTGGAGGAAACTAAACAACATCAACTGAATTAAACACAAGGTATGTGTAAAAAGCGCCAACTAAATTATACAAAGATTTGTAACCTTCAAGCCAACCATGTCTTCAAGGTTAAGTGCTGTAAGTTTCTTTTCCATAATTCCTTAAAGCTCTTTCAATGCATTCTCCTCCAACAACCATATAGCTTAGGGACAGGGCATTCTCCTACTCACAATCTTGAAAACACTTTAGATGACTAGTAGTTATATTCCACAACATCAACCAAATAGATGATGTACATGGTATTCATTTGGCCCAAATCTTCTTCACCATCAATGTTGCCTCAAAAGAAATCAAGCTTTCCTTGCTAATGATTGTTTTCCTTGCAGGCTTCATATATGCCATTAGTGGCGCTTCCGCTCACCCCAACCCCATGTTCAAGGAGTGAACAAGGCCCATGAAAATGAATTAAATTTCCACAATTGTTTCACCAAGTAATTTTTTATCTTTCTCAATGCATTATGATGTCAAAGAGTATTATATTGTAAGCAATAGCCATGCTCAAGAAAATACTTATGATCCTGAAAATTCATAAAAGAAATCCAGGAAAGATTAAAAATAAAATTATTCTTCATATTAGTTTGAGACTAAACAGATCCAAGCCTTTATCCAACTATATGTGGTCGGCTACAAAATTCTAGCTTCCAATTCATTTCTATCCACAGCATTATCTCCTGTAACAACCATATACTTGATGTCAAATCTAAGTGTCTCCCACCAAGTCTGTTTTTGGGCCTCCTCTAACTCTTTCGCTAAGTGCCAACTACATGTTCTATTCAATCAACTCTCCTCATAGAAGCCTCTATTGGTCTTCTTCTCACATGATCAAACCATCTTAATCATGTCTCCTACACCATATCTTCAATAAGAACCACTCTAGCTTTATTACAAATAACTTCATTTCTAATTTTATCTTTTCTTACATGGACATGCAACCATTTTAGCATCCTCATCTTAATTACACTTGGAGTTTGCACATATTGGCACTTACTGTCCAACATACCATACAACCAAGCTAGTCATATAAATGCCTTATAAAATTTTCCTTTTAACTTTAACATCTTACTATCACATTCACATTAATATTAGCCATCCTGCCTTAATTTTATGGTAAGATTCTCATTAATCTCCACATTTGTTTCGATGATTGATCCAAGATATCTAAATTGATCTTTTCTTAGTATGACTTGATCTTCCAATTTTACCATAAAATCATTCCCATTTGATATTTTTATTAAATTTACATTCTGCATATTCGGCTTTCATTCCACTTAATTTAAAAACTTTAGATTCTCATGTGTTCCTCCATATCTTGAGCTTCATATTCACACCTTCTTTTGTCTCATCCACCAACATTATGTCATCTGCAAATAAGATACACCACGGTGTCACAACCCCTAGAATTAGGAAATTATTTTTTATTTCAGTTGTTATATCTTTATTTAATTGTTATTTACAATTATGTTCTAGGAACAATTAAGTAGGAGATATGGAGTAGTGGGGAGGTAGTGGAAATGATTTAGGAGCAGTTACTGGTAGTAGAAG